>NW_028227271.1:92672500-93156572 GCF_978045245.1 Mus caroli
GGAATTTTAGGCCAAGGTCAAGAGGCCACATCTGGTGTTGTCTTTGGTGGCAGAATTCCAAGGTGTATGGGACATCAGATGACGAGAGTCAGGAGCAGTTGTGGAGAAAGGAGAAAGAGAGTGAACCAAGGAAGGTCAGCTTGCCTTGTCATAACTCATTCTCTTAATAAATAATCCAGACCCATGAGAGAACATCAATCTCTTATGGCGGAGAACCTCCATGACCAAACCACTGCCCTACTAGGTCCCACTTCTTAAAGGTGCCATCACCTTTCGCTGTGGACAAAGTTTCCATCAAAAGAACCCCATAAGTGGGGAGAGAGGAAGGAGACTACCACAGCAGTGGCTTTCTACCATGACTTTAAAAGTCTACCAATTTGATCACAAGTTGGGCGGGAGATTCAGACAGTGGGTCTGCATGAAGAAATGCATAAACATTAAAGGGAAATACAGATGATGTTGGGAAGTTCCATTTAGCTTAACAATGGACTTCTAGCAGTCAGGTGGTGAAGTGATTTCAACTTTAGACTGGTTTGGACCTTACTTTGTGTGGCCATTGAGTTTTGTCCTGAAGGATCATGGCATGTAAGCTGTGTGGGAAGATTCATAAGAGTGTATGTAATATATGGGATGGAGTAGAAGATAGAGAGAGGAAGCTGTGACATCCTAGGTCTGAGTAATATGCTTGGTGACACTAACAGAACCTTCACCATTACAGTGTCACAGGGAGGGGGAAGAGAAAAGTACCATGGGATATCCAAGGTACCAGATGCTGTAGATGCGAAGGCAGGGGCAGGGCTATGCTAAAGTTCTTCACAGACACAGCAGCAGGAGATAATGGAGAAAGAAGAGCAGAGAGCCAAAGATTCAGCCATACCTATTGGGGAATGTTTGTTCAGGATGCCAAAGGACTTTGGTGTGGGGGCAGGGTAGGGAGTGTGTGCTGGAGTGAGGTTCAGGGTCTTCTCTGCTTTCACAGAATCTGGAAGAAAAGCAGGCAGGATATCAAGGAGGTTGAGCGCTAAGAATTGGCCACTGCATTAGGCAAGTAGGAACTGACTGGTGATCTCTGAGATAGCATAGCTGAGTGACAAGATATTTCTTCACTTGTAGGAATGTCCTAACTTAGCCATTTCCCACCCTCAGTGGATACGTAAGTGGGACTTCACATAACAAGGCCATTGCGGGCACAGGGCAGAGCTGGTGTCAATACACAAGGCAAACAGACACTCATACATTTTTTGTACTTTTTTTTCCTTCTTACTTTAGTCAAAAGAGATCTACAACACTGTTATATTCTGAGTCTAAAAAATGGCTGTAGTGGGTCTGTCTAATTCTGCTTGTATCCTAATGCTAGAACTGGTTCCTCAAAATATGGTATGAGATGCTCACATACTCAAGAGATGCCATGTGAGCCTTCTCCCCACTTTAACTAGTCAATAAAATACTAGAGCCTGTGATTGGGCAGTGGAGGGTGAAGGAGGGAATGGAGGCTGGAGAGGAGGTTGTAGGTGGAGAGAGAGGGGATGACAGATGGAAAGGAGGAAGCTGTAATGGATTAGAACCACATAACCAAGAGAAACAGCAAGTAACAAGGGGGTTTAGAGCTGGGGAATAAGTTAGAATAGCTCTAGATCTGACCAATCTAGGCATTTGGCTTATAAATAAAATATCTGGATTGTGTGTCTTTTATACCAGCTTAATAGGACACTAGATCCAACAACAGCTGGCATTTAAATCAAACCAATAAGCATTTAGAACTGTTCGATCCCCCACTGTAATTCAGAAGATCTGTACATCTAAAGGAGAGACAGAAAATATCTAGCTAGGGGTCCCATAGGTAGAGCCTGTAGGCTGGACAGTCACTCCGTGAGCAGCCTGTTTTCTGTGAGCTGTAGGGCAGTCAAACTTGTTTATGAGCTTAAAAAAAAAAAAAAGCCCTGCAAGGGCATAAAGACTGAGGGCATGCAGACATGTCACATGTTTGCCCAGGAATGCCATTGTGGGGACCCCACTCGTGTCTAGGCCTGGCGTTTGCTGCCACGCAGCAAATCCACAAGCCTTGACAGCTGCAATTAAAAACAATCACTGGACTCTGCAGCCAAGGTTTTGTTTTCAAACACTTTTGAAAGCATTAATACACCTTAGAGCTGCCAATGGCAGCCTCAAATTAGATGGGTTCTGTGCCAGGAGAGGTGGATTGGAGGACTCTCGTTCAAATGTTAATTATACAGCAATGAGTATTTTATGAATTTTTAGAAATGCAGAGTGGAGTGAGGCAAGAAGGGCAGGCACTTAGTGCAGTGCTAGCTCTGGTTGCATGGCTTGGCCTCATGGGCACCACCGCAGTCTCTTTGGGGGCAGTCTGTCGGCAGTGGCCCTGGCTGGCACCAAGGCTCCGAAGAAATGCGAGGGCAACCTGACATTTTCCTATTTGTTTATTTTAATCTCTCAGGCCTGCTGAAAACAACTGGAATCTTCTGAGTCGCTGAAAGCACATAGGCTTCTTTGATGGAGCTCTTGGCCTCTGCCACCCTAAAGCCAAAGGGGTTCATTGATTAAGTTGTTGAGTAACTATGCCCTCTGTGAATTCAGGTCAGACCAACGGCAAAGGTTAGCTGGCAGATAACTGTCCCTAATGCAGTCTTTACTGTATAGCCTTCAGAGCTTGGTGTGGGAGAGTGCCCCACTGAGATTCAGGCTGCAAAGTGGGAAATATTTCGAGCCTGGGCATCTTCCTGTAGAAATGGTGGAAAAACAAAAGCTAAATGGTACACAATTATTCCTCAGAGCTGGTGGAGACTTGTGTAGATGGATAGGGATGTGGGTCAAAGAGCAACCCAGCCCCCATTTCTTTTTTAGGTTAGAAGTTGATCAGAGCAGACTTGGTAGACTGTGAGGATTAGCTCACATAGACATAGGCTAGGAAAGGTTCTCACCTATGATGGCTCCTGAGGACAAGCTGCTGGGTCAGGCAGCCTTCCCAAACCAGATCTTGCTGGCTCCTCAATGCCTTACAAAGTAGAACCAAAGATTGTCCCATCCTGTGAGCAAACATCATGTTCTCAATGTCAGTCATAGCATGGCAGCTTGTCATATTATGTTAGGCAATGTTGTTAACCCTGTGATTTGGAAGTAAGTTTGTTTTGTCTTGAAATCTCTTAAAATAATCATCAGGAATCAAACAAAACAAAACAAAACAAAACAAAACAAAACAAAAACAAAACAAAAAACAAAACCAAAAACAACCTCGAGAGCCAGAGGGTAATGGGAGGGGAATATCATTAAAACACTTTGTATACATGTATGAAAATGTCATAAGGAAACCCACAATTATATTTGATTAATGCATACTAATAACAAAGACAAGAGGTCAGAAGGAGAGACCCCAATGAGCACTGGCGTTGCTCTGTAGAGTTTAAGCCAGAGCCTCACGTTCCTGCCTCCACAAGCAGCAAGTGGGTCCCACTACCATGTTGTCCTTGTTATGGTGAACTGTACCTGAAAACCCTGAGCCAAAAGAACTGTCTTCTCCTAAAAATATGTGTATAAACCATGTGTGTGTGCACACGTGTGCATGCATGCACACCTCTCTGAACTGGTTCTTATACCCATATCTCTCCATTAGGCTCTCCTCTCCCTAGGAAAGCCCCATTGTCTGTGCCAAGCTTGGGGGACAGGCTGTACCCAGGTGCAATTAGCTTTTCTCTGAAGCCTGCTGAGCAACTCACTCAATTCAATTGCAAACCCTACTGAAATGACACAAGCTAAGTACTTTGGGCGTTGATGAAATAGGAAGGTGAAAAGGGAATTGCAAGATGAAAAAGGAGATGAAGATGAAGTCTTAGGACAAATTCTGCTAGGTGATTCTACAAAGCTACAAGTTCTCCACCTCACTGTAGGCAAGTGTTTTACTTAGGGTCTTATTGCCGTGAAGACACACTGTGACCAAGAAGGCAGCTCTTATGAAGGAAAACATTGAATTGGGGGTGGCTTACAGTTTTTGAGGTTTAGTTCATTGTCATCACAACAGGCAGCATGGCAGCGTGCAGCAGACTTGTGCTGGAGGAGGAGCTGAGAATTTTACATCTTTATCGGATGGCAGTGGCAGCGGGGAGGATGATACATTTCCACACCAGGTTGAGCTTGAGTGTAGAAACCTCAAAGTCTACCCGTACAGTGACACACTACCTCTAACAAGGCCATGACTACTCCAACAAGGCCACACCTCCTAATAGTGCCACTCCCAAGGGCAAGGCACTCAAACGCATGAGTCTATGTGGGCCAAACTTATTCAAATCACTACAGTAAGACAAACTTGATAAAGAATGAAAGGACCACAAAAGACAGATGAAGTCAGCATGAGCATTTTCACTTCAGGAAACTGAAGCTAGAAATTGCAGGAGGATAGAACTCTAATCAGAGAATCCATACTTTCCATATTCTGGAAGCTAGTCCCTTATCAAATAATTTGTATTCATAATTTTGCTTATTTTGTGACTTATATCTTATTTTGTATAGTACCATTTGATACTACTATCTAAATTTTTGATGTAGCCCAATTTTGTCTACTATTACTATCTTTCTCTATATGTACTTTTATTGTCATACTTAAGAAACCATTTACAAACCCAAGGCCATGAAGATTTATCCTTTTTGTTTTCAGAATTTTATAGGTTATTTTGCAGGCCATAGAGATGTGTGCCTATAATCCTAGACCTCAGAAATCAGAAAGTCAATGTCCTATTCAGACACATGTTGAGTTCACGAGCCAGCTTGAGCTAGATGAGACCTTGTCTCAAAAACAAAACAAAACAAAACAAAACAAAACAAAAACAAAAAAAACCCAACAACAACTTCAACCACAATAATAAGAAAAAAATATTGTTTTAGTTCTTATGTTTGGTTTTTGATCCATCCATTTTGAGTTAATGTCTATTAGTCTGCAAAGGTTTCCATAACAAAATACTGTAGGGTGGAAAAAGAAGTTGTTTTTTTTTTCTTTCTTTCTTTCTTTTCTTTCTTACAGTTTTAGAAGGCAGTCTAGTATCACAGTGATAGGTTAATTTCTGATTAGGGCTCTCTCCCTAGATCCCATATGTTTTCTGTCTTGCAGTGTCTTCAGGGCAGAGGGAAATTGAGACAGCTCTGGTATCTTCGTTTTTAAGGGTACCAATGCCATCGTATGGCCCTATCCTCATGACTAAACTTACTTCCCCTCTCCATAACCCCAGGAAGACTTATCTGTAAATACCATCACTTTGGAATTATAGTCTTAACACATGGATTTGGGTGGAGGAAGAAACAGATATTCATTTCCACATCATGCTTGTATTCGCTTTGGGTTGTAGGTTTAATTTCATTATTCTTGTCATGTAGACGGCTAGCTGTCTCAGCACCATCCCAAGAAGAAACTGTTCTTCCCCAAGCTGAGTAGATTTTGGCATGACAGCTGAAAATCAGTCTATTTGTTTGTGTTTTGGTGCTAAATTTTCTTCTGTTCATCTATATGTTTAAGTTTGTGTCAATCACACTCTTTCTGTTTACTGTAGCCTTACAATAAGTTTTAAAGTTGGCAAGTTTGAATACTTCAACTTTGTTCATCTTATTTCCTATTGCTTTGGTTTTTAGTGCCATCTTATAATTCTGAGTGATTTTACTCCTATTTTTGCAAAAACAGCTGTGTTGAAGAAATAAAAGTGGTTCTGTAGGTTGTTTTGGGAATATTGCCTTTTTGACAGCTCAAACTCTTCCAATCCATAAACACCAGATTATTTCCCCCCCGTATTTCTTTAGTTTCAGTATACCTATCTCACACATCAATTTATTCCTAAGTGTTTTAGTCTTCTATTTTAATTTTTATATTTAAGGATTCCTCTTCATTTTTATTTTTATTTTTTAATGTGTAATAGGTGACTTTGTCTGCATGAGTATCTATGCATCACATGTGCAGTGCCTGCGGAGGCCTGAAGAGGGTATTAGATGCCCTAGGACTAGAGGTATACATGATTGTGAACCAGTATGCAAATGTTGGGAATCAAACCTGGATCCTCTGGAAGAGCAGTAGGTGCACTGAACTGGTGTGCAATTGTTTTGGTGTCTAGTATTTTACTATTTCTGATGCTACTGGAAGTAGGGTAGGTTTGTAGTAACTGTATGTGTACTATAGGACACCCATGCATTTATTATTTATGTACCACACAGATATGACACGAATATACACACACACACACAAACACACACACACACACACACCAAATATTACACATAAAATATGCTTGTAGCTGTTGATGAGAGTTGGCAGTAAAAAGTTTTCTGACTACCATGACATTTACACTGTTAAGAATTTATACAGATGAATGGTTAGAAACATCTCTACTCTGCATTTCCTCCCTTTAATATTTTAAGAGAATATTTTTCTGAAGTTACTTGTGGCCATCGTTGTTCGCCCAGGCTTTGGGAAGTGGTAAACAGGAAGAGAAAAAATCTTAGAATCTGGATTCAGGCTCTAGTAGTGAACTTCCTGCTTTAGGTAAGTGCCTCTTACCTAAGGAGGTCACTGTGTTATTGTAAGCTTGAGATTTGCTAAATGGGAAAACCAAAATCTGCTTCACAGAGTTCTGAGAATTAAATGATGCATCTTCCATGAGCGTTAAGATATGAAGGTACACAGTCTGGGTGATCCATGAAAGCATTCACCACATTCCCTTCATTCCTCAAGAAGGAACACATGGTTTTAAAAGATTTATCTATTGTGTTTATTCTACAAACTCATACTCTCAGTACAATTCAATATTAGGAACAATAGTAAATGTGCAAAATACTTGTGTTGTACATGGACATATGTTGTTTTTTACGTGATAAATGAGGAGTCAGTGTTCCTACTTTTTGGCAGTGGCATACAGAAGAGCTAACTGATTTAAATAGAGGCCATGGTAGCCAATCATGTCTCCTTTCTTAAGACAATCATAGACAAAGACCATCACAATATATTTTTTCCAATGAAAGTAAATGATGTGGATACATTTTCCTATAAATGCACAGTTAATGGGAACACCAGAAGTTGCTCATAATCTTCATATTTGTGAGTGATTCTTAGTTAGCTGAACAGCAGGGGAAGAGGGTATAGGGGGCTTTGGGGCTAGCATTTGAAATGTAAATGAAGAAAATATCTAATAAAATTTTTTTTCTACCTGAACATTTTAGTGATGGATGTTTTTCTTGGTTACTTAACATCCCTTCAGCATCCTTCAGGCTTAGGATGCTAAATTCAAAATAAGGCTCTCATTTTATGTCTGTTTTATAGATACATAACTTTTTAAACAGTTCTGATACAATGTGAGATTGATTTCTCCAAAAAAAAAAAAGAAAGAAAAGAAAAGAAAAAAGAAAATACGTTTGAAAATATCATGTGTGATTAAGGTAAGCTGATCCAATAAGATGTCTCAGACATGGTTCAGAGGGTGCAAATGCATTCCATATGACACACGAGTCTCACTAAGTAGAAATGTCCTAGGAGCTTTAACAGATGGTTTAGTAAAGCAGATCTTTTGGAGGAGCCCAAGCCCCAGGTATTAGTGAGCCTGTTTGATCAGAGGAATTGGAAATGGCTTAAAGAATGCTGTGCCTGGAAGAAATAGCATGATCCAAGAAGAACATTTGAAAGAAATTAAGTTTTTTTTCTATGCTTATTTGTCTTGTGTAGAAGTCCCATTGACAATCTGCTCCTGGCCAAAGCATCCCATTAGAATGTACATGGAGAAGATTTCTTTAATGATGGGGAATTGTAAACAAATAGGATGAATGTAATGAACTTAAAGGGTGTTAGCAAAAGTTACATGTGTATCCTTGTATATAGATTTGAGAAGGGAAGTAGAAAGGATAAGAGTTCGACTCTTCCCTTGGGTGTCAGGTATTGTTTTAAGTCTAGAAGTAGTGTTGGCATCTCCATGCCTTAGTCTCCTTTGTGAAATCCTTCTCCCAATCTGTAAGACATCTTGTGAGCAAGACATCTCTCCACCTTTAAAGTGAAAACAATGAGTTGTATTTCTCTTTCTGAACAAGAACACATGAACGCTATGTTAGGTTTTTTGATTTATTAGCAAGGGCTGACAATGATTCATATCTGCTAGGGTCTGAGTCTGGGAAGAGAAATGAGAATTAAAAAAATGTTTAGAGAAACCAAAGATCTGAAAGAATATCGATTGGATTTATATCGTAGAAGTAATCATCGGGGTCTATAAAATTGATTTCCAGGGATTGGCAGTGACTCGGTTTAGAACTTATTTTTCACCAGAGAACATTTTGGAGGTATATTAATCAGAGTCAAAGGGTGTGCTCTGTTAACAAACCCAACATCTCAGTGACTGAGGCACATCATTTTGTTTCTTGAGCCTGCTTTGTACTTAAGAGCCAAGTCTGAAGAAGGCTTCAGCATTTTTCCAACTGAGGAACATTCGGGTATGCAACCTTGGCTGCCATAAAGGAAGAAGAGAGAGTTTAAGGTCTTGTCTTGACAAAGACTTCTGTCCAGGTCAATCTATTCAAATCTATTGAATATGGAGTCAAATGACCTAGTCTATCTTCCAGGGGATAGGGAATATATCCTGTGTTGTAAGAAAAGCGCAAAAAGATCCCAACACAAACTCTACTGCAAGAAAGCAGATAATAATAATAAAAGATGAGAAGAGGCAAACATTTATCATAAGGTGAAGGACCTTGGAATATTTTCCAGTTCACTTTAGGATAAGATACAAACTAGTTGCCCTGGTTGATAGATGCACATGACCTTTGGCTTCTGTGTGTGTATATGACTTCACTTTCTCTTGCTCTTGACATCTTTCTTTACCTTTTGGATATTTTCTGTTCTTAGTGTGAACCAAGCTTGTACTTCCTCAGATGATCTTGCATTTACTGTTCATTGTGCCTGGGGTGCTCGCCTTCTCCTCAAACATGTGCCTGCAACTCACACAGTATTTCATGTGCCTTCTACTCACACAGTATTTGGCCATAATCTTAGAGACAACTTACTCAACTCATCAGTCCAAATAAGCCACAGTTCCTAGCTATTTACTACCTATGTAGGTGTTGCATTTAAGTTTTCCCTCTCTGCTCCTCTCCTTCCCCCTCTCCCTCCATTCCTTTTCTTATCTTGTGGAGTTTGGGGCCTTGCTTATCTAGAAATATGCTCTACCATATCTTCAGTTTTTAGGCTAGAATGTGCAATCATATAACATTTCCATATTTATTTGTCTCTTTCCACGTTGTTTTCCTTCACTGCAGTATGCTCATTTGACTAAGGATCTTGGTTAAATACTTCACCAGTGTATCCCCAGGAATAGATGCAGGAAGCATCTAAGAAATGTTCATTCAATAAATGAACTCAGAAAGGGCTGACTAGAGTTCTATGGAGGCTATAACCACCAAAATGCCCTCATGGATGTAAAAAATAGGTACTTTCAACATTAACAACCATACCAAGGAAAGATCTCCAAGACCAATCTTAAGAAAGACCTTGGGTACTCATACAAAACTGCAAAAGATCAATTAACTTAGGCAGTATGGCAACTTTAGGTTCAATGAATAACTTAAGTGTCCACAAATGTAATATTGGCACCTTGTCCACCCTTGAGAATTATGGCTAGCTGCTGATGTGGACCCTAGCATCCTAAGCTTCTTGCTATTCATGTGGTTCTTGTATTTCCTCTCATTGAATCCATGCTAACCTTATGTGACCAACGGAATATGGCAGAGATGACTCTAAGGTCTTAGATAACTTGCTCTGGAGGAATCAAGCTCTGATGGTTTGAGCATATTGAAGTAGGCTTGTGTAGACATATAAAGCAGAATTGTGAGGCCAGGCAAAGGCCAGCACTGTTTAGCCACTAGAGTGAGCAAGTTAACTTTTGGGAAAACTTCCAGTGCTCAGAAGCCTCCTGAAAGAACCTAAGTTTATATGGCTCGATTACGCAGAGTTATAAAACCTGCAAGAACTAAGAAATGGTTATAGTTTTAAGTCATTTGGAATTATTTGCAATACAAGCAGCATTGAGATTTCTTTAAATTATCAAAGGTTTTCTATTCTCAGGGATGCTCATTCTCTTTTATTTATTTATTTATTTATTTATTTATTTATTTATTTATTTATTTATTTATTTATTTTACACATTGACTCTGATTTTTTTTTGATTTTTAATATTTTTATTACATATTTTCCTCAATTACATTTCCAATGCTATCCCAAAAGTCCCCCATAGCGCCCCCCACTTCCCTACCCACCCATTCCCATTCTTTTGGCCCTGGCATTCCCCTATATTGGGGCATATAAAGTTTGCAAGTCCAATGGGCCTCTCTTTCCATTGATGGCCGACTAGGCCATCTTTCGATACATATGCAGCTAGAGACAAGAGCTCCGGGGTTTTGGTTAGTACATCATGTTGTTCCAACAATAGGGTTGCAGATCCCTTTAGCTCCTTGGGTACTTTCTCTAGCTTCTCCATTGGGAGCCCTGTGATACATCCAATAGCTGACTGTGAACATCCACTCCTGTGTTTGCTAGGCCCCGGCATCGTCTCACAAGAGACAGCTATATTTGGGTCCTTTCAGCAAAATCTTGCTAGTGTATTCAATGGTGTCAGCGTTTAGAAGCTGATTATGGGACGGATCCCTGGATACAGCAGTCTCTAAATGGTCCATCCTTTCATCACAGCTACGAACTTTGTCTCTGTAACTCCTTCCCTGGGTGTTTTGTTCCCAATTCTTTTTTTTTTTTTGATTTTTAATATTTTTATTACATATTTTCCTCAATTACATTTCCAATGCTATCCCAAAAGTCCCCCATAGCGCCCCCCCCTTCCCTACCCACCCATTCCCATTCTTTTGGCCCTGGCATTCCCCTATATTGGGGCATATAAAGTTTGCAAGTCCAATGGGCCTCTCTTTCCATTGATGGCCGACTAGGCCATCTTTCGATACATATGCAGCTAGAGACAAGAGCTCCGGGGTTCTGGTTAGTACATCATGTTGTTCCAACAATAGGGTTGCAGATCCCTTTAGCTCCTTGGGTACTTTCTCTAGCTTCTCCATTGGGAGCCCTGTGATACATCCAATAGCTGACTGTGAACATCCACTCCTGTGTTTGCTAGGCCTCGGCATCGTCTCACAAGAGACAGCTATATTTGGGTCCTTTCAGCAAAATCTTGCTAGTGTATGCAATGGTGTCAGCGTTTAGAAGCTGATTATGGGATGGATCCCTGGATACGGCAGTCTCTAAATGGTCCATCCTTTCATCACAGCTACGAACTTTGTCTCTGTAACTCCTTCCCTGGGTGTTTTGTTCCCAATTCTAAGAAGGTGCACAGTGTCCACACTTTGGTCTTCATTCTTCTTGAGTTTCATGCGTTTATCAAATTGTATCTTAATTCTTGGGTATCCTAAGTTTTGGGCTAATATCCACTTATCAGTGAATACATATTGTGTGAGTTCTTTTGTGATTGTGTTACTTCACTCAAGATGATGCCCTCCAGGTCCATCCATTTGGCTAGGAATTTCATAAATTCATTCTTTTTAATAGCTGAGTAGTACTCCATTGTGTAAATGTACCATAATTTCTGTATCCATTCCTCTGTTGAGGGACATCTGGGTTCTTTCCAGCTTCTGGCTATTATAAATAGGGCTGCTATGAACATAGTGGAGCATGTGTCCTTTTTACCGGTTGGGACATCTTCTGGATATATGCCCAGGAGAGGTATTGCTGGATCCTCCGGTAGTACTATGTCCAATTTTCTGAGGAACCGCCAGACTGATTTCCAGAGTGGTTGTACAAGCTTGCAATCCCACCAACAATGGAGGAGTGTTCCTCTTTCTCCACATCCTCGCCAGCATCTGCTGTCACCTGAATTTTTGATCTTAGCCATTCTGACTGGTGTGAGGTGGAATCTCAGGGTTGTTTTGATTTGCATTTCCCTGATGATTAAGGATGTTGAACATTTTTTCAGGTGCTTCTCTGCCATTCGGTATTCCTCAGGTGAGAATTCTTTGTTCAGTTCTGAGCCCCATTTTTTAATGGGGTTATTTGACTTTCTGGAGTCCACCTTCTTGAGTTCTTTATATATATTGGATATTAGTCCCTTATCTGATTTAGGATAGGTGAAGATCCTTTCCCAATCTGTTGGTGGTTTTTTTGTCTTATTGATGGTGTCTTTTGCCTTGCAGAAGCTTTGTAGTTTCATGAGGTCCCACTTGTCAATTCTCGATCTTACAGCACAAGCCATTACTGTTCTATTCAGGAATTTTTCCCCTGTGCCCATATCTTCAAGGCTTTTCCCCACTTTCTCCTCTATAAGTTTCAGTGTCTCTGGTTTTATGTGAAGTTCCTTGATCCACTTAGACTTGACCTTAGTACAAGGAGATAGGAATGGATCGATTCGCATTCTTCTACATGTTAACAACCAGTTGTGCCAGCACCATTTGTTGAAAATGCTGTCTTTCTTCCACTGGATGTTTTTAGCTCCCTTGTCGAAGATCAAGTGACCGTAGGTGTGTGGGTTCATTTCTGGGTCTTCAATTCTATTCCATTGGTCTATTTGTCTGTCACTATACCAGTACCATGCAGTTTTTATCACAATTGCTCTGTAGTAGAGCTTTAGGTCCGGCATGGTGATTCCACCAGAGGTTCTTTTATCCTTGAGAAGAGTTTTTGCTATCCTAGGTTTTTTGTTATTCCAGATGAATTTGCAGATTGCACTTTCTAATTCGTTGAAGAATTGATTTGGAATTTTGATGGGGATTGCATTGAATCTGTAGATTGCTTTTGGCAAGATAGCCATTTTTACAATGTTGATCCTGCCAATCCATGAGCATGGGAGATCTTTCCATCTTCTGAGATCTTGTATAATTTCTTTCTTCAGAGACTTGAAGTTTTTATTATACAGATCTTTCACTTCCTTAGTTAGAGTCACGCCAAGATATTTTATATTATTTGTGACTATTGAGAAGGGTGTTGTTTCCCTAATTTCTTTCTCAGCCTGTTTATTCTTTGTGTAGAGAAAGGCCATTGATTTGTTTGAGTTAATTTTATATCCAGCTACTTCACCGAAGCTGTTTATCAGGCTTAGGAGTTCTCTGGTGGAATTTTTAGGGTCACTTATATATACTATCATATCATCTGCAAAGAGTGATATTTTGACTTCATCTTTTCCAATTTGTATCCCTTTGATCTCCTTTTGTTGTCGAATTGCTCTGGCTAGGACTTCAAGTACAATGTTGAATAGGTATGGAGAAAGTGGACAGCCTTGTCTAGTCCCTGATTTTAGAGGGATTGCTTCAAGCTTCTCACCATTTACTTTGATGTTGGCTACTGGTTTGCTGTAGATTGCTTTTATCATGTTTAGGTATGGGCCTTGAATTCCTGATCTTTCCAAGACTTTTATCATGAATGGGTGTTGGATCTTGTCAAATGCTTTTTCCGCATCTAACGAGATGACCATGTGGTTTTTGTCTTTGTGTTTGTTTATATACTGGATTACGTTGATGGATTTCCGTATATTGAACCATCCCTGCATCCCTGGGATGAAACCTACTTGGTCAGGATGGATGATTGTTTTGATGTGTTCTTGGATTCGGTTAGCAAGAACTTTATTGAGGATTTTTGCATCAATATTCTTAAGGGATATTGGTCTGAAGTTTTCTATCTTTGTTGGGTCTTTTTGTGGTTTAGGTATCAGAGTAATTGTGGCTTCATAGAATGAGTTGGGTAGAGTACCTTCTGTTTCTATTTTGTGGAATAGTTTGTGAAGAACTGGGATTAGATCTTCTTTGAAGGTCTGATAGAACTCTGCACTAAACCCATCTGGTCCTGGGCTTTTTTTAGTTGGGAGACTATTAATGACTGCTTCTATTTCTTTGGGGGATATAGGGCTGTTTAGATCATTAACCTGATCTTGATTCAACTTTGGTACCTGGTATCTGTCTAGGAACTTCTCCATTTCATCCAGGTTCTCCAGTTTTGTTGAGTATAGCCTTTGGTAGAAGGATCTGATGGTGTTTTGGATGTCTTCAGGATCTGTTGTTATGTCTCCTTTTTCATTTCTGATTTTGTTAATTAGGATGCTTTCCCTGTGCCCTCTAATGAGTCTGGCTAAGGGTTTATCTATCTTGTTGATTTTCTCAAAGAACCAGCTCCTTGATTGGTTGATTCTTTGAATAGTTTTTCTTGTTTCCACTTGGTTGATTTCACCCCTGAGTTTGATTATTTCCTGCCGTCTACTCCTCTTGGGTGAATTTGCTTCCTTTTGTTCTAGTGCTTTTAGGTGTGTTGTCAAGCTGCTAATGTGTGCTCTCTCTAGTTTCCTTTTGGAGGCACTCAGAGCTATGAGTTTTCCTCTTAGAAATGCTTTCATTGCGTCCCATAAGTTTGGGTATGTTGTGGCTTCATTTTCATTGAACTCTAAAAAGTCCTTAATTTCTTTCTTTATTCCTTCCTTGACCAAGGTATCATTGAGAAGAGTGTTGTTCAGTTTCCACGTGAAGGTTGGCTTTCTATTATTTATTTTGTTATTGAAGATCAGCCTTAGTCCATGGTGATCTGATAGGATGCATGGGACAATTTCAATATTTTTGTATCTGTTGAGGCCTGCTTTGTGACCAATTATGTGGTCAATTTTGGAGAAGGTACCATGAGGTGCTGAGAAGAAGGTATATCCTTTTGTTTTAGGATAGAATGTTCTGTAGATATCTGCCAGATCCATTTGATTCATAATTTCTGTTTGTTTCACTGTGTCCCTGTTTAGTTTCTGTTTCCATGATCTGTCCATTTGTGAAAGTGGTGTGTTGAAGTTTCCCACTATTATTGTATGAGGTGCAATGTGTGCTTTGAGTTTTACTAAAGTTTCTTTAATGAATGTGGCTGCCTTTGTATTTGGAGCATAGATATTCAGGATTGATAGTTCCTCTTGGAGGATTTTACCTTTGATGAGTATGAAGTGTCCCTCTCTGTCTTTTTTAATGACTTTGGGTTGGAAGTCAATCTTATCAGATATTAGAATGGCTACTCCAGCTTGTTTCTTCATGCCATTTGCTTGGAAAATTGTTTTCCATCCTTTCATTCTGAGGTATTGTCTATCCTTTTCTCTGAGATGAGTTTCCTGTAAGCAGCAAAATGTTGGGTCTTGTTTGTGTAGCCAGTTTGTTAGTCTATGTCTTTTTATCGGGGAGTTGAGTCCATTGATATTAAGAGATATTAAGGAAAAGTAATTGTTGTTTCCTGTTATTATTGTTGTTAAAGTTGGCATTTTGTTCTTGTGGCTGTCTTCTTTTAGGTTTGTTGAGGGATTACTTTCTTGTTGTTTCTAGGGCGTGGTTCCTGTCCTTGTATTGGTTTTTTTCTGTTATTATCCTTTGAAGGGCTGGATTCGTGGAGAGATAATGTGTGAATTTGGTTTTGTCGTGGAATACTTTGGTTTCTCCATCTATGTTAATTGAGAGTTTGGCTGGGTATAGTAGCCTGGGCTGGAATTTGTGTTCTTTTAGTGTCTGTATAACATCCGTCCAGGATCTTCTGGCTTTCATAGTCTCTGGTGAAAAATCTGGTGTAATTCTGATAGGCTTGCCTTTATATGTTACTTGGCCTTTTTCTCTTACTGCTTTTAGTATTCTATCTTTATTTAGAGCATTTGTTGTTCTGATTATAATGTGTAGGGAGGTATTTCTTTTCTGGTCCAGTCTATTTGGAGTTCTGTAGGCTTCTTGTATGTTCATGGGCATCTCTTTCTTTAGATTTGGGAAGTTTTCTTCTATAATTTTGTTGAAGATGTTTGCTGGTCCTTTGAGTTGAAAATCTTCATTCTCATCCACTCCTATTATCCGTAGGTTTGGTCTTCTCATTGCGTCCTGTATTTCTTGGATGTTTTGAGTTAGGATCTTTTTGCATTTTACATTTTCCTTGATTGTTGTGCCGATGTTCTCTATGGAATCTTCTGCACCTGAGATTCTCTCTTCCATCTCTTGTATTCTGTTGCTGATGCTCGTATCTATGGTTCCAGATTTCTTTCCTAGGGTTTCTATCTCCAGTGTTGCCTCATTTTGGGTTTTCTTTATTGTGTCTACTTCCCTTTTTAGGTCTAGTATGGTTTTGTTCATTTCCATCATCTGTTTGGATGTGTTTTCCTGTTTTTCTGTAAGGACTTCTACCTGTTTGATTATGTTATCCTGTTTTTCTTTAAGGATTTTTAACTCTTTAGCAGTGTTCTCCTGCAATTCTTTAAGGGATTTTTGTGCTTCCTCTTTATTGTCTTCTGCCTGTTTAGCAGTGTTCTCCTGAATTTCTTTAAGTGTGTTATTAAAGTCCTTCTTGAAGTCCTCTATCATCATCAGGAGATATGCTTTTAAATCCGTGTCTAGCTTTTCCGGTGTGTTGGGGTGCCCTGGACTGGGCGAAGTGGGGGTGCTGGGTTCTGATGATGGTGAGTGGTCTTGGTTTCAGAAGTCTTAAGATCCTGTGGCGGGTGTTGTGGGTAGCTGGCGAGTCGCTCATTCTCTTTTAGAGTGGAAGAAAAATATATCGAGGGAGGGGAGAAAGAAAAATGTTTTGGTCCCAGCCAGTCAGGTGAAGCAAACCCCCATACCTGCCATGGGGTAGCAGATATTCGAGACATAGGACCATTGTATACACCTGCCTTGCAAAGCAACGGGGGAGCACCGTAAACATGACTGGATAGCTCAGTAAAACAATGCCAAATTGCACATTAGGTCATGTATCTACACAAACAACTAACTGCTTAATTTTCTGTTTTAGAATAGATCATCTAGTTAATGTGTAGGATGTAAGAAGGCTTAAAATGTAAAGCTACAAGACATACGTTAGACATTTTTTTTTTCTGGGCCAAAAAGACAAGATGCATGTTTAATAGATATCTTTCAAAATTATACATTTTCAAAAGTATAATCTGGAATATGTTCTGCTAACCTCCAGGGACCTGTGACAGAAGCAGTGTTACTTAATGTTTCTAAACTGGCATTTCAATGGTTTTCCTTGAAAAGTTGACCTTTTGTGCATGTGGGCAGATGCCTGACCTTCGACTTTCCCATGAAGTAATCTGGTTCATAAACTACTGTTAGACTATAAACCTTCAAGGAAGTAAAGGTGTGTGTTCATGTGCTTGAAGTTTTGGATCCTTCCCACCCTGATGCTTATCTTGGTGTATTTCTGAAAGCCTTTGGGATATCAGTCTGAGGGAGGAGGGTCCTTGTTCTAGTTTGCCTTCTGTTTCTGTGATAAACACTTAGATAGAGCAACTGGGGCAGGAACGTGTTTTCTTCGCCTTTTAGGTTATGCTTATAGCTGACGAAAGCCAAGGCAGTAACTCAAGGCAGGCTTACAGAAGTTGGAAATGAAGGGGAGACCATGGAGAACACTGCACACTATCTTGTTCTTAGACTCACATTCAGCTACCCATATTATGCAGCCAAGGCCCATATGCATAGGGATGTTACTGCCCACAGTGGGCTGAGTCCTCCTACATCAATAAGCATTTAATAAAATGCCTCCACAGACATGCCCACTGGCCAATTTGATGGAGGTGATTATTCACTGAAGTTCATTCTTTCCAGGTTTGTTTCAAATTAACAGTTGAAGCTAACTATGGCAGTCTTCCAGGATTCACTCTTTTTTTTTTTTAATCTGAAGCTTCAGATATGGCTGGTTATTAAATGATCTAGTCTCTGGTCCCGTTTCCATAGAATCTGAAGCAGATGTTGTCTCTACTTGCACTTTCAAGCCATTGCTTCTACTTCTGTGAAATTTTAATGAAACCACACCCATACCTCCCTTTTTACACAGCAGTTCCTTTGACCTCTTCTGGGCACCTGCATGAATATTCTGTGAGTCTTGTTCATGAGTGCATTCTTTTGCCTAATGTCTAGGCTAAACTTTTCCTACCTTTGCTGAAGGCTTTTTGTCCCCTGTTCTTGAAACTACAGTGATTCCCTTTCCTCACTGAAGACTAAACTTTATCCCTAATAGCTCGAATGTCAAACAAACATCAATCTTGTCTCCCCCTTCTTTACGGATGGAGGAGCTCCCAAAAGCAATTTCACTTTGGACAGCAGAATTGTTTATTTAGTGTTCCTTAACCTCTGATTCATCTTCTCAAATCATCTTGGATTAAGCTTTATTTCTCAAAGATGCCAACAGTGTATAAGACTCCATGTTGAAACTTCATAACCATTCAATATACCTACATTTTATTTTAAATTATGTCTCTCCTAACACAAGCACTTACTGTAAAAAGGACACTTATATACTTGCAAAGGATCATTATGTGCCTCAGCAATACTTGTAACAGGTTTGAAACTTTCTCTGCATAGATAGGATCTACTCTAAGACCGCTTAATATGCAAAAAAAAATCATACTTTCCAAAGAGCTATGTGAGGAGCAATTGTTTGCATCCAGGCAAACATTCCCACTTTCCCCTACTCCAAACACACATATACTCAGGGCAGAGTGCTGGAATTCCACCTTTGAGAGTGTATCCCGTAGGGATAACTTAGCTCAAGAGTTTAATAGAGGTCTTCTAGGAGGACATTGGATGTTCTTGGTAAGTTCTTTCATGCTTTTTGTTACTCAACTAGGAAATGGAATGGAAACAGGAGGAGGAATAGAAGAAGCTAGTACCTTGAGTCAGCAGCCATTTCTTATTCTAGACATGGACTGATTTGCCCATCTCTTATTCTTTTAAAAAGTTCATTGAGATCTTCATTTCAAGCTAGTGGGAATTTTAATGGGGAAGATGAAATTGTAAAGGCTTTTGGCACAGGGTCATTATGGTGAGCATAGGACAGTTTTCAAGTGAGTAGAAGGACTGGCCAGTAGAAGGGACTTCACTAAGAAGTCAGAAAGAGTTAGGCATCTGCCCTCCATACCAATTGTCATGTTTGTGACATCTTTATTTATTTTGCTACTAGCTTTAAACATCTCCAGTGAAGTCTTTGAGAATAAGAAGGATGACACAGCGTTGGAGTTCATAACATGGGATGGAACTGCTGGGTATGGTTTCATTCTGCCAGCTATACAAATTTCAAAAGTGAAATGAAAAGTCACATGAAATACTTTATTGGCTAAGACTATTATTTTATTAGATATTTTCTTTATTTACATTTCAAATGCTATCCTGAAAGTTCCCTATACCCTACCCCTGCCCTGCTCCCCTATCCACCCACTCCCACTTCTTGGCCCTGGCGTTCCCCTGTACTGGGCATATAAAGTTTGCAATACCAAGGGGCCTCTCTTCCCAGTGATGGCCGACTAGGCCATCTTCTGCTATATATGCAGCTAGAGACATGAGCTCTGGGTGTACTGGTTAGTTCATATTGTTGTTCCACCTATAGGGTTGCAGACCCCTTCAGCTTCTTGGGTACTTTCTCTAGCTCCTTCATTGGGGGCCCTGTGTTCCATCCTATAGATGACTGTGAGCATCCACCTGGGGATCCATCCCATAATCAGCCACCAAACTCAGACACTATTGCAAATGCCAGCAAGATTTTTCTGAAAGGACCCTGATATAGCTGTCTCATGTGAGGCTATGCCAGTGCCTGGCAAATACAGACGTGGCTAAGACTATTTTTAGCAATGCCAATGGTAGCAAATTGCAAGGAGTAGACCCTGAGAAGCTCTTTTGCTTACAGGGATGAAGCTAACAGGATTGAGGAACACTGTTCTAGATGCAGGGGTGCAAACTTTATTAAGAAATAAAAAGGATATGGATGGTCCAGAAACAGGAAGTGAATTCAAGCCATTGGATGAGAGACCTGGTGGTGATGATGGCACATTTACTAAGCATTTTTTTTTACAGTGTTCCAGGCACCGTGCTTAATTGTTTGCATAATTTATAATTTAATCTACAACAACTAAGCTAGAGATTCTTATTCTTACTTTTCAAGTTAAAAGATTTAAATTTTCAATTAAACAATTAAGAGGGTGAGGTAAAGTGCCTGAGGCGGCAGAGCTAAAAATTACAAGAGGCAGAACTTGAATGCTGGCCTGATAATCCGAGCAAAGGATGTATTTCTTTTGATTCCTGTTGAAGTGGATGTCGACAAGCTGGAACATTTTCCATTAGATGGATTCATCTCTTTTGACCATCCTTTAAATAGTTGAAAAATCAACACCTTCTTGTAAAATATTTTTGCAGATAACGTTGTACTATGTGAAATGTCTACCACGTTTATTTAAAAATGCATACGCTGAGACGGCTTGGGAGACAGCTCAGCCACTGAAGTCTGAAAACCCGAGCTGGATGCCTATTATTCTTGTAAACAGCTGGATAACAGCTGGGCGTTCAGTGGCATCTGCTGTAATCACACTGCTGGGAAGATAGAGACTGGCCAGCAAGTCCAGGAGAATGGATGATCCCATAACCACTGAGAGATCGTATCTCAGAAAGTAATGGTAGAGAGTGATTGTCAACCTCTGTCCTTTACACACACACACACACACACACACACCACAGAGTTGTCCAAGCCAGACAATACTGTGATGTCTGATTTGTAGCCTTCAACAATATAGAAGCTCAAGAGATAATTTTGAGAAGATTTCTCATAATGTGGATGTAACAGATTTGACTATCAATTCCCAAATGTAAGTTGCTAATGGACATTTAATAAGTGATAGAAGGAAGAAAAAGAATAGGAAACAATACTTCTGAATTAATATTAAAGCACCTTTACATAATTTGATATATATATATATTGGTTTTATGAGACATGGTTTCTCTGTGTAGCCCTGGCTGTCCTGGAACTCACTCTGTAGACCAGGCTGACCTCGAACTCAGAGATCCGCCTGCCTGTGCCTCCCGAGTGCTGGGATTAACATCATGTGCCACCACGCCTGGCTAATTTGATATGTTCTTATATTTAGAAGGTTAATTAGAGCCATTAGAAGGTTCTTCTCCAATTCCCACCCTTCCATTTACTACACAAAGTTTCTCATAGTTGAATCTTCTCCTGTGTTATACTGAAAAGAACTATATGCTTTATTCACTTATTTGGCCAGTTTTAAAATGTTGATTTAAAGTACATTCTGCTAGCATGATACCACAAACCAGGTGCTGTATATGTACTTTGAATTGATAGATATTTTTCATAAGTATCCAATTATAGACCTTTTATTTGTCTTGCTATCAAAGATTGGGGTGCAGTGAGGGTTTCTCTGAGGGAGCACTAGGCATATACAGTAATCTAGTTGGAGAGTGGTTGCAGGGGAAGATGGGTGGAGTAAAGCAGAAAAGGAGAGAGAGACTGCCTTCTGGGCCAAGGAGCTTCCTTGGGAACTTCTTGCAGTACATCTGCAGGGTTTAAATTTGTTAAGCTTCTGTGGTGCTGTGTCATCACAGGTGACGCACAGGAAGCACAAAGAGGTATTTTTGACAAAGACAGTTTGAGGGCTAAGCCTTGTTAAAGCATATATTCAAGGTCGGGACGATGGATCAGTGGGTAACATGCATGCTGTGTGAATGTGTGGACCAAAGGTCAGATCTCCAGAACTCATGTAATTTCTGGGTAGGTCTGTCAGCCTGCCTTTAACCCTAGCCTTTTGGAGGTGGAGAAAGAGGTCCCTGAGAAATCTGGAGTTAGACTAGCCAAATTGGGAAGCTCTGGGTTCAAATGAGAATCCCCACCTTAATCTAAAACAACAGAGACCAATCTAGGATGCCATCGGGCATCAACCTCTGGCCTCTACACGCACACATGTGCACACACACTGGCCAAGATGTGTGCCTACATACCTGTAGACATTCACATCATATATACATGCATGCATGCATACATACATACATACATATTCTTTGCAAAAATGAGAACTAGAAGTGTACTAAAGATGTGCTTATAGTATTGACTTATATTCCATTTCATAAGGTGTCTAATGAGGAAAGTGGTGAGAAGATTCTTATTCGTCCTAAGTCCCAGTGTGTGTGTGTAAGTTTAGTCCTTACAAGCTGACGGGTGCTTGAACACATGTCTACAGTGTTCCTAGCATCTACTCTCATCTCTGCACTAGATATGACTACAAATTAGTGCCAATACTTTAAAATAATGAAAATCAACCTGGAGCTAATTTCTGAATTTAGAAGATACGTTGATTGAATCTTTTCTTGCTATTCATAGGAATTCAAGCGAAAATAATTGCAGATTTGTGGACACAGAATCCTTTTCTTTTGACATAGAATCTTGTGAAGTCCCACAAGCTCTGGAGATTGGAAAAGACTCCAGGATGACCAAAGCTTGAGTGGATTCTCCCTGTTCATGTGCACAATTTGATTGTTTGGGGTATGAAATCGCTGGGCATGAAATGACATAGCATGGCCCTTCTCTCTACAGAAAGTGAGGCATGCTGACTTTTGCTTTCATGCTTTGACAGGCCTTAACATCAGCTTTTAAATTCATAAACCTGACCCCTTGCAGCATCTGTCCATTTGCAGTTCTGTTCCTTATCCCCTGCAGTCACCAAGGGACCCTGATCTGAAGGGACAGGCAAAACCCTGACAGAGTCCATAATGAAAACAGCCTGATATATATTTTTTCAAACACATTTCTGCTTTTTCTCTAACAATGATGGATTGGATCGCAGACCAAATGCTTCAAGTGGTTCCATGAAGTGAGAACTCTCAGTGACCATCCTGCCCCTACGTCACCACAGCCTGGTTAGGAAGGGTCATCTGGGGGAGGGGAGACTAGGTGCTCCTATCAGAGCCAAGAGCTTGTTGGAAAAGGCTTGGTGTAATCCTGAAGTTGTTGCTCACAACAGTATACCACAGAAAGGGTCAGGACAGACGAACAAGTCAAAGTTGTTAACCAATGGGATGTAGTCATTGTAACGCTGAACTAGCTCCAAGATAGATGCAGTCACTGTGAGAAAGCTGTGGAAGGTAGAAAGTTTCCAACTATAGAGAACACGATTAAGACAAATACACACTGGAGCTGGGTAGGGTGGAAGACACACGTAGTCCCAGAGTTTTGGAAGCTAATGCAGGAGGATTGTGACTTTAAGGGCAGCCCTGGGCATTGTAGATAGTCCCTATCTCAGAAAATTGTATGCTGAAATACTGAAGGGTAAAGAGATATGACACATGCAACCTACTTTCAAATTGTTCAAGATAATCAAGTAGTTACATACAAATAGAGCAATAGGCAAAGAGAAGGAGAAAGGGAAGAGAGGGAGGAAAGAAAATGAAAAACAGACATGCAGAGTAAGTAGTGGTGACAACGTAAGCACATGTTATAACAATGAGTATATGTTAGCAACAGATGACGTCATCCTTCAGCTCTTCTCAACATTTGAAATTTAAAGTCAACAGATGCACGTACACATACAGACATGGATGAACACACACACACACACGCACAGAGAAAGAGAGAGAGAGAAAGAGAGAGAGAGAGAGAGAGAGAGAGAGAGAGAGAGAGAGAGAGAGAGAGAGAGACTTATCCTAACTATTGCTGCCTCAGCCATAGTACATCACCATCACCTCCCAGCCACCCTTAGCCCCATATCTAACTACCTACAGAAAGTCTTTGATGTTCAACCCCTTGCACTTTCTCTAAGGCATGGGTTCTCAACATGTGGGTCATAACTCCTTGACCCTCTCACAAGGGTAGCCTAAGACCATCAAAAAAACCACAGACACTTACACCATAATTCATAATACTAGGAAAATCACAGTCATAACACAGCAACAAAAATAATTTTATGGCCGGTGGTAACCTTATGAAGTGAGGAACTGTATTACAGGGTTGCAACATTAGGAAGGCTGAGAACCACTGCTCTAAGCTATTCAGGAACATGAGCCTGCTCTGTTGCTTCCTTTTCTTCCTCCGGAAGCCATGACTCCTATGATGTCAGAGAACATGGATCTGGAGGGCAGAGATTGTCCCTCTGAGGCTCAGGATGTTGCTAGCGAGTGTTCTATTTGTTAAGGATTTGCTGGGGCTGGGTCCCTAGGTTCTGATATACTGCCCCCCACACACACACTTTCCCTATTGCTGGCCTTTGTTTAGCACAGATCTTTCTGCTGGTGGCTCAGAGGGTGGAGAAAACTCTGCTTCCTCTCTGAAGGGCAGTTCCAATGTCACAGGGATATAGCCTTTTGTATCTTTTCCAGCACGTGAAAAAATAATGATTTTAAGTTCTTTTTAAAAAAATTTTATCATTCCATTTATTTACATCCCAAATGATATCCCACTTCCTGGTTACCCCTCCACCAACCCCCTGCCTTCTCCACTCCACTTTGCCTGTATGAGGGTGCTCTCCCACCCACCCACACTTTCCTGCCCCATCACTCCAGCATCCCCCTACACTGGGGCATCAAACCTCCCCTGGACCAAGGGCCTCCCCTCCTGTTGCTGTCAGCCAAGGCCATCCTCTGCTACATATGTATCTTGAGCCATGGATCCTTCCAGGTACACTCCTTGGTTGGTGGTCTAGACTCTGGGAACTCTGGATGGTCAGGCCACTCTATGTTGTTCTTCCAATGGGGTTGCAATCCACCTCCACTCCCCCAGTCCTTCTGCCAGCTTCCCCACCAGGTTCCCTGAGCTCAGTCTGCTGGTTGGCTTCAAGCATCCACATCTGCATTGGTCAGTTGCTGGCCAGACCTCCTAAGGAATTGCCACACCAGGTTCTGTCAGCAAGCACCTCTCGACCAAGGCAATAGTGTCAGGTTTGGTTTCTGCAGACATGAGGTGCCATTTGTTGATGGTTGATCTTAAAGCATAAGCCATTGGTGTTCTGTTCAGGAAGTTTTCCCCTGTGCCCAAGTATTCAAGGTTCTTCCCCGTTTTCTCTATTAGTATCAGTGTCTCTGGTTTTATGTGGAGGTCCTTGTTCCACTTGGACTTGATCTTTGTACAAGGAGATAAGAATGGATCGATTCACATTCTTCTACATGCAGAATGCTAGCTGAGTCAGCACCATTTGTTGGAAATTCCACTGGATGGTTTTAGCTCCTTTGTCAAAGATCAAGTGACCATAATTGTGCAGATTCATTTCTGGGTATTCAATTCTATTCCATTGATCTATTTGCCAGTCTCTGTACCAATACCATGAATTTTTTTTTTAATCACTATTTCTCTATAGTATAGCTTGAGGTCAGGGAAGGTGATTTCCCCGGAAGTTCTTTTACTGTTGAGCATAGTTTTCGCTAACCTGGGTTTTTTGTTATTCCAAATGAATTTGAGAATTCTTCTTTCTAACTCTATGAAGAATTGAATTGAAATTTTGATGTGGATTTCATTGAATCTGTAAATTGCTTTCAGTAAGATGGCCAATTTTACTATATTAATCCTGCCAATCCATGAGCATAGGAGAGATCTTTCCATCTTCTGAGGTCTTCTTTGACTTCTTTCTTCAGAGACTTGAAGTTCTTGTCATACAGATCTTTCACTTGGTTAGAGTCACACCAAGATATTTTATATTATTTGAGACTATTGTGTGTGTGTTCACATGTGTGTATGTATGTACCTACAGGTGCACATTTGTGTTTGTGTTGTGTATATGTGTGTACCCACAAGTGTACGTGTGTGTGTGTGTGTGTGTGAAAGCCAGAGGTTGACTTTAAGTGTCTTCTTCTATTACTATCTACTTTCTAAATTCAGACAGGCTCTCTCACTTGAGCCCAGATTTGGCTGGCTCACTCTAGCTGTCCAGTTTGCCATGGGGATCCTTTGTCTCTGCCTGTCACATGCTGGCACTAGGGTAGGGTGCAGAGCTGCCCAGCACTTATATGAATGCTGGACATCTGAACTGTAGCCTTCACATATGCATGGCAAACACTTGAATTCTTCCCTTGGCCCAGAGATTCCACACTTCTAACCAGCTGCCGTTAATGCCATGGTTTGTTGGTGCACGAAAGGTACCTGCTTTTGTCTTCCAGAGGGAGAAGGGCTTACTGTTGCCTAAAAAGCCTCATGGGAAAAGAGCCTGGTTGAACTATGAAATGCTAGTAAGGAGAGTACAAGTGAACCATGAAGAGAACATTTCATGTTGGGGGATCTGTCAATCAAATCACCACAGAAAGGATAGAGTTAACTAGCAGGAAACTTCATGGAAGCCTTTGCATTGTGGAGACCAGGAGGCAAGTTTAGAACTGACATTTTGAATACTTGGCTGAAGAGCAGAACCCAGACAGCAGAGATAGGGAAAGTGTGCGAGAAGACAGTCTGACAGAGTTTGCTTAGACAAGGTTATCTTAGCTGTTCACACATCCATGACACACTATCAGTATAACGGCTTTTTCTGGGAGGGGCTATTTGGATGAATCCTCAAAAGTACAGAGGAGTTATCCAAGGAGATTTATCTCCTAAGTACTTTTTTGCTTTCAAATTTTTTCTCTGTGCATCTGCCAACTAGCTCAATTTGGGGAGCAGGCAAATTTCCTGTGCTCAAGGTACATTAGACAAGTGATCAACGTTTAGTTATGTACAACTGAGCTTAAATCAGAGGAAGATTTAGTATCTAAAGACACGGGAAAAGCAGGATCTGGAAACTCATGAGGATGAGTTATGTGGATATAAGGTTGTTAATTCAAAAGCAATAAATTCCTGGGATCTAGAGGAGAACCTTCCATTGTCCTCTACAGTTGTAACTGTGAACTCCATAGGCAAATGTAGCTCTCAGCCCTCATCAAAGAAGCAGCAGGTAGAGAGCAGTACAGAAGGCCACATCTGGGCATAGCGTGCCATATTGAGAACAACTGCCCAGCCCCTACAGATATAGCGACAACACGACACCCTTACACCCTTACACCTAGTGTTTTCTTCTAAAAATCATAAATTGGAGGGAGTAGGGAGGAGTTGGGAATGAATATAATCAGAATGTGTCTTTTGGAAATTTCAAAGGATTCATAAGATGCTATATTAAAAATAGACAAAAAGCAGTAGTCTGCCACTCTCGTGTATCAGTAGGACAGTACAAGGATTTGTGATACTCTCATACGTCTTTAATAGCTGTTGGGATCTTTTCTCCTCCAAGTAAGTGAATGCAGACACACAGCAAACTACTAAGTCTCTATGAACAAGGTTATGTGGAGACTGAGCTGAGTAACAATCTATTTCTAACTTTCCCCAATTCTCTCATGTCTCTTCATGGGTCACAAAGGTGGATGCTTTAGCTATCTCTGTGTGCAGACAGTACTTGATATACATTCTACTCTGTCCTCTAATAACTCATGGCTCCAACTAGCCTTCAGGCCCCAGGGTATATTTAGAGATAGGGTCTTTGAAAAGGTTATTATACCCCCTCCTCCTCCCCTTAGCCTATGAGAGGGTGTTCCCTTACCCCCCATCTATCTACCCCCTTACAATCCTCTCCACCGCATCATCTCCCCGAGCATCCCCCTTCCCTGGGGCATCAAGTCTCTATAGGATTGGGTATATCCTCTTCTATTAAAGCCAGACAAGGCAGTCCTCTGCTGTATATGTGCCAGGAGCTACAGACCAGCCCGTGTGTGCTCTTTGGTTGGTTGTTTTGTCTCTGGGAGGGGGCACTGGCAAGGGTGGCCACATTAAGAATGTAAATGTATAAGATAATAAAATAAGAAGTAAACTGAAAAAAGGAAAATGTGATTATATTAAAATAAGCTCAGTAGGGTGAGGCTTCTCAAGGGAGAGTAACTGTTCTAGGTCTATCAAGTTCTTTTCGGATACAACTAGGGAGGAACTTAAAGCTTCATCTCCCCAGGCAAGAGCACAGAGGGTACCCAAGCTGCCTGCTTGCTCTCTTCTACCTTTCCCTAGCCTTACCTAGTTCAGGACTTCCTGCTTTGGAAATAATGTCACCCACAATGAACAAAGGCTCCCTATATATTGATACAATTGATTGATACATTCAACCCATTGCCTCAGTCCAGATAGAAACAACACAACCCAATCTAGACAAGTCCTCAATTGAAACTCTTTCCTGGTGACTCTATGTTGTTTCAAGTTGACATTTAAAACTTAACAAGATAATCACCATAAATATCTTTTTTATTAGATATTTTCTTCATTTACATTTCAAATGCTATCCCGAAAGTCCTCTATACTCTCTCCCCGCCCTGCTCCCCTACCCACCCACTCCCGCTTCCTGGTCCTGGCATTCCCCTGTACTGGGGCATATGATCTTCGCAAGACCAAGGGCCTCTCCTCCCATTGATTGCCGATTGGGCCATCTTCTGCTACATATGCAGCTAGAGACATGAGCTCTGGGGGTTCTGATTAGTTCATATTGTTGATCTTAAAACAATCAAAAAGCAGAAGAAAAAAAACCCCTTACAAACTAACCAGATTAAAAAAACCCAAACCCAAGCAAACAACCCCCCCAAACAAACCAAAAACCCTCCAACCAACTACCACCACCACCACCACCAACAACAACAACAACAACAACAACAAACCAAACTACTAATAGCACACAGCTGCCACATTTACTCCATTTATGTAAATACCAATCCAACAACCACTTAGTGAGTATCAACTGTCTGTCATGGATATAGAATGAACCTATATGCTAGAGGAGGTACACATTTAACTGACCAGCTGTTGAAAACATTTTGAGAAAAGTTAAAAAGCAGATTGAAGATACAAAAGAAGGAGATGGGATGAAGAAAGTAGAAAGGTCAGTGAGATGGAATTCAAACATGGATTAGGGAGAGCTGAGCACATATTATATTCTAAGGTTTTTGTAAGATCAGGAGATGGAAAAAAGAGCCTATATCTGCAGAAATCTGGTCATTTAAACCAAACCTTCAATATAACTACACAGGTGTTATAAGCAGTATTATAATGTTATAGTATTATAATAAATATAATACATTATATACTATAATACATATAATATTGTGATAAGTATAATAAATTATACTATTGTAATAAATATGTTATATGTTATAATACACTATATTAAAATAAGTATAATAAATTATAATATCATAATAATGCCTTGTTGGTATTCATAGTATGATGGTTTGTATTTGCTTGGCCTAGGAAGTGGTCACACACTATTAGAAGGTGTGACCCTGGTGGTGTAGGTGTGTCACTGTGGGTGTGGGCTATAGGACCCTCATCCTAGCTTCCTGAAAGCCAGTATTCTTCTGTTGCTGTTCTTGGTGATCATCCCATGGTACCAGCATCTGTAGGCAGCCAATGCCTAAAAGATGGCACCGGTTTCCGGTACACCGGTAAACAACACCACTGCGCAGGCGCTAGCCCGAATCTGGCGCTAACCCCTCCCGAGCGGGTGCATGCAAATTAAGATGCCGGCAGACTGACCAATCCCAGGAGGACACAAAGCTTTTCCCTGTGCTGGGTGTATTTAAGGAGTCCTCCCTGGGTTCCTGGGGTTCCCGTAGCATCGAGGGGTTCCTGCAATAAAGCTGTTGAGAGGAATCTGACCACAGGCATCTCCAATACACTGGGGTCTTCTGCTGCAACTAGGCTTCACCAATAGCCTTTCATAGGTTCTCTTCATGGTACCAAGCTTCAAATCCTTTGCATGACCCTTTCAGTCCTGAACCATCAGCTACACCTGAGGCTGCACCTTCTTCAATGGCCTTTCATGGCCTTTCATAGTGCCAAGCTTCAGCTGTTCTTCATGACACCTTCATGCCTTCAAAACCAGTCCCACTTGGGTGACTCTTACACATTACCAAGTCCAGCTGCAGCACGAGGTACAACCTTGGATATCTCTGGAACACAGCTTCCTTGTGCTCTCAGAAAACACTTTCCAGAAGACTTCACCTCAGTGATGCTGGTCTTTTCTTAATCACCACTAATTTCTTAGCTCCAGCTAACCAGCATCAATTATCCCAGTAGTCCCTTCTACTTTTCACTCTAAAGTCAGAGCCATATGGCTGAAGCTGCCGTGTTCTACTGGGCTGGAACATGCCCCCTACTCCTTATTCTATTACCAGCTTTCTGTTTTCCAACTCCCTCACTGCCTAAGCTTGGCATTCATGGAACTTGCTTTGTAGATTGACGTTGAACTCAGAGATCTGCATGGATCTGTCTCCTGTAATGCTGGGATTAAAGGTGTGTACCACCATGCCTGGATTTAAGATTTTCTTCACCTAGAATCTTCTTTGTCCCAGGCTGGCCTTGAACTCAGAGACCTGTTTGACTTTGTCTTCTGGGTTTAAAGATATGTATTACCATGCCTGGATCTAAATTTAGCTGGATGGGATTTAATCCCCAAATCCCTCAATCTGTTATCTCCTAGAACATAGGATTCAGTTCCATTTCACTTCATGGTGTCCCTTTAATACTTGAACCATATATTTTATATTTTTCTTTACTCAGCTTGTTCCTTTTCATTGAGATGCTCTTCATAAGACTAAACCAGAGAACGAAGTCTCTGTTGGTTGTTTCTGAGACTTCCTCTGTCATTGCAATTAATCTGAGTCTCTTTATACCTTAGCCTCAGGCAGACTCTTCAGCCATGGAGATGCAGTGTTTGGAGTTTGCCCAGCTGGTTTCCTATCTTGCTTTGGGGATTACAGTTAAGTGATTGGATGTATCTTAGAAGGGACTTTGAACTTTTGACTTTTAACTTAGTTGAGACTGCTATAGACTATGCGGGGCTTTTGAAGCTGGACTAAATGTATTTTACATTGTGCTATGTTTGGACATGGGCCTCATAGACTTATATGTTCAGACAAAGCCTATTGGGGCCAGGGAGGGAATGTGATGGTTTGTATATGCTTGGCTTAGGGAGTAGTACTATTAGAAGGTGTGGCCTTGTTGGAGTAGGTGTGTCACTGTGGGTTATAAGACCTTCTTCCTAGCTGCTTGGAAGCAAGTATTCTGCCAGCAGCCTTCAGATGAAGAAGTGGAACTCTCAGCTGCTTGCACCATGCCTGCCTGGATGTTGCCATGTTCCTGCCTTGATGACAATGGACTGAACCTCTGAACCTGTAAGCCAGCCCCAATTAAATGTTGTCCTTATAAGAGTTGCCTTGGTCATGGTGTCTGTTCACAGCCGTAAAACCCTAACTAAGACACATACATAGCTTGCATAAATATTTGTCAAATACACAAATTAATGATTTCCAGAAATGGTTAATAAAATGGAAATCCAGAGAAAGTATTTTTGAATAGTAAGTGGTTTAAAACATTTTTTTGAGTCAAGGTCTAAGCTGAATAACTTAGAGTAATTCTTCTGTCTCAGCCCCCTAAGTTCTGGGATTACAGCTGTAAACCATCACATCTGCCTAGAATGGTGATTTTCAAACTGAGTTGTAGTCATCTGAAAGCTCCATGAGGCCCCATCATGAGTCAGTGGAGATGGGGGAGAAATGGAAGGAATATGTCACTCCCAGCAACATTGTAAGAGCATTTTAACAATCTGCTTTATCCAATGGAGACCCATAGCGGCAAGGAGTCAGGGCATTGCTCTCTGAGGGTTTGAATTGGAATGGACATCAGTATAAGAAGAAAGAACAACATTCTGGTGAGGAAGCACAGAATATGGCTGTCTGCATCACTTATTTTTCTCCTCTAAACCCCAGATGATCCTGGAAAGAGCAAGGCTTCAGGAACAGCAAGATCAAAAATGAGCCATAGGCACATACTTACATTTTTTTTTTACAGTTGCAGAAAACCAGCCACTCTTGGCCACAACCAGGAGCCCCCTTGTGAGCTTAGAATGGCTGTGTTGTTTCACTGTTGTAACCACCAACTCTTGCATTAGGGTTGCAGAGAACTGCAAAGGGCCAGAGGCCTGCGAACATTTCTTCCATGGCTTTTATTTAAGGAAAGTGGTTTACTTCTTAAATCAGGGAAAGGCCAGCAAAAGGGAAGCTGGATGGTGGGTACATTTCCAGAAGCCTGGGGTGAACCCATTGTCCAAGTGATAACAGCGCCGCATAACTCTTCAGCTTGACTTTATTAGTGTGCTTTTAAGATTATAAAAACCCCCTTTTGGTTACAATCTGTAAGAGAGAAGATATGGTAAAACTCATAGCAGACAGCCATGGATGGGCTCGAGTTTCCTTGTTTGGTCTGATTTTTAGATAAATAGCCAATCTTCTTTGGATTGCCTTCTTTTTTCCTTAGTTAGCGTTTTTTGTTTGTTTGTTTGTTTGTTTTTACTTTACTATTTTATTTTTTTATTGCTGTGATAAGACAGTTACCAGAAGCAACTCAGGAAGTTCTGGGTCACACTCTATCACTAAGGGACGTCAGAGCAAGGTCTCGAGCAGGACAGGATTTGATGTTGAGGCCATGGAGGAGTGCTGTCTCCTTGCTTGCTTGTGACTCTCTTATAGTACCCAGAACAGCTTGCCCTCGGGCAGCACCACCCACAGCGATCTGGCCCCTCCCATATCAATCATTAGTCAAGAAAGGGCACCACAGGCTTGCCCACAGGCCAATCTGGTGGGGACATTTGCTCAACTGAGAGTCTCTCTTCTGATGATTCTAGCTTGTGTCAAGTTGACCTAGAAACTAGCCAGCACACTATGCATTATTTTCAAAGATTAAAACATATAGTATTCTCAGATTTGCAAAAGTTCCTATTTCTTCCAACCTCATTCTGAAGAAGTGGTTTCTGTTTGCAGAATGTCTACTTAGACTCCCCTATGCATGGTAGTATCCACATATGTGTCCCCTGTACCGTGGCTACTGGGCTAACAGTTATTTAGCATTCATGCCAATAACACAAGACAGTTGGCACTGTTGTAAGATGGTGCTTTTGCTGTGGCCTCCTGTGACTCTGGCTTGCCTGACAGTAAGATGGACTTAACCAGTCCCCTTCTGTGACCACTTGATGACTTCTAGCATTTGATGTCGCCGAGAGTTCCAGTGGACACCCATGCTCCTGGGTTCTGCTTGAGAGTTAAATGGACCTGGTGCCGAGAGCTGTCATGGCTGGTCAGTCCTGGTGAGCTCCATACTCGGACAAAGTCAGTTGGCTCAGCCTTTGATTTCCCTGTTGATCTGCTTCTGAGGTGGGTTCTATGGCCAGTCCTTTTTTTGTACAGTTGCTCACGAAAGCCTGATTAGGGCAGTGGCACTGGCCTCCAGCGGGAAGTATAAATGACTTCTTCAAAGCCTGTTGGTAGTGTCTTCACAGTACTGCATCTGGCTTCTCCAAAGTGACAGACCATGCTGACCATATAGTGGGTTTAGTATATTTCTTCTTTTCCTGTTTCATTTTTTCATTAAATCAGAAGACACAGGCAGGATGAACACTAATGTGAGTGAGTGATCTCATGATTTAGGGAGGACATCATGTAGAAAGAGGACATCAATGTGTGGTCATGAACAAAGTGCTAGTCAAGCATCCAAGATGTATGCCTTTGATGTAAGTAGGTTTCTAGAGTCACAGTGAAATCTGCTTAGTACTTGGACCCCACATCCTATGCAGACACAGTCTCTTCCATAACAAGGACACACCTATGCTGTGCACCTTGCATTAACTTAGCACAGTGGTAGGTGGTACTCAACACCAATAAACACATGGTCACCTTTGTCACCAATTAAACATGTCCATGCATGTTTCTTCACTTTCCTTGTGAATTCTGGTGATACTTCATTGAGTGGTAGGCCCTTTTATGACAATTACTTCCAGAATGCACTACAGCAGTTCATATTTTCTCTTGTCTGAGGAGTTGATACTAGAGCTTTAGAGAATCACCAAGATGCTTGGTATTTAAATAAGATACGTGCCTAAATACAGAAACCCCATGGGTTCTGTTTGGTTAGCCTTTATGTTTGTACATTACAGCAGTGTGTTATAGTGACCTGGGAATACTTTGGAAAAAGGCACAGAGGAGTCAAATGTGACAGCCATCTCTAGTCTACAGGAGTGCTTAAAAAAATCTTGTTGTGAGTATATATATATGTGTGTGTTTAGGTGGTTTTTGCATGTGTACATGTTTCTGTGTGTGTCTGTGAATGGTGGTGGTGGTGGTGTGTATGTGTTCCAATGTATATGTGTGTGTGTGAATTCGTTAGTGTGTATGTGTGTGTGTGTGTCTGTTTGCTGTGTACTAAATGTGTATATAGAGGCCAGAGAGAAATGTTTGTGTCTTCCAAAATGGTTCTCCACCTTATTTTTTGAGATAGAGGCTTTTTACTGAACATGGAGCTTGAAGATTTGACTGGTCATCAGCTCCAGGAACCCTTCTGTCTCCACCTTCTAATGATAGCATGACAGGCACACACATGAGGTTTTTATGTGAGTGCTGGTGCTCTGATTTCAGGTTCTTATGTTTGTGTAACAGGTACTCACCTCTGAGCCATATCCCCAGCCCTGGTGTATTCTCATGGACATTTTAGTCTCAGGATGAAGAGCTCATGAGTTTGACTCTAGCTAGATGTAATTTCAGGCAGAGAAACATTTGCACACAAAGATATTTTCATCAGAATTATGAATCTAAATAGGATGGATGAGGTTTAAAGATTAATACAATTGAATTATTGTGTTTTACAGAAGAGGACGCTAGGGGTGTAAGAAGACAGGTGGCCTTGATTCTCAGTCACTTTGTGATCAAGGCTAATGGGGGACAAGAAGGCAAGCCATCACTCATGTTTTATATGTACCACCACAGGATCCATGGTAAGATTCAGCTTTATTGAGGAACATTAAAAGAGAAGAAAGGATTCAGTAACTTTACTAGGACCTCTGGACTGCATACATTGCTCTATTTGTATCTTATATTCATTACTAGGCTTGAGTTTTGAGGGTTGTCAACACACGGGCAACTGTTTATTTGCAAATCATGTACTCCAAAATTACTTGCAACATGGTTAGAGAATTCCTCAGCATAACCCAATGAAAAAGTAACTGTGGGAATTTTGCACACCCATACAGCTATGTTTTTATCATTGGATGTCTTTGCTCACTCATCAGGAGAGAAGGTACTTTATCACCAGCTTGGCCGCATGAGCTCGTACCAGTCAGCAGGCCTCTCTCTTTGAATGCTCAAAATCTAGCACTGGTTAGAATAATAACATGGGTAAATTGTCAAAAGCTTCCAGGCTGTACACGTTTTTGAGAACTGTAGGGCTCTATGTGATGGTGGCTATGATCTATACAGTTTTGGATATAAATTGTCTGGCTCAGTCATCTTTAAGACCACTGTAAAAACACTGTAGAAGCTCTGCCCAATATCTGAGCGTCTCCTTTACACATGACTTCCCATTTTTGCACAAATCTCTCTTCTTTCTTCTTAGACTTAACTAGGTCTTCATTAAAGTAACATGCCCACAAAAGAATGACATTTTCAGAAGGATTGTTTCAACAAAACCAGTTCCAGGCAGTCAAGTATCCCTCATCTTTTCCTTATGTGGTCCTGCTGTTTTAGGGAGCTGAATACTGCCCACAGGGTAAGGCAGAAAGAACACCAGTGCCACCACCTGGATGCAGGGAGAAAGAGGCACTGCATATCCCAGATGTTCAGTGTCTGAGGTGGGGATCAAGCCATCTTGTCTGGTTTGTCGCCTTGCCTCTCTGTGTCATCTCTAGTCATGATGTCTTTATCTATTTTTCTCCATATGTTCTTTTATTTCCTGCACACGTGTTCATGCACCCCTAACTTTTAGTTTCTGTTTTTCTGTTTAGGAATAAGTCCAGAACATGGTGGGGGGCATGCTAAGCTGAGAATTGGGGAACACTCTGAAAGACTCATCCAGTGGGTTTTGTCTTATGTGGGTTTGTGTTTTCTCCTGAACACACAGGAAAAGCTTATTGGCGAAATCTGGCTTCATGCTGTTTGAACTGTAAGAATCAAGCAATATTAAATCATTTGTCCTGAAGCCAAGGGGCTAGTGACAATTTTTTTTCTCTATGAGAAACAAAACAAAACAAAATAGTACATCATCCCATCTGACTTAAGACAAGTGAGCTATGTGGCGATGCACAGGTTTTGTCTGCGTGATGTGACCCCACAGACTAAGTCAGGACTCAGGGCAACAAATGACCCTTATACAAGTGGTTCTTAACCTGTGCATAAAGACCTCTTGGTTGGGTGGTCAAATGACCCTTTCACAAGCATTGAATATCAGATATTCTGCCTATCAGGTATTTACACTATGATTCATAACAGTAGCAAAATTGTAGTTATGAAATAGCAACAAAAATAGTTTTATTGTTGGGGGTCACTATAACATGAGGAACTCTATTAAAAGGTCATAGCATTAAGAGGGTTGAGAACCACTGGCTTAGAGCAATTAGTCTGAGACAAAAGCATTCTTAAACAGGTCTTCTTGGCTTCTGTAGAGATTTCCCCCTAGACAGTTCCGAAGACCACCACCTTCTACAGACAGTTATTCAAATCATTAACCATCGCTGACCAGGTCAGACCCAGAATTACAGAAAGAAGGTGGGGTCAGTTCTAAACTAAGGCTAGGGTTTTTTTTTTTATGTCAATGATGTTGTCAAACATTTGTGTTTAGTAATTCACTCCAGGCTTCCATGGATACCAATGGTACTCTGAAGATTACCCATGAGCCATAGGTACAGAGGTGGGATGCTGGAGCAGTGTGCTTCTCTCTCTCTCTCTCTCTCTCTCTCTCTCTCTCTCTCTCTCTCTCTCTGTGTGTGTGTGTGTGTGTGTGTGTAAATGCCTGTGTATGACTGTGTATGTCTCTATGTGAGTATGAGCATGTGTGTGTGCTGATACAGCACCTCTATCTGTTCTAAGTGCTTTATTTTTTAATCTACTGTCTGCATCCGTGTTCTGTGATACACTGATTTTGGCACAAATATTTCTGAGTGTTGTTTACATATAGACAGTGTACTGGCTATTTTTGTGTCAACTTGACACAGCTGGAGTTATCACAGAGAAAGGAGCTTCAGTTGAGGAAATGCCTCCATGAGATCCAACTGTAAGGCATTTTCTCAATTAGTGATCAAGGGGGAAAGGCCCCTTGTGGGTGGGACCATCCCTGGGCTGGTAGTCTTGGGTTCTATAAGAGAGTAGGCTGAGCAAGCCAGGGGAGGCAAGCCAGTAAAGAACATCCCTCCATGGCCTCTGCATCAGCTCCTGCTTCCTGACCTGCTTGAGTTCCAGTCCTGACTTCCTTTGGTGATGAACAGCAGTATGGAAGTGTAAGCCGAATAAACCCTTTCCTCCCCAACTTGCTTCTTAGTCATGATGTTTGTGCAGGAATAGAAACCCTGACTAAGACAGACAGTTATGACTGACGGACTTCTAAGGATGATTGAGAACCTCAAAGAGAGCAATGAGTTTGGTCCCCTGACCCAGTCCTTCATAAACAGCGCTGATTCATCTCCAGCATTAGTATCCCTAACTCTTGTACTCCCTATGTATTTTGAGCGGTTTAATTTTGTTCTGCTTTTTAAAAACTCTCAGGTTGGGTTAAGGATTTACTTGTTAGACTGGAGGTTTTGAATAGGAACTTAGCTAGTTTCCCTCTAGAGGAATTGTAATACAACCAGAAGCCAAGTGTTCCATTTGATAGCCGCCTCTCAAAACTTAGAGTTGAGTACACCAGTTCTAATTCCTCTTTGAACTCTTTATACCACCTAAGGTTGCATGCACAGTGCTTGTCCAGCAAATACTGTTTGAACAGAATCTATAAATTCTAGAATTGAAGTGTTTAACTGAAGCTGTAACTAAATGATACCCCACAATCTGACAACATCCACCTTCGTAAACTTGTTCCTGATCATGGAAATGAGATGGCAGAGTCCTGGGGAATCTCTCCTTTCTTCCTTCCTTCCTTCCTTCCTTCCTTCCTTCCTTCCTTCCTTCCTTCCTTCCTTCCTTCCTTCCTTCCTTCCTTCCTCCCTCCGTCCTTCTTTCCTTCTTCTTCCCTCTCCCCCTTCCCTCCCTCCTTTATTTCTCCTCCTTCCTTCTTTCTGTTCCTCTTCAGCTTTCCTTCTTTCTCTTCCTTCTACCCGGACTTCTTCAACACCTCCTTGACAAAGAACTTATTTTACTTTTGGCAAACTTCTCCCCTAAGGACTGAGAACTTAATATTCTACTCTTAAACCATGAAATTTGATTTTTGACAACACCAAAAAGGACAACGTGTTTGCTGAAACACGTTTCAAGTAGTATTGAAACACCCAGGATGAAAGGTAAAGCCCCTCGTTTGGTTTCTGTTTGAATGGTGTAGCCACACAATCTCTGCTGAGAGAAGCAGCCTGTGCTCCTCAGCCTGTGTTCCTTGGCTTTATCTGCACAGGGACGGAATGCTTAGCATAAAACCCTAGGAGTTAATCTTGGTGGCAGATGGTGGCAGAACAGAGCATTTGATGGTGGACAGGAAGGCCCAGGAGAATATAAAGCCTCCTGCTGGGCTCACTTCCCACAGTACCACCTCTGAGTAGTCTATTGAGAAGGTTAAAGAGCAGTAGAGACCTTCATGGGCCACACTGTGCTGTGCATCATTTATCTCCTAGACATATCAGGTTTTTCCTTTTATTGAAAATAGATTTTTTTCACATACTATGTTCTGATTATATAGTTTCCCTTCCCTTTCTTCCTCCTAATTTCTCCCCCTCCTCTCCCATCTGACCCCACTCCCTTTCTGTCTGGGGTTAGAAAACAAACAGGCTTCTAAGGGACAACAATAAAATAAAAAATAAGCTGGGTGTGGTGGCGCATGCTTTTAATTCCAGCACTCGGGAGGCAGAGGCAGGCGGATTTCTGAGTTTGAGGCCAGCCTGGTCTACAGAGTGAGTTCCAGGACAGCCAGGGCTACACAGAGAAACCCTGTCTGGAAAAACCAATAAATAAATAAATAAATAAATAAATAAATAAATAAATAAATAAATAAAATAATATATAACAAAAATTAACACATTGGAATAGGATAAAACAAAGAGAAGGAAATTAGGGCCAAGAAAAGGCATAAGAGGAGATGAAGGGTTTTGCAGTCCCATAGGAGGAGCAACAATATGAACTAACCAGTTTCCCCAGAGCTCCCTGGGACTAAGCCACCAATCAAAGAAAACACATGTTGGGACTCATGGCTCTAGCTGCATATGTAGCAGAGGATGGCCTTGTGAGTCATCAGTGGGAAGAGAGACCTTGGTCCTGTGAAGGTTCTATGTCCCAGTGTAGGGAATGCCAGGGTCAGGAAGCAGGAGTGGGTGGGTTGGTGAGCAGAGGGAGGGGTAGGGGATAGGGAATTTTCAGAGGGGAAACTAGAAAAGGGGATAACATTTGAAATGTAAATAAAGAAAATATCTAATAAAAAGGAAAGGCATAAGAAACAGATACAAACACAGAGACCCACTTGTTCGTGCTCAGGAATCCCGTAAAAGCACAAAACTGCAAGCCATAATATATATGCAAAATATATGAAAATATAAAAAATATATGAAAAAAACATATATGAAATATATGAAAATAGAAAAAGAGAAGAATAAAAATTTTAAAAAGATGAAATTGAAAAAAAATACCCTGATGTTACATTGTGAGACAGGACACCTCCAAATGTTCTCCTGAGTTCGCTCTCTGTAGACCATCCACTGCTGGGCATAGAGCCTACTCTTTTTTTGTTGTTGTTTTTTGTTTTCTTTTGGTTTTTCGAGACAGGGTTTCTCTGTATAGCCCTGGCTGTCCTGGAACTCACTTTGTAGACCAGGCTGGCCTCGAACTCAGAAATCCGCCTGCCTCTGCCTCCCGAGTGCTGGGATTAAAGGCGTGAGCCACCACACCCGGCTCGAGCCTACTCTTAACAGCCGTTTGTTTCCCCAGTAAAACGCCTTTCGTAAAAATGGAATTTTCAATTGAAAGTGGTTACCAATTGGAGACATCCTCTCGTCTGAGGATGTAGGATGTGTCTACTTCTCCTTTCAGCTCCAGGACCCGATCTGGTGCAGATGTGTGCAGGCCCTGTGCACACTGCCTTGGTCTCTGTGAATTCATCTGTGCCCTGACCCTGGTTACTTTCTTTCTTTTTTGTTTTTCGTTTTTTTTTTTTTTTTTTTTTTTTTTTTTTATTCGAGACAGGGTCTCTCTGTGTAGCCCTGGCTGTCCTGGAACTCACTCTGTGGACAGGGCTGGCTTTTTTCAAAGGTCTTGTTTCCTTGGTGTCTTCCATCCCCTCTGGCTCTTATGCTTTTTCCTCCACTTCCTTTGCAAGGTTCCCTGAGGCCTGATTTTACAGCTGAGCTTGGTCTCTCAGCCTTTGCATATTGTATCTCTTTGACATTTCTTTATATGAACACACTGATAATTTAGATTAGTTGTCTCCCTCCCCATGTTTATAACAGTACATCTTATAAATGATAGGATTCTCTAGAAGAATTAAGTTTACAATTTGAGACAACTGTTGGCAATTATGTAGTTATATAATCTAAAACCATAGTCAAGATAGAGACTATTTCTATCACTACAAAAAGTCCTCTCTGACTCTTGAAGTCAATGTACTTAAGACAGCCTCAGGCAACTAATTTTTTATTTTAGACCACCATGGTCTTGCCTATTCTAGAACTTTAGATAAATGAAATCATACAATTGGGTTCAGTTTATGTAAATTTTGAGACCTAACCATATTGCCATATATACTAGAATTTCATTTCTTCTTATTGCTGGTAAGCAAGTTAATCAAAATTGGTTTTGATATTTATGATACTTAGGTACTTTTTAGTTTGGGTTTTATGAATAAGGTTTCAATGAATGTTCACTTAAACGTCTCTTAGAGAATGTGTTTTGGGAAAATACTATAATATGAGGTTAATGTGGTGGTTTGAATAGTTGTGGCCATCATAGACTCATATCTTTGAGTGCTTGGCCCATAGAGATTGGCACTATTAGGAGGTGTGGCTTTATTGGAGTAGGTGTGGCCTTATTGGAGGAAGTGTGTCACTGTGTGTGGGGGGGTTAGACTTTGGGGTTTTTTATGTCCAAGCTACACACAGCCCAGTGTGGCACATAGTCTCTGTCTGCTGCCTACATATCAAAATATAGAACTCTCAGCTTCTTCTCCAGCATCATTCCACAGCCCACTCTGTTTCCCACCCTGATGCTAAAGGTCTAAAGCTCTGAACTGTAAGCCAGCCTCCAGAGAATGTTGTCCTTTATAAGAGGTACCACGGTCATGGTGTCTTTTCATAGCAACAAAACCCTAATTAAGGCAGTTGATAAACTGTTTCCAAAATAGATGTTTCATTTTTCATTCCAACTAGAAACTTGAGAATGGGAGTTGCCCCACATCCTTGCCAGCACTTATTGTTGTCAGTGTTTCTAAGTTTGACCACTCGAGTAGATTTTTGTGGTGCTTTATTAATAATTTATTTTGCATCTCTCTGGTGACCAACAATCTAAAGAACCTTTAGGTAGGTTTTGTTGCTCAGTTGTGAATCTTCTGTTGTGGGTGTTCAATCCCCTTACCCCCATTTGTATCAAGTTGTTACTGAGTTAGGAATTCTTCATAGAGTTGATGAGATGGTTCAATGGGTATCGTCATTCAGCCTGGGTGATCTGAGGAAGTCTGTTTTTAATTTCCAGAGGCCATATGTAATGCTTTCATACATACATTTAGGTAGATGCTTTATGTATCTTACTGAAAGTATGCTTAAGTGACTTAAGTCATTGTCTGACTGAATATTTTCTTTTAAGCAATTTTATAGCTTTAGGCTTTATGCTCCATTTGAGTGACAACGTTGTAGAAGATGTAGATAGAAGTTCTTAGGATATCTCTGTGTGTTTGTGTGTGTGTGCCATGTGCATTTCATCTACATGGTGGTCACAAGACAGTTTTGAATATTGATATTGATATTCTGCTTTGTCTGAGATGAGGTGTCCTTTTGTTGTTGTTGTTGTTGGTGGTGGTGGTGGTGGTGGTGGTGGTGGCCTCTGCAAACACCAGGCTACCAGATCCTGGGGATTCTCTTGTGTCAGCTTCCTAGCCAAAACAAAAGGATGAAGGTAATCACTGGTATGGCATTAATTTACCACAATTGTCCATCTCCCTTATGTGGACATACATGTATATTTTTAAATTTAAATTTTACTTATTTATTATTTGAGAATTTAATGCATGTACACAATGTATTTTGATCTTATCCACCTCTTCTTCCCCTCCTAACTTCATAGCATATACATAAGTACACGTACATGCCCATATATACATACATAATGTATATATACATACACATGTATACATACACATGCATATATATGTATACACACACACATACACACACATGTGCATGCATGCATGCGTGCGTGCACACACACACATACACACACACATACATGCACCTAACCAAGGCCAGTTGATGCTGCACACATGCACACAGGTGTCAGATTATCCCCAGGAGTGTGCTCTCCATTTATTTATTTATTTATTTATTTATTTATTTATTTATTTATTTATTTTAAAAATAAGCCTGTAAAGTTGCTATTATAAAAGCAACTTTTATATTTATTTTAAGAATACATGGGAGAAACATTTCCACACTTCATTTTCTCAGAATTGACTATGTTGAGGCAGAACACTGAGAACTGGAACACACAGTTCCTGAAGTCAGAGGGCCACAATAGAGTGAAAACAAGCTTGCAGCAGATAGCTGGGGATCTCAGGGGATACAGGGAAAGGCAATGGGACTTTGTGACCAGGGATGGATTTTGCTGAAACAATAGCCAGTTTTCTAGTAACAATATTGTTGTTTGCCTGATACTATCCCCATGTCTGCCAACAGCTCTCTCCCTCACTGATAGTGAGAGACAGAAGGAAGACAGACCCATGATGCTGGGTACTTGGGGAACAACACTTTCCCATTCCTCAGGACAAACAGTCTTACCTCCTTGAATCAACTTGACAATCTATGCATGTCTCCACAGAGTCACTGTTTATATTTAAGATTTATTCATGTGGATATTTTGATGACTCTTATTTGCTGCATTTTTTGTTCAGTATTATTTAATATATAGTGTGATATGGACCTCAGGTGTTGGTTTGATGAAGTGTGTTAATGACAAAAGACATTGAACCCAAGAGGTTCTCCTGTGATTGTTTGTCATCATATCCCCAGCCCTTCCTCAGTAGTTTTCTGACTTCTGTCACCACTCGTTGGTTTGTCCTGATTTGCATTTCCTACGAATGGATCAGATGGGGATAGAGAGCCATAAAGTGTTGACTTCCAAACCTCCTTTGATATTTCTTGCTCATCACTTCTCTGCCTTTTGGCTAAGATCAAGTGTGATATTTCTTGCTTAAACAATATCTCTGGACAGCCATCAGCCACTCATAGAAGAGGGTCCTTAATTCAACAAACATGAATTAAAGTCGCTTTTTCCTTGTGTTTGCTGAGTTTTCCTTAATGGGAACTTCTGGCTCTTCTGGAACACTCTCAGGATGAAGGTTGCAACATCAGGGAGCCTTAAGCTGCCTCCCTGTAAACTCCCCTAGCTGGTTTTGTGCTCTTACACAATAAATCAGTTTGGTGTCTGTTACCTTCAGTTTCTGTAATCTGAGAATGGCTCTAACTTCAATTGTCCGCGCACACATTGCTTTGATAAGACTCTTCTTCCAAGGTGAGCATATGTGGTCCGAATATCCTTCCACATTGATCCACATCTCCCTTTCTATACGTGTGGCCACCCAAGCTTTCTGTTCCACTGTTTGCACTGTTACACTGGTCAGCTATTGCATCCCCACACCAGCTACTCCAAGTAGTTATCAGGTTGTTGCACCCTTGCCATTTCAAGTGTGGACTTGGTCCCTTTCCATCTGTAAGGGAGCAGCAAAGACACCGCTGCACCGTGGAGCAGAGCTGTGGCACAGGCTCGGAGGGGACAAAAGCACAACGTGATTGTCCTTGGAACCAGGACAGATTTGGTTTCTGCAGAGAAGGAAGTTTATATAATTTGAAGGTCATCTACAGGGACAAGAATACGGAAGCATCGTACTTTCGCGAATGAAATATCGTATGACTGTGCATGCACAGTCCAAGCCTCCTGTAGAGCCTGTATAGATAGAGCGGCACACCTAGACATCCATCTGTGTCAGCCTCACGGTTTACTCACAGCTGCTTCCAGACGTTTTCATTCCCAAACTCTGATGACTCACACGGCCTAACCGTGTTATCGAAGTCTGATGAGGGTTTTGAAGCCCTTTTTTGATAGCCTGAGAACTCACATCTTTAGGACAATGTGAAAGACAGTCTATTTTGTGTTCTTCTTGTCTATTAACCATGTGTTTGTGAGAGGGTGCAGATAGTGTTTCAGGAATAACACTGCTTTTCAACATCAGGGATGTACATATAAGAAGCTGTTCACATTTTCAAACTCACGGTCTTGTTAATGGACTCTCCTTACGTGCCAGCGCCTCTTCCAATTTAACAGGCTTTCCAAAGAACTGTTTACACAGTTCTGCCTTCCATCTGCTTGACAGGAATTTCTCCCAGTACTAAAGGAGGCCCTTCCTAGAGATAAAAGACACTTTCTTCTGAAATACCACAGCCGTTTTCAAATGCCCTGAGAGATAATTGTGTAACTTCAGAAATCTAAGCTGTAATTCTCCCAGGATGCTCTACACATCGTATAACAACACTATCTATTCACAGGGCAGTCTGAAAAGAAAAGCCACATCAGCAAATGTGTCTCCCAGTCTTGAAGGACTCCAGATGTCACAGTTGGACACACAGAGCAGGGCACCTTCCAGTTAAAAGCATTAAACTATTGACAATTCTCTATTTCTTTTATTAGTGACCTTAGGGATGGCAAATTAGCACCCACAAATAAATGTTCCTGAACCAAAATATCAGCCAATCCCCTCTGCTATTTTATCCACCTGAAGTGAGTGAAAACAACTTAGGAGTTAGCGAAGAAGGAAAGGGCACAGGCTCAGCCATAACCAAGTGTAAACTCAACAGATTCACAGAGCCAATATTAAATACCCAAGGCAAGATTTAAAACGCTTGTAAGTATATAAAGGTAATTATTGAGGAAGCTAGATAACATATATAAAATGGTTTCTGCAAAAGCCATGTATATAACTCAATACCTTAAAAATCATCATTAGTCTACAATGTTGGCGTTAGTCCCAGGCCCTGTGATTTCATTAAAGGAGGAATGACTGTATTTACTGTCTGCCCACAGGGTGTAGTGCAGCGGCCAGCAATTTAAAGACATGCTTCTTGTGAAATATGTTTTCCTTTTGTTTGTTACCTAGTTTAAGGTCTCAAACCCAAGTCTTTTGTTGACTATCGTCAAAATATTTACCAGTCCAGTTTAATCCATGACTTTTCCCACTAAGAACTTTTTTTTCTGTCGATCTCTTTAGAAAGAAAAGAAAATGAGTGGCGAGTTTCAGTTTCAATTCAAGCTATAAAGGTGTCGGCCTTCCTGTGTTTTTTAAAAAGATCTGTTAAATACTCATTAAGTTGAATAATCTTATGAGACTGAAAAATAAAGTGACAATGAGGTCAACAAAAATCACACAGGGAGTGTTGGGAGAGTTCAATCACATACATGCTGGGTCAGAATAATGCTTGACTAACTAATTCCAGAGCAGAGAAGACACAGTCAGCATGCTCCCTGATACAAAGCAACGAAGCAAGAAATCAACGACAAAAATCTACATACGTGCTTCTTAAAGCATTGATAATGATAACCCATTCTAAAAGGACAGTAAAGAGTCCGTTGAAATTCAGCTGGCACCCCCCCCCACCTCTGATATCTTTATTTTTGTCCATCTATTTTATTTAAATGCTTGAAGGTAGGGATAGGATAAGGATGTCAATACTATCCGATGTCTTCCGCATCACTACAAAGCCCCTCCCCTCTGCTGCTTTTGCTCCGCATGTACTTTTATTATCCAGCGTATTCTTTTTGCTCAGGAAAGAGGCCAGCTGGTTGTTAATATTCTGATCATCAACCCATCTTTGCAAACTAATACGGAAGGATGTTCAGCCATTGCAGAAGTTTGGTACAAGTAGCATTGGCATTTCGTCTAGGCTCCACCCCACAGTTACCTGGCAACAGACAGGTGTGCCTGACTTACTATAAAAGAGACTGCTCGCTCCCTCCCCACTCTCATTCCCCTTCCCACCTTTCATTTCAGGCCTCTCTCTCTCTCTCTCTCTCTTCCCTCCCTCCCTCCCTCCCTCCATCCCTCCCTCCCTCCCTCAATTATCCTCCCCATGGGAAGGGATGCCTCAGCATAGGCCCACAGAGGCACCCGGTCCCCCCACATTATAATGAGCCTCTACCAAACATCCCCAGCTTCTTCTTTTTTTATAAAACACACCAAGTCAGCTCTGGGTAAAAGTCATGCTTGTAATGACTTTGGAAAATTTAGGGATACACATATATTCCTAGAAACAGTGGCTACTACAAAGCAGGCATCTTATTTAATCTTCATCCTGTCTGCCTGAGGTAGGTATTATGGTCTGATAAAGAAACAAAAAGCATAAGGACCTTAAAGGACCCCATCACTGGTTTTCTGTCTTCTCACAAATCTGTCCTTTCTTTTCTTTCTTTTGTGCTTTCTTATAAGAAACCAGGAAGTGTCAGTGAGTGGCGGAGGGGGGGGGGAGACTTAGGGTAGACATAAACTAAAATTTGAGGGAGGAACATAGTCTTTTTTCCTACTTTTTAATGTGAACATCTTGATTATTTAAATTTTATTTTACAAGGAGCATATTGTATGGTTTTTTTCCTAAAACAAAACAAAAAAAAGTTAACGGATAAAATGAAGGAGGAGTCGTAATTCTTGTGACAAACTCTATTGGAGCTATGGCCAGGAACTAGCAGTACCGGTGAGCTTAGCGCTGTTATGAGAAAATAAAGGCCCCATCTGTATCAGTAATGCTTTGTATTTCTTTAGCACCTAATCTGACGTTGTCCCTAAAGCTGAATAAACAGTCATTTATCCTCAGGGCACCCTGTGAGCTCCCTGGTGTGGTCTGGGAGGGTGTAGGGCTGAGTGATGATAGCCCACGATTAGTTAGCTTTCTGCCCACACTTAGGGATTCCAGCCCCTGGAGGGAAATCGTTTCAGCTCTGTGTGCCTCCTCCCATCACCCTCAGCTAAAAGCATCATCGTCTTCGGAATGATTCTTGGCCTCAAAGGGATGCTATTAATTAGCCTAAATACTAAAGGGCAGGACAATGAATGCCAGTTGTTCAGGATGAATGGATGGGGGATTTTACCCAAATCCTATAGCTGGCAGCTCTCCGGGAGTAGAGTGAGGTGACTTGCAGCCTGTCACAGGAGAAGGCAAGGCAGAAGAAACAGCGTGGCCACTGTCCTGGTGTCACACCCCCTCCTTTAACCACAGCGGACCACGGTCCCTGCCTCCACTAATTAGAAATTACTTCAGCACATAAACAGGCACTTTACAATGTTTTCTTTTTACGACGGGCCCCATGCTTGCTTCTCCTCTCCAGTGGCAGAAGGAACCAGCGCTGACTTCCCACTGTCCCCAGCTCCTTTACCTTTCCAGGCCTACTCAGCCACAGAGAAAGCTGCAGCCACCCAGGCCTAGGCTGGGAAGAAGTCGGTAACCGGCCTTCTTCAACATGAATCTACAAATGGCCTAGAGCTCTCAGCCACCACCACAGTCTTCTTTCTCCCTTCTCCCTCCTGTTCCTCCATCAGTAAGGTTCAGAAGGTTCCTTTCATAGAAAGCCTCAGTAGTGACAGGGCACTCTCCCTCAGAACACCCTTCCCACACTCCACTCCATCCAGCGGTGAGTGATAACAGCGCTGTTTGTGTTTAATTAGCCCTTGGGTTACGGGCAGTTTGTGTTGAGGGTGTGGCTGTTTTAGTTGGTTATGGAGTTGACAGAAATATATGTGTATTGATGTGGGTCCCCTGTGTGTGCCCTCTCAGCGCGCTGGTCTGAAAACTCAACAGGCCCTCGTTCTACTGCCTGTGGAGGCAAATTACTGATACCTCCAGGAACTGATTCTGTTCCTTAAGACCGGAGTGATAATGCATCTTCTTAGGCTCTAAGTACCCACCAGGGCAAGGGTCGACAGTGTTTATCTCCCCGTTGCTGCCCTGCTTCCCAGAACTAATCAGAGACCAGCTTTGGAGATGACTGCCTGGGCAGCTGGCTCCATGCCCTGACCCGAGTGTCATCTGTTTATTTCTCTTATTTTTAAAATCAAGTCTCTCATAGGATGCATGTCATGGCTTATATTCGTAAAAAAAAATTAACTAAAATAGAAGCATGATTATAAAGTAGTGGATCCCTGAAGGCAAACATTACAGAATGTACGCTCATCTAAATCTGTCATCCCTTTCGAAAGCATCCCTTCTGAAAGTTAGTACACACAATCCCAAAATGGCAGTATTTAGTAAGACCTTTAAGGAATTCTTACTTGAGGCATGATATGTGAAACTAAAAGAAAATGGTAATTTTCTTCATTTAAAATTAACATATATTCATATTGAAAGCCTTGATTTTCTCGTTCCTCTAATTTAAACTTATATTTAAACTTAGAATAAGCATGGCTAATCTCTCTCTCTCTCTCTCTCTCTCTCTCTCTCTCTCTCTCTCTCTCTCTCTCTCTCTCTCACACACACACACACACACACACACACACACTACACATAATACAGAATTCATGTAAAAGGTTTCTCTTCCTAATCATATTTTTTGCCACTCGAGTTTTGCCCGGATGAATACTTACTTAGTGGTGATGAATCTTCAGCCTGAGGATAATTTAGAACTTTGGAATTTAATTCCATTATATTGAATTCAGAAAGTATTTATTAAGTGTGTTTGCATGCAAAGGACCAATTAAATAGAATAAAGATTAACCAGATATGTTCAGATTGATTTAAAAAAAAAAAAGCAAAAGCAATTAGCTGATTCCAAAGATGATACAAAAAAGACTTACAAAGTATTTGAACAATTGCAAGATCGTTGGGGTAGGCGTCCTCTTTACGGTGTGTGTGTGTGTGTGTGTGTATGCATGAAGGGCACAGAAGAGACAGCTGTGTAAACTCTTGGAGTAATAATAAAATGAATGCAATGCACACAATGTACTGGATAAGAGTATTTTGTGGCAAACTGTAGCAGTTATCACAGCTCCGAAAGAAAAACTAGGCTGATATTAAAACAAGAGACTGGTTTCACGTCTCAGGTTTTCTTTGATAGTCTTGGTTTATTTCTGTTGTCTTGCTGGAAGTCCCAACCAGGACCTACCTTTTCCCCCCAAAGATAAGTGGCCTGGAGGATCAGCTAACTCTTTGATACTGACAAGGACAGTGGTGCTGCCTCTGACTCTCTACAGGGAACACTTTTGGTTAGTATAGATAGCTAGGCCTTTTGGTCTATTTCTTAGTCTTCTCTCCACCTTTCCTCCACTGGTAAAGAAACACATTTTAATTTCCCCAAGGGGAAAAAATCAAAGAAGCAATATTCAACCACAGCTTCTTATGAAAGGAAGGCAGAATAGGTCCTAGGGAGACGGCTCAGAGGTTGAGCTTGAGGTGTGGGCATGAATACATTCATTTGGATCCCAGTGGTCCATGTCTATACTCTAGTGCTGGGAATGAGGGTGGGGGCAGAGCCTGGTGGATCGCTGGAGATCACTGACCAGCCTGCTCCCCAGCTTCAGGGTTAGCGAGATATGCTGCCTTAAAAAATAAGCGGTGGAGAGTGGTGGAGGAAGAAACCTGGTATTGACTTCTGATCTCTGCATGTGCATGGACACACACATGCACATACAAATACGCGTGTGCACACAGAAAGAGAGAGAGAGAGAGAGAGAGAGAGAGAGAGAGAGAGAAAGAAGAAGAAGAAGAAGAAGACGACGACGACGGAGGAGGAGGAGGAGGAGGACAAGGAGGAGGAGGAGGAGGAGGACAAGGAGGAGGAGGAGGAGGGGGGGGAAGGGGAAGGGGAAGGGGAAGGAGATTAACATAAGAACCAAAAGTAAAGTATGTACTGAGAAGGGTATTCTGTGAAGGGTGAAATTCCTAAGACCCCTAAGGAAATTTGATTTTTTTTTTCCGAGACAGGGTTTCTCTGTGTAGCCCTGGCTGTCCTGGAACTCACTCTGTGGACCAGGCTGGCCTCAAACTCAGAAATCTGCCTGCATCTGCCTCCCAAGTGCTGGGATTAAAGGCGTGCACCACCACGGCCCAGCAGAAATTTGATTTTAAGACCTAGATCATTTAGAATAACCAGGATGCCTGAGAGTTAACTGTAGCCTTACTATATATATCAACAGTGGACCCTGGGGATTTATCTATCATCACAATGCCTGTCTTCCCATGAGCCACATGGAGTTAATAACCATATTGTCATAGGCTTTAAAAAAAAGGTTTGGTAAGCATACAAAGTCACAAGCTTCTCTATGATGTTTTCATATGTGTGCATATGTGTACTTTGCTCTTACTTGTCTCAGGATGGTTTTAAAGATTAAGTGATGTCATATTTACTACATCTAGCACACATACTGCATGAGGTTACTCCTGATCAATAAGATGGTCATTTATGAAATAGTCCCAAAGAAACATTGGTAAATAATATTACATACATATCTAGTAATTATTGAGTAGGCTTGGGAATTGATTTTTAAATCAGGTGCTATTCTAGACAACAGGAATGAAAAAAATTCTTGCACTTTCATCTGGAGGGAAGAAAAGAAATATTAACCACCTAGTTACAATTAAAGGACCCTGAATATTGAACTAGGGGACCCACACTAAAGAGGCTTTCTGAATTTAGAGCAGAGGTCCTCAACCTGTGGGCCGCTACCCATTTGGGTGTTCAAGGACTCTTTCACAAGGGTAGCCTAAGACCATCGGGAAACACGTATTCACTTTATGATTCACAACTAGTAACCTTACAGTTATGAAGTAGCAACAAAAATGATTTTATGGTTGGAGGTCCCACAGCATTAGGAAGGTTTGGAGGGTCAGGAAACCCCTGTTCAAGTGCCACACGGGTCTTGGATAGAAAGGTGTAGAGAAAACCCAGGTGGATTAAAATAAAGTCAAACAGCCTCTATGCTTTAGTATCTAGTTTTGCCAAACAAGGTCAGATTGGTGTGATCATTCTTAAGACAGTGCTCCCATAGATCTATAGTCAAGTCCCCCGTGGAGATGGTATAGAGTGCAGGACAGAGCAGGAGGTGGGCTCCTGATACAAGGGCGCTTATTTGTCTGATCCCCTAAGTTTCCTGGTTCATTAATAAAGTAGAAACACAGCCCAATGGGCCTTTGTGTAAAAGTATGATTGACCTGGGCAGTACCTAGAGTCCAGTTCTTGCTAGACAAGTTCCCCCACCCCCGCTGAACTATACCCACAGCCTCTGAAACTATAATCTTTTATATGCACCTCCAGCAGCCGAGCTGTGAGTAGTAAGAAGTGATGCTCCCCTCTCCAAGCACAGCACACTCTTCCTGTGCATCAGCTGCACTCCAGAATTGGCCTCCACATCTTAAATATGTCATCAATTCAAAGTTGGTTTTCTAATCTTATGCCCTGAGCATTTGTGGGTTGCCATTAAACCTCAAATTTGCAAACCACTGTAAAATGACTGAAGATTTTGTTCACAAATCATTGTGTATCTTCTTTAGAATTTAGTGCTAAAATTAGCTTTATTTGTTTTCCAGAGATAGTTCAAGAATACTTCTGGTCTATATCTTCTTTTGATGAGAACTCCAGCATCAGCTGCCAGGGGGCTCATGATGAAACAGGAGGCCGAGTTACCACAAACACGTGGACTCTGGTGGCAGGCATCCTTTATCTTGCCTCTGGTTTCTGTCTTATAAATTTATCATCTATTTTGATAAAAGATATGCTAATCTTTTAAGATCAAAGGGAGATTATAAATAATCAAGCTAAATATATCACATTATCATCATAAATCAAGATATATGTACATAACTAGACTGAGCACATTCTTGGACAGTTTTAGTTACTATTTAAAAAACTAGTAAAACATAAATCTGCACTGGAGATAATCTCCATGGAGATAGTGGTGATGTCAATAATCGGAGTTACAGCGGGTGTGCAGGAGAAGGCTGAAAACACAATAAACTTGCAAAATTGTTCCTAAAACCCAGGAGCTCAGCAGCACACTTGGTTGGCGTAGATGTGCCCCACAGAGAATGCTGAGCACTCTCCATGGCTCTGGAACTTCACTGTCCTAGAGGGAGAGGGGAAGACCCAAAGCCAGGAAAAACACACAAACACCACTTCCATGAATAGTGTATCTTCAGAGGTCAAATCTTAAAACTAGACCCTTGTTAGGCAGAATGGTTGATGTATGCTGCGTCCTGACTCTGCGTGGCTTTGCTTCCATCGGTTTAGACACTAGTAGACACAGACAGCCAAGGGGTTGTGAAGCACCGAGAGATCAGGCTTTGTCTAGAGAAGCAGCAGAGCTGTACCCGACAAGGGAATCCCCTTCAGTCAACACCGAGATCACTCGTTTTGTCCTAAAACACTAATTGGAAGTAAACGAAGCATCACACAGATTGGAAAGGATTTTGAGGTATCATGATGAGCTTGAGGTCTGTCTAGGGATGCATCTGGGGACTGGAGAAGGGAAGGAGGGAGGCTTGCATCTATCAGATGCTCATACCGTTCCAGGCACTTCTGCTCTTCTGTGTCTTTCCTGTCATGTCAGCCTTTAAGATAAGCAACGGTATTTGCTCACTTTTCTTTTAAAAATAGCAAAACCAGCCCAATACCTTTCTTTTCTCACCCTTCATTGTACCATTCGCTCTTTCAAAAAACAGCAGCAACTTGAATTATAGATTCCAAGTACCTTTTATCCTTAATCTCATTTTGATTAATATTTTACAATAAAGTCCCACTAAAAGTCTCTTTAATCAGTTTTAGGGATATCAGCTCTAGTGGGTCGAGCTCTAGGGGTTGAGGCAATTGAAAAACTGAAAATAAAACGAAGGAGAGAAGAATTTGTCCCACCAGAGGTGACATGGATGCCTGTCCCTAGCAGTCACAGAAATGGACATATGCATATTAGCTAATTTCCCTTATTGTAAATTATCTATCACATTATAAATACCAAAGCAAACTTTCTTATTCTGAAATCTGATAGGTGAGAAAAACTCTTATCAATGGATAAAATATTTCATACCTTGCTTGCTAAAATCCCACAGGCCACTTGTGGCTGTATGGTTTCAAAGATGTGAAAATTTGACCAAAGTATGTCGCAGGAGTGCAGAGCTTCTGTAATCAAAGAAGCAGGAAGGAGAAAACTCCAGAAGAGAAGGAAAGTCAGAGATGATTTTGCTCAAACTCTCAAATTTATGGGTAAGGAAATAGAACTACAAACCTGGAGGCTTTTTGAGACAACAGCCCCAGGATTTGGGTTCTCACCTGGTCTTAGTTTTTTTCTTTTAAAAAAAAGGACTTTGTTGCCAGTTTGGTGAAGCCTCCCCCTGCTCAGCACCCCCCAAATTAGATGAGCACTTCTATTTATTTTCTGGATTGTATATGATTGCAACACTTGAGGTAATTTCAGGTGGGATCAAAAGCCCCAAACTAGGGAAGTGGGGGGCGGTATGGGGGACTTTTGGGATAGCATTGGAAATGTAATTGAGGAAAATATGTAATAAAAAAAAAGCCCCAAACTTTAGAAATGATAGTGGTAAAACCTGGAGAGCTGAAATGGTCAAAGTCACTCAGCCAGAGAGAAGCGTCAGAGTTGGAACTGAAATTTTGCTTCCTTAACCCTGTCTTTTCCATTCTACCAAGGAGAAACATTAGCCCAGTAAGGAACAAACCCGCTGAAGTTGTTCCCCAGCATAAGATCCTGTGTACATAAACACATCACCTAAGCCCGCAGCAAGTAGGGATTAGCAGGGCTAATTTTACTTATTATTTATCAGTCCAGGATTAAAGGCTCCTTTTGGAATGCACAATTCAGCATTAGCACTGGGCCTTCTGTTATGCCATGCTTACGCTGGGGCAAGCTAGACCACAAGGCCAAATACCTTCCGTTAATGGTCATCAGTTCAAATGAATCTAGAATTAAGGTGCTCTTGGTAAAACTCAACTCACAAGATCTGTTTTCTTAAAAATTAAGAGAAACTCTGTGTGTGTGTGCATGTCTCTGTGTGTGTGTGCATGTCTCTGTGTGTGTGTGTGCATGTCTCTCCCCCACCACCTTGTGTGTGTGTCTCCCTCCCTCCTTCTGCTTGTCCCTCCCTCCCTCTCTGTCTCTTTGTTTGTCTCTGTCTCTGTCTCTCTCTGTCTCTGTCTCTCTCTCTCTCTCTGGTGTGTGTGTGTGTGTCCCCTCCCTCTTTCCTTTTGTCCCTTCTTCCTTCTCTGTATTTTTGTCTGTCTCTGTCTGTCTCTTTTTCTCTCTACGCGGTGTGTGTGTGTGTGTGTGTGTGTGCATGTGTGCATATGTATAGCATGTATGTGGAGGTCAGGGGACAACTGGGGAAGTCATATCTTTCTCCTTCTCCCCTGTCAGGTTGTTGGGCTTGCAGACCTGGTAGCATGTATCTTTTCCTACTGAGCTCTTATCTCTCCTTCCCTTTCCATCTTCCCCTTCCTTTGTTTTGTCTTGTAAGATAGGGCATGGGTGTGCGTGAGAAAGGAAAACCAGAAATTGGAGCCTAAGAAGTTTGATCAATAGTGGGAACCCAAATTATCTTCTTGGCTCCATGACTTAACACTTGAAGTCAGAGGCGAGTCAGACATTAGGCAAATGCACAGGCATGGCAGAGGTGACAAGTTCCAGAGAGATATTCAAGAAATAAAAACAATCACGGGGTCCCCAGTGGAGGAGTTAGAGAAAGGACTGAAGGAGCTGAAGGGGTTTGCAACCTCAGGAAAAACAACAATATCAACCAACCAGATCTCCCAGGGTTTAAACCACCAACCAAGGAGTACCCATGGCTCCAGCAGTATATGTAGCAGAGGATGGCCTTGTTGGGCATCAATGGGAGAAGAGGCCCTTGGTCCTGTGAAAGCTTGATGCTCCAGTGTAGGGGAATTCGAGGGTGGGGAGGCAGGAGTGGGTGGATGGGTGGGGGTACACCCTCATAGAAGCATGAGGAGGGGGGATGGGATAGGGGGTTTCTCGGGGGGAAGGAGGAAATCAGGAAAGGGGATAACATTTGAAATGTAAATAAATGAAATATCTTAATTTAAAAAAGAAAAAGAAAAAGAAAGAAAAAAAAAGAAACACAAACAAACATGATGAAAATGAGCAAAACACAACCCAGGAAGATCTTAAATAAATATAAATAAAAAGCACGATGAAGAAGTATAAACAAACATCAGAACATCACACTGAACAAGAAATGTACACATTTATCCAATTGACACTTATAAATGGAGCCAGGGACAGTGGGCAAGAACACGTATGTCTATACAATGCTTTGTGCACAAATGTTCATAGCAGCATTATTCTCAGTAGCTGGCAAATGGAGACAGGCTAACTGTCCAGCAGCTGATGAACCAAGATGCACAGGGATGCACTTACAGAAAATGTGGAAAGTAGCCAATCCCTGGGCACAGAAAAAGGAGGAGTGGTATCTAGGGCTGCGAGGGCTTGGAAGGAAGGACTACAGATCACTGTGGAGTTGAATGACCCAGGACGGTAAGAGATAATGGTGAAGGCTATCCACTCATGAGCCGACTAGGAATCCACGGACCGGTGTGCTTTAAAAGGGTGGCTGGTTCTGGCATGTGAATTCTCTCTTAATAAATTTATTTAAAGGCAACAAAGAAGATGAACGAAAACATTTCTTACAAGTGGCAAAATTGTCCATTGTTTGAAAAAAAAAAGATGTGAATTCAGATTTCCCATCAGTGTGTGTGGGAACAGCTGCTTGATGGCTTCCTAGAGGATTTGTAAGACATCGGTAACAAACATCCTTGACTGAGGTAGGCAGTGTCTAGTTGAAAAAAGCATCTGTGCCTTCAGATTAACTCATTCAAGAAGTCTGTATTTTGGGGTGCCTACTATGTGCTGGGTACAGGGCTAGGTTACTGACTGTGGGTGATGGATGACGCGGAGTCCTCAACCTCCTGGCTCTTGTGTGCCAGCCAGTGACAGATGATGAAGGGATGAATATATGATATGAAATCAGCAGTCAGGGAACCACAGAAGAAAGCAGCAATGTGGTGATGGCACTGTTCTGGACTGGTTGATTAGGGCCAGCTCTCTGAAGGTGTCTTGGTGACTTAGGGGAGGGCATGGATGGTCACTCAGTGGTTTCTCACTGGCAACTTCATACTGATTACTGTGTGCTCCTCCTCTGGACATCAGCACACTTCTAGCCTGTTGTCTATCAGCTATTTTACCCTTTCGGGATTCTTTCTTTGCTCTCTCTAGGCTGACAGATATCTCAATTGAGCAGCTCCCTGTTTTACTGGCAACCTTTCAAACCACCAACTTTGGTAGCGGTAGATCATAGATCATAATTACCATGTAGAGGAAGAGTGTAATGGGTTGGTCCAAATAAGGGTTGGCTGCAACAAGAGCTAAAGATTAGAGTCTTGCTGGGGTTAAATAATCCAAAGCAGTAGTTCTCAACTTGTGGGTCTCGATGCCCTTGAATGTTGAGTGACCTTTATACAGGGGCCACCTAAGACCATCAGAAAACACAGATATGCACATTACAAGTCATAACAGTAGCAAAATCACAGTTATGAAGTAGCAATGAAAATAATTCTATGGCTGGGAGTCACCTCAGCACGCAAGCATTACAGTAGTACAAAGGCTGAGAACCAGTGGTCTAAAAGCCCAGTGTTTCTCAGACTCTGTTTTCTTTACTGTCTCTGCTAAGACGAAAAGAAAAGTATCAGCGAGGATCCAAACAGAAAGAGCAGAAACCTTCTTGAGTATTTACAAAAACTTCAACGTGCAGAATCAGCCACCCTGTTATGGAGAAGCATAGAGCAGAATTGAGCAACACTGGCACCAGTGAGCTAGCCCAGAGGTGAGCCATTCACAAGCACATTGCAAGGAGCTACTGGTGTTAACTGGACCTAGAGAGCCAAGATCATCTGACCAAAGATGGGGTCAGTGTGGCTTGTCTGCTAGGCAGTGGAATCTTAAGCTGCTGCCTGAGTAACCACCAAAGGTGAACCCCCTGCTTCCCAGCTAGCACAGTGCTTTCTAAGAGAGTGAAAAACAGCTCCAACCTTGGGGACGTGGGAGCCTGGGGAAGGTAGGCTGCAGAGCCATGCTCTCTGCAATGTAGAGAGGAAGGGTTAAGGAACAGATCTGAAGTCAGAGATGTTCAGAATGATTGGAGGGGCTGAAAAATGTCTTGAAATATTCTTTAATATTCACCACAGGGCTGGGCCTGTGTTGGGTCCTCTCACACAACCGTTCTCCATTTGTCATAAATATCTGTCTGGGAAGGTAGGGCCAAGTATCAACTTCTTAAAGCTGAAAGACTCAGAATCAGAAAGGTTTTGAAATTTGTCCATAAGATTCTGTTGCCCAGACAGGATTATACTAACTTTCTCTTTTTTATGGCATTCTTAGCATCGCAGGAGGTTAGGGTCAGGGCACACCTCCTCTCTTACACTGACTTCCCCTTTCCATCTCTGCAGTACCCAGGTAACATGTTCATAACACAGGTAGAGTCTTTGTTCTCCATCACATGCCTTGAGTATATGAAAATGTAATCTCTGATCCCAACCTAATTTCACGTCAGAAGTTAGAAAAAATAATGATGTTCAACATCTGTCTTGAGTAGATGCAAGTACCAATACTTCTATGTTGCAATGAGGAGCACAGATGTCTACCCCTGCATTGCCAGACATCAAGACCCATTTTCAGGGGTGAAAGTGTTTGTTCCAAGCAATGAGGTAAGACACTAAAAGTTCCAGGGTGGGGCTCTTTCTCCCAGGATCTTAGGTGGAGCTTCCAGGTTGACAGCAAAGTCCTCTGGTTTATAAATGGACTATGTTTGCTCTTGAAGCATCTGAGAGGATAAATATGGGATCCCACAGAAGCCACAATGTTATTTTTGCACTGTCTTTTCTCATTATAACTTCAGCTCCAGTCTCTTCTTTCTTCTTTCTCGACCTCTGTTTTCTTTGGGAGGAGTGTTGCTTCTAACTGTGAAGTGAACGAATACATGTGACTGTGCGTGTGCATATATATGCACACCCTGGATGTTCTTTTTGATTGTGAGGTCTGAAAGAATGCAAAAGTGGACCCTCTGTATGACCTTTTTTTTTAAATTAAAATAGTTTTCATACACTATATTTTGATCATGCTTTCCCCCTCCTCCAACTTCTCCCGTGTTCATCCTTCCTACCTCCTTTTCGCCCACCCATCCCTCTCTCTTCCTCCCCCACCCCGTCTGTCTCTCAAAAAAAAATCTCAAAATTAAAATAAACAGCAGCAGTGATAGCAACAACAACAACAACAACCCCATGGAGTCTATTTTGTGTTAGCCAAATAGGACTTGCCTTAGAATGTGATTGATATATTCAATGACTTCCACTGAAGAAAACCTATTTTCCTTTTTTCCAGTAGGTGTTAGCTGCAAATATCTTCTGGAGCCCTGTGTCCACTTCCCTGTCTCAGTTCTAGGTCCTTGTCTGGCTTGAATCTATGCAGATCTAACTATGCAGATCTGCTATGGCCATATCATCCTGAACACGTCTGATAGCATCTAAATCATCTTATTCCTGGGTGATGTTCGATACTTATATCGATACTTATATCCTTAGTTGTTTGAAACGTGATTCAATAGCAGTAACTATTTTAATACTTAGAAGGCACATACTAAGTTTAGATATCAAATACATTTGAGAGATGTCAAAATACAATTGAGATTTGGGCAAACAGTTCATCCTTGGTTGAAGATTCCCTTAAGGAGCTTTGGCAGGCAATGCTTTTAGGTACCTCTCCATGGCAAGCAGAATAATGGAACCACAAATGTCTATGCCCGATCTGCTTCTGATTGTTCCACCTTACCTGTGATTGTCTGTTATTTGGGTTATCGTCTTCCTAGTAGAAAATTGGGGGTATATTATTTGCATGTTTTTTGCTTGTTTAATGACCTTCTTTAGAAGACTGCAAGCTTTGTGAAGGCAGATTGTTTGTTCCAATCACAATGGCAAATCTGCTGTCCAGAAAAATCTAGAATTACAGGCATTTGAATGTGAAAAAAAAAGTTTCCTCTAGATATATTCTAAAATGGAAGTGACAGTATCACCTGTCCTTTATAGAAATAATCAGAAATAATAAGCAATAAATAAATTATGCATGGATAATACATAATCTTTCCTAGTTGTTTTTACTGGAATTGTTGTAAAACCCAGAATCTCACTAAATTTTCACTGTCAATTAAAAGAGTCATGCCACAGGAATACTGCCCAAGGGCAATGACTACTTGGCTAAAATGTTTTGCATGGAATTATTTTAGAGAGCTGATGATGGTTGAAGATCTTGAAGTCATATGGAATGATATTAGTGTTGTTAGCATATTTGAGGCACATCATGGAAGCCCTTTATCTAAATTTCCCTTGACCATTACAGGTTTGTTCAATTCTAACATCTTCCTAGAAGAAAATGAGGTATTCAATGTTTGGAATCATATCCACCATATAGCAGACAGCAGTATTCACTGTTGGAATGCTTTTCTTTCCCATTTAAATTATTTTTCGTTGGACTTGTTTCCTCTTGTGATGTGAAAGCAGTGAGATGTGTTCATCTTTAGGGCAAAAATTACTCGGTTCTCAGAACCCATCTTTCAGCCACTGCGTATCTACCTTCCTCCAATGCTATAAGATTTTTGAGATGTTTTATGCTCATCTCTAAAGATATCCAATCTCTAGGCAAGACCAGGAGTAAAACTGCATCCTTGATGTTGGGGTGCATGTTAAAACATGGGTCTGACTCAGAGAACTGGAATGCAAATAAAAGATGAAAAGGAGTACCCTTGGGCCCCAGGGGAGGGGATTAGATTGTACAGCTTGCAAATGTCAACATTTCTGAGAGCAACAACTTGACAAGAACAGAGCAGCACACAGAGAAACCAGCTTGAACGCATCTCTGCCCACAGTGCTTAAACCAAGAAAGAAAAATAATCAAGTTAGTGTCTACAGCTTTTATTTGTATTGATCACCCTCCCTTTTGGAACATTATGCTATGTTTCAACGTAACTTCTGTATTCTCTGACAGGAACTGCTTCACTGGGTGCTCCTTCTGGCATTCAGAGGACAAGAAAGCCTCACTAAGCGCCATTAAAAAAGAGACTCTAATTTTGGAGGAGTTGTAGGGAGGTAGTGGGGGTGGATATGACCAAATGCCTTGTATGTATGTATGTATGTATGTATGTATGTATGTATGTATGAAATGTGCAAAGAATAAATAGATAATGCTACTTTTGAAAGAGGAGACTCTTAAATAGCTAATTTTTTGGGAATAAGTAAAAATGTAAATGATTCCAGAATAAGTCAATCCAACAGGATGTGAGTCCTTTGCTCTCCGGGACACTGTGTCTCTGCTGCTATAAGGTAGCATGCTTTTTCTCTCAAGTCATTAGCTAGAAAATAAGAGCCAAGGCACTTTATAACCAATCATTCCTTCAGAGACTAAAGAGATGACATAGATACACGATTTGAGGTCTTAAAGTCATAAAAGACAAGAGATTAAAGATAGATCTCTCTTAGGGGAAGTTCTTTCTAAATGACAATTCTCAAATCAGAATTATAACAAATACACTGCTTTTTTTGACTAAAATTGTTTTTGAATGAACCTTCAATTCATTTTCAAGGGTAAAAATATTTAAGTACCTTCTTTACTCTGCGAAAGAAGACAAAAACATTCAATTAAAGAAGATTAGAAATGGATTTTCCAAAAGCCTTTTAAAAATTAACAGAACTAAAAAGTAAAATACTGAAATATTTTGAAATATTTCATCATTAAATGTATGTCTCATAACATCTTTATTGTTTTATAAGACTACAATTAAAATGAAAATGAAAGACTCTGCTGAGTTGAGCTTATAAGGCATTAATTTATATATTCAATTATTTTTTATATTGTAACTTAAAAAGTCCTTGATAATACAATATAATGTATGTAAGCTTAGTATAATATAAAATTATAATGAGATATGAACAATTACATTTTATACCACAAATGCCAAACTTGTTTAACAATAAAAACCACTTCATATAAATAAGCCATTTGTAAATAGAGAATTTAGATAGAAACATAATACACAATTCAACACCTGTTTGTGATAATACTTTGTACTAGTAGAAACATTAACAATAGTATGTCACTGGCATTATTTAGAAGATTGTTCTTATTAATTTTTTAGTATAATAGATCTTGACATATTCAGGCAATAACAATTAATGAAAAAATAGCTCACAGTTGTGAGTCAGAATTATGAGGGGTAGAGGGGAGGGCTTAGGGAGAGGAGAGAGAGGAGAGAAATGTTCTAATTAAAATATAATTTCAAAAATAAACATAACATTTTTACACAATATATTTGATTATATTTATTCTCCTCCCCTAACTTCCCTCAGTTTATCCCTATATCCCTACTCCTCCAGCATAATGCTCTTTCTTTGCTGTGGTATTCCTGTGGCATAATTCTTTGAATTGACAGTGAAAAATTAGTAGGATTCTATATTTTACAATTCCAGTAAAAATAAATCTAGGAAGATTATGTATTATCCATGCATAGGTTTATTTCTGAATATTTCTATAAAGGGTAGGTGATACTGTCACTTCCATTTTAGAATATATTTAGAAGAAACTTTTTTTTTCACGATAAAAAGCCTGTAATTCTGGACTCTACTGGGCAGCAGATTTGCCGTTATGAGTGGAGCAAACAATTTGCCTCCACAAAGCTTACAGTTTTCTAGACAAGCAAAACCAAGCAAAAATGTGCTTAGGACCAGGAGAAGTGAACTTTTTACTTCAGTAGGATCCTTCAGTATCTTTCAGGTGTAACAGTTTTAATCTTTTAATCATCTTCTACTCTCCCCCCCCATTCACTTATATTAAAGCATTCATGAGTTTAGTTAGTGTGCTTTAAATTGTGATTACTAAATGGAGACTGATGGCCAGAGAGATGCTGGCTTAAGGTTAAGTGTATTTGCTGCTCTTGCAAAGGAGCGGAAATCAATTCTCGGCACCCACATTGGGGTTAGGGGTTAGCTTACAGTCTTCTGTAGCTTCTGCTACAGGGATCTTCCGGCACCCTTTGGCCTCTGAAGGCACCCACATGGGTTTCTCTCTCTCTCTCTCTCTCTCTCTCTCTCTCTCTCTCTCTCTCTCACACACACACACACACACACACACACACACACACACACACAGAGAGAGAGAGAGAGAGAGAGAGAGAGAGAGAGAGAGAGAGAGAGAGAGAGAGAAATAAAAAATAAAACAAATGAAATGAAACTTTAAAACATCAAAATAAGCCAGAAAACCAAAGGGAGACCCAACAGAGCTCGCCTTTCCTCATTTTCACGAACACTTCCTGATAGGCCATATTGCAGAAGACTTTTTGAGTCTGTTAGTGAGTGAGCAGGCACTTGGCAAAAGCAGGAACCACATTCACAATTGTGCTTTTGTTTGTATGCTATCTAATAGAGTAACTTATGTGCAAGGTGGGAAGGATTAGAGAGGAATCAGGTCCCAGACAGATGCTGTGGAAGAATCTATAGGGACAGATGTGGTTTTTAAAAATATATTCAATTATTTTATTTATATGAGTATGCTGCAGCTGTCTTCAGACACACACCAGAAGTGTGCATTGGATCCCATTACAGCCACCATGTGGTTGCTAGGAACTGAACTCAGGACCTCTGGAAGAGCAGTCGGTGCTCTTAACCACTGAGCCATCTCTCTAGCCCAGTTTTTTGCTTTTTGTTTTTCAGAAGTGGTTCTGAGGCCCTGGAAAGTTAGAGTTGCATCCTAGATTGCTTCTTGTTAGAGAGCAGAGACCAGCAGAAGCCAAGAGTCTGAGAAGGTGAGAGTTGGCGATCCAGAGGCTGGATTAAACTCAGCATAACGGTAGACATGAAGAATGGGGGAACTGATTGTGGGGAAATGATACGTCTGTTGGTAGAAAACTAATGACGCTTATTCCTATTAGTTCTCAGTCTTCGCTGAGCATGATGGGAAAACTGGAGAAGTAGAGGACTTGGGGGTGGGAAGAGTTAAAGATGTAGTCTAGAAATGTAGGTGACCAGGCAAGTGAAAAAATAAACCAGGCACATGAAATAGGATCACCTTTCCCCATAGTAGTTGTGTCTGTGATGTGAGATCAGTCAACACAGAACTCCAATGGCTAAGGAAGTATTGATTTTAGTCATTAATGTTTCATTTGACAGATATTTGTCTTCGCCCACTGGCTGTTTGAATAACCTCTGGACTTGGTGCAGAGGGAATATCCAAGCTCAGTGCTGTCTACAATCACAACCTGAGACCATATCACAGCTGATAATAGACAATGGAAACAGAAGAAGGTGCCGCGAGAAGGCAGAAAGAAGCAGTTTCTGTCTTAGCCTGAGAATGCTCACTACAGACTGAAGATAAGCGAGCTGCAAGGAGACCAGTTTACAGGTCAAACAGCAGGAAGGAAGGGCCTTTAGATGAACAGCCAACCCCATCTTACCCTAGACTGCAAGGCTCTATCGTATTGACTCAGGGAGCAAAATGGTTTCCCTGGTTGCCGGAGTCTGTTTATTCAGGCAGGCCAAATAAGCAAGTGTGTTTGTGCATGGCAAGTATGCAGCAAGCTAGCAAGGATCTTCCAGCATCTTCTCCATCATCATACTCTCTTGGATACACATTGTAGTGATAGGAAAGGGAGGGAGGATGTCAGGAGAAGCAGTGTGGAGGGCAGGGCCATGTTTTTCCCCCATCCTGTCCAGTCCACCAGGAAAAGTCTTTCTACAAGAGATAATGGTGTTTGTTAGTCAGCGTTAGGGGCAAGGCCTGTTGTGAGGTGTGAAAGGTGTGAACTTTTCTAAAAAAAGAGTTACCATGTACTCTCACTCAGGGTCACAATCCATATTTTCCCTTTCAAACGAACATGTGACTCACTTCTGACTATCTCTAAATGATTTCTGACTTGGGAGGTGGACCCCATCTTTCCTGTTGTCATCCTAATATTTTGCAAGTAGCCACTTTCAGGGATTGCCAAATGAGGTAGCTGCTGGGTCACTCCCATGGAGGTTCTCGTCCACCCTCTCAGACCCTAAACTTTAATTACCCCAAGCTATTCCTTTTCATGATGGGCCCAATAACGGTGTCTGTGGCAGGACTTATAGTTGCCAGACCTTACACTAAGAAGTAAATTAACTGAAATTATGTTTTCCTTTAAATAGGAATTGGGCAAGTAGAATGACTGGCTGCTTTTTAATTGCTCCTAACTCCTGGCTCCACATCCCGTCACTTCTGCTTGGGGAAGGGGTAGAAGGAGCTGTGAAGGTTCTGGGATTTGGTAAGTCTCAGAATTTTTGTAGTGAGTGAATTTCTTGGAAACCAACAGCCTGCATGGTGCACCTCACAGTCAGTGTCAGAAGAAACTTAGTTACTACTGATTTTTAGAGCCTTGAGTCCTGAAGGCAAATGGCCACTGACTTTACCATGACACCAGAAGAACTGGCCAAGGCAGGCTAATCAAAGCTGGCCCCACTGCAAAGAGTTACCAGTGAGACATTTGTCTTGCCATTCCTCATTATGAAAATAGCATATGGGATTAAGTTAAGTGGAGTTGGAGCTGCCCAGAATTTGGGGAGGAGGTCAGATGCTCATTTGGATAGGATAATTGGAGCACAATTATTCGTCTTCAAGTGAAACTCCCAATTTGAAGAAAGTTCTGAAAATTGTTAGCTTTCAAAAGAAAAAAAAAAACTTTTGAATTTCTCCCAATCATCCATTAGAATTCTGCTCAGGTGGAGTGTTCTTCTGTAGTGTTTCAGAATCCCCACCTTCCCTGTGCTTAGGCAATCCTTCCTCTCTTCTATGCACGGTACTCTCTGCACAGTCCAACGAGAGGCACCATTACAATGGAAAACAAGCAAGCAAGCAAGCAAGCAAGCAAGCAAGCAAGCAAGCAAGCAAGCAAGCAAGCAAGCAGGCAAGCAAATGCGTGCTTTCTTGTATATCTATTCCACTAGCTTGTGGGATGACGGCTACAAGAGCTTCCCCCACCTGTCCTTACGTCTCCAGGGGCCACACTGTGTCACAGTGAAGCTTGAGGCTGAAGACAAGCTCTTGGATATCTTCCCCCCAAAACATCAACTGCCAGGAATTCCTAACACTTTTATACTTTCACTGCAGGGTATGGACACTTAATTACCAAAAACAAACAAACAAACAAACAACCCCCCAAAACTACAAACAACAAAAAAACCACACCTGATAAGAAAGACAAATTTTTTAATCTTGGTAGAACAGGATGAGATGCGTACTTTATAGCTGTGGACAGTGGTAGTCTAAGTTAGTGTCGTTAATATTGAGGCTGGAATGTTCCTTTGTACATTCCATTTATCTGTTACAGACTTGGCACACAACTGTGTGAGGTTCTATAACCAACTGGCCTCTTCAGGACATTCGTTCTCTCTCAGCTTAGGAGGGTGTTGGACAACCCTGCCATTTTTTAAAGGATCTGTTTCCTGAGACACTAAAAAAGGCCTACAGGTTATGACTGGATAGAAGACATGCTTTTCTGCTGGACCTCTCAATTCATCTGAACAAAGTATCATTTAAGTAGAGACATGGGACCACGTTTATCTTAGTTACCAGGGTTCATTTAAACACTGCATTAACATATTTGGTATGTATGTTGCTATTTTTGAACTATTGGCTCTTTGGCATATTAAAATAAAATTTAACATAAAGATGTCATCGCAGTGTCAACATTGCAAGACAGGAGTGCCAGCTTGCTTCTCTTGTTCACTTTTTTCAGACGTTTGAAGAATGCCTGTCACACGATAGGCACTTTCTAAGTATTTAATGACAGGGTCACAAATCTTATTTGTATTTTCTCTGATCCATTACAGCCAACCGAATATGTCTACAACACTAATCAGACCATATCACTGTCCTGGTGATAAAAGCATGTTGAATTGTTTATATTCTAAAAAAAACTTTTTCCTTACTGAATTATCAGGCTCATGGGAAGGGGGGAGGTTTCATAAAGCATATAAAATCTGGCATTTCCATTCAAATGTTAGGAAACAATTGCAGGGTAAGATAAAGTCCATTTGCAGTTCTTATTGAATATCCACATTTTGGTATACTTTGAGCCTCCTAGTTTATACTCTCTCTCACTTCCCAGATTGGTTAAGAAGTTGTTCAATAAATTTGATGCTTATCAAACCCTGATCACAGGAAAGGCTGCTGAGCAGTCAGAGGCTATGTAAACCAGTCCACATAATACACGAGCCTAATTCTCCTCCTCAGCCCACCATATATACCCCATGGAGGGCGGGTTCTAATTCTCCTCATAGATGCCTCATGGAGGGCGGGTTCTAATTCTCCTCATAGATGCCCCATGGAGGGCGGGTTCTAATTCTCCTCATAGATGCCCCATGGAGGGCAGGTTCTAATTCTCCTCATAGATGCCCCATAGAGGGTGGGTTCTAATTCTCCTCATAGATGCCCAATGGAGGGCGGGTTCTAATTCTCCTCATAGATGCCACATGGAGGGCGGGTTTTAATTCTCCTCATAGATGCCCCATGGAGGGTGGGTTCTAATTCTCCTCATAGATGCCCCATAGAGGGTGGGTTCTAATTCTCCTCATAGATGCCCAATGGAGGGTGGGTTCTAATTCTCCTCATAGATGCCCCATAGAGGGTGGGTTCTAATTCTCCTCATAGATGCCTCATGGAGGGCGGGTTCTAATTCTCCTCATAGATGCCCCATGGAGGGTGGGTTCTAATTCTCCTCATAGATGCCCCATAGAGGGTGGGTTCTAATTCTCCTCATAGATGCCCAATGGAGGGCGGGTTCTAATTCTCCTCATAGATGCCCCATGGAGGGTGGGTTCTAATTCTCCTCATAGATGCCCCATGGAGGGTGGGTTCTAATTCTCCTCATAGATGCCCCATAGAGGGTGGGTTCTAATTCTCCTCATAGATGCCCAATGGAGGGCGGGTTCTAATTCTCCTCATAGATGCCCCATGGAGGGCGGGTTCTAATTCTCCTCATAGATGCCTCATGGAGGGCAGGTTCTAATTCTCCTCATAGATGCCCAATGGAGGGCGGGTTCTAATTCTCCTCAATGATGCCCCATGGAGGGTGGGTTCTAATTCTCCTCATAGATGCCCCATAGAGGGTGGGTTCTAATTCTCCTCATAGATGCCCAATGGAGGGCGGGTTCTAATTCTCCTCATAGATGCCCCATAGAGGGTGGGTTCTAATTCTCCTCATAGATGCCCAATGGAGGGTGGGTTCTAATTCTCCTCATAGATGCCCCATAGAGGGTGGGTTCTAATTCTCCTCATAGATGCCCCATGGAGGGTGGGTTCTAATTCTCTTCATAGATGCCCCATGGAGGGCGGGTTCTAATTCTCCTCATAGATGCCCAATGGAGGGCGGGTTCTAATTCTCCTCATAGATGCCCCATAGAGGGTGGCTTCTAATTCTCCTCATAGATGCCCCATGGAGGGCGGGTTCTAATTCTCCTCATAGATGCCCCATGGAGGGTGGGTTCTAATTCTCCTCATAGATGCCTCATGGAGGGCAGGTTCTAATTCTCCTCATAGATGCCCCATGGAGAGCGGGTTCTAATTCTCCTCATAGATGCCCCATGGAGGGCGGGTTCTAATTCTCCTCATAGATGCCCCATGGAGGGCGGGTTCTCTATATGACTCTGGGCAAAGGCCCAAGTTCTAAGGCTGAACTCTGTTTTGCCAGTTGTGATTTCAGTTATACACCTCTGGTGGGGGGAATTATCTTTCTGTCTCTCAACTATCAAGGTTGCATGAGAATTGCTGAAGTTACAAAGCATAGAGCGTGCAAGGCAGTGTGCCAAGCTAGCAGGAGGAGTGATTACTTCCTTCTTCACTTTCTCCATCTATCCTAGCACCCTCCCCTCACCTCCTAGAAACCAGTTAGCACTGAGTCATTGACCAGAATATCTGAAAACTACATTTTATGTCCATTTTTAAAAAGCAAGCAATCTAATGGCAAGAACTAATAGTAAACAGAAGCAATAGGAGGAATTGTTGAGGTTTTGCTAAGCATCTGTTACCTCCTTTTAAGCATTGCAATCATCCTTGAGTCTAAGCAACGAGTATTACTGGAGAGAGACTAACGCAGCTTTCTAAGAGAGATGCTAAACAGCATATGCTGCCCGCACACACTGATGATGTTTTGACTCCTGTAAATACCAAGGTAACTAACTTTTCTTCAACCATAAGTATCAGAAAATCTCGATAGCCTCCATCTGTTCTTTATTCAGAAATGTTGAAATCATCACAGATAGCAGGATGTTTCCATGACAGAGACCTGGTGACAGCTCATTACCTGAATTTGAGGACAATCTGCATATGACTTAGTGGCCTTTGCTGAGTCTAACTTTCCTCTTCAGAGGACCCAGTATTTTAGAGTGTGGCTCTTCTATTTTGTCTTAAGTTTTTTTTTAGAGGATCAATGTGATTCAACCATTCACAACCGAGTGGTAGTTATTTTCTTCAGAAATTTTCCATTTAAGTAAGAATTACTAAAAATGCCTCTGAATCATTTGGAAATTTCTTTAAAAATTAAATTACTTTAAAATTTAATTCACAACCAGGCAGTGGTGGTGCCACCTTTAATCCCAGCACTTGGGAGGCAGAGGCAGGCAGATTTCTGAGTTCTAGGCCAGTCTGGTCTACAGAGTGAGTTCCAGGAGAGCCAGGGCCACACAGAGAAACCCTGTCTCAAAACAACAACAACAACAACAACAACAACAACAGAAAACAGCCCAAAAAACAAAAACCAAAACAAAGCAAAATTTAATTCACACACTTCATATCTGAATGCAGATTTAAATTTATAGAGCAACTGGAAGGCCCCATGCTTCCCCTCTCTTCACATTTCTTTCTCCGCCCATCCCTTCCTGTGTGAGGCGCCTGTCACCACTGATGAGCATGTACTGATGTGTGATTAGTAACTAAAGTCCATGGTGCACATTAGGATTCCTTCTCTGAACTGTGAGCTGTGTGTGTTTTGACATGTGTGATGATGTAGACCCACCATTATCAATACCATACTGAGTGCTTTAGCACTCTAGATCTTCCCTGTGCTCTGCCTCTCATCTCCCTTTTACTAGACATGTAGCTCAGCACTGAGCTGCTGCTGATTGCATTAGCGGCCCCACCCTAGCTCCATCACTGCAAAGACCAATGAAGTGCATCGCTCCACCCTGTACACTTGGACCAGTCCTCTGAAAGTGCCTTTTAAGCCTTTGTATTCATTGCTTATTAAAGCAACCTAAGAGGCCATTGGTGATTTTATTTCTATAGCATTTGAATGGCTGTTGAAAATTTGCTTGGTGGAGTCTCTACAATTTAGTCTCCAGGAAGATTTTATGTATGATCTTTTATTTCTGTGAGGACTTCCCTAGGGAGTATTGCTGCAACCAGGAGGTAGAAGATGGCCACATCCAAGGAAAAAGAGTAAAACGGGACTATTGAGGCAAGGATGGGGAATAATAAAGAGATTTCAACACTTTAAATAGAAATCAACAATGAAGCAAAACAAAAGAGTCCCCGCTCAAGCTAAGGAGATTTTCTTATGCTTACAATCATTTTTTTATGGATCCTTCTGAAAAAAGAATTAGCTGAGTCCTAGAGGTCAGTTGCTGATTTGCAAAAATGACTGCTTGCAAAAAGCAACTTTATTTGTGTTTTGAACAAAGAACTAAAAGTCCCTCACATCTTGGAAACTGGATGGCAGAACATCCCAGATCGAGGGAAAAATGCAAAAAGAAAATATTGAACTCGAGTCTTTCCATACATCGAATATGGTTGCGCTCATTGAAGTTCCTGAGATTTTGCAGGGTGACAGATAATTTAGAACTGTTTGTTTTAAGAGAAGAGGAGGCTGTAAGATGTGCTCAAAATAATTCCATATGTCAACTTCTTGGAGTCAGAGTCCTTTCTGTCACCTCAAAAGCAGGCAGCTGGGCAGTGGTTTCCCAAGGCTCAAAGTAAACAGATACTGATGGCAAAGGGGAATTGTTTATTTTTAAATGATGGAGATCTAAAGATGAATTAAAAAAATAAACTAGGCATTTGAATACTTTCTCTCCACCAAGATAGAGAAGTATGCAGGTTGAGAGTGGGAGCCTGCGTGAAAATTAATCTATGTTTTCCAGAAGTAAACTTTCCAAACACCCTGCATAGGGAGGAGCTTTCGAAGAAGATGTTAAAGCCAAGAGAACTGGCCTCAGGTCTCTCAAGGGTTAGGCACGTCTTCTTTTACTGAGGACAGACCAGGCAGTCCTTTACTGTATATGTGTCAGGAGTGGGGGTGGGGCATGGACCAGCTAGTGTATTTTGCTTGGTTGATGGCTCAGTGTCGGAGAGATCTTGGAGGTCCAGTTTTGTTAAGACTGCCGGTCTTCCGGTCTTCCTATGGGGTTGCCCTCCTCCTCAACTTCCAGCCTTTTGCTAATTCAACTACAGGGGTCCCCAACCTCAGACTATTGGTTGGGTGCAAGTATCTGCTTCTGTCTCAGTCAGCTGCTTGTTGGGCCTCTTGGAGGGCAGCCATGCTAGGCTCCTGTCTGTAATTACATCATAGCATCAGGAACATGATCAGTTATTGATGTGTGAGTGTGTGTGTGTACCAGAAGTGAAGCCCCAAGGGCCAGAAGAATAAATGGAAATATGCAACCTTGGAGATGAGAGGTAGTGGAATCCTCTAGAATGTACCAGAGACCTGGGAGGTGAGAGACTCTTAGGACTCAAAGGGAGGGACCTTAGATGAAATTCCCTACAGTGGGGAGAGGGAATTTATAGAGTCCATCTCCAGTAGAAGAACAGGGTATCAAGTAGAGGGAGGGGTTGCCAAACCATAGTGAAAACTCTGACCCAGAGTTGTTTCTGTCTAAAAGAACTGTAGTGACAAAAATGCAGAAGAGACTGAGGGAAAGGAGGTCCAGTGACCGACCCAAACTGGGACCCATCCCAAAACTTTTTTAAAGCCATTACTCCAGGACAAGGATTTTAAAAAAAGGACCTTGTATAGAGTATAGCTGTTTTTAAATATTATGAGCATTTCTATAATATCTGTAGTGCATAGACTAGGGAACTCGCTCAGTCATTTGAATTGTTTTAGCATCTTCCTGAGGAGAATAGAAGAGAGAAAATTGAGGGGACATGGGAGAGGCTAGAAGCCCCTCACTCCTGGAGTTTGAATAGTTTCTCCTAGGCCTAGGTTCAACAACTGACCCATGACAGACTAAAAACTGTTGTGACAATTGCCTATGAAGATAATATGCTCTTTCCTAAGAGAAATCTCAAACAAGGGTGTTAAAACATCTAATAAAACATGCACAAGGCTCAAATGGATGTGACATTTGATGTTATCCTGTCTCCTCCGTCATGCAGAACAATGCCCCTGTGAACCACCCTATATTCTCATTTATTAAAGAAAATTATTTAAGAGAAATACATAAATCAGTATATAGTTTTACTTAATTTCTAAATTTTGCTTAATTGTTAAGCCTGGTAGTGAAGTTACATTGTGTAATGTAACTTCCAAAGCTACAAAATCATATATGTGTGCATGTGTGCACATCTATGTGCATGAGTATGCATACATGTGTATGATACATTCATGTGTGTTTGTGGTGTGTGCGTGTGTGTGTACGTTTGTTCATATTTTGCATGAGTGTGGTGTGCATAGCACATGTGTATACATACAAGGGCATATGTGTGATTGCAGTGTATTCGTGTGCATGTGTGTATGTGTGTGTGTTCCTCTCGATGCTGTGTTTAAATCTAAGTTATGAACTATAACCTCTTATGCTTTTTTTTTATTCACGGAATCCCAGCTGCTTCATTCAGATTCGTTGTTACATTCTTTATTACAACACGATTCAAACTGTTGGCTTCCCCTGAGTGAAGGTTTCTAAGAGCAGAGTTCCTCAGGCCACATCCAGCAGCGTGTGGCTCCACAGTCACCAGCGGTTCTGTTGCACTGTCAGTGGATTATGCAATCCAAACTATTCTATGCCACATATCAATCTATTCACACACTCAAAAATACGTATTTAGCTTTGCGGTTTGAATGTGCCATGTCCCTCAAGAAACTCTTGTGTCTAAAATACTCAGTCCCCAGCTGGTGGCACTGACTTAGAGGGCTGAGGAATCTTTAGGAAATCAAGCCTTGATGGAGGAAGTGGGTCTCTGGGGTGCGGGTGGGGTAAGCCTTGAAGTTTTATGGCAGGACCTACTTCCTGTTATCTACTTCCTGTTTCACTGGGCCCACTTCCTCTTATCTACTTCCGGTTTCACCACATTATAAGAAAGCTACACTCCGCGGAGCTGCGTACCACCAAGCATTCTCCGCCAAGGTTGACTGTGTCTTGTCATACTGGGAACCAAAATAGACCCTTCCTGCTTCACTTCTTGCCAAGTACTCAATACCAACAACAGGAAAGGGAACTGAAATGGGTTCTATCTGTCGTGTGACATAAAGTGACTAGTTACTAAAAATGACATGTTACTTTTAAAAAACTGCACAAAACAACGAAGAAGTATAATTTAAGGGCAAGAAAAGCTCAAAGAAAGGGTACCAATCTACCCAGGCAAAGTGTTGGGGTAACAAGAAGAGCTAAGGGAGAAAAGAAACCTTGAAAAACTCAGCCGTTTGACACTGAGTGTTTGTTCATTCTATTCTGTGGCAGGCCACATGCCTTATGTCTGATAAGCCCTTCTGCTTCACACAGTTCTATGGGGCAGAGACTATTATTGCCCATTTCAGATATTAAAGAACTGAAGCAGAGAGTGGTTAGGAAAGAGGCCTGAGGTAACTAACACGTTAATAAATGGCAGAAGTACAGGGGACAGCATTCTGGGCCCATCCTGGCACTGCCGATGTTCCTGTCAGGTTGATGTCACCAGATATACCTCACTCAACACTGATGAGACAGGATTGAGTCAAGGTGCTCTGGTGTTCAGCATAGCATTCAATTCTACTCCTAGAGCTCCAACACACATGTCTATATTTTCTTAGTGGTCTACAAGAGACTGATGGGTCTCAAAGTTGCATCTTACAAAAAGAAAAGATGCTCATTAGAATAGCATCTCTGGGGTCTTTGGTTAGAGGGGGTAAGAAAAACATAGCAAGTATGGGCCTGGATTTCCATGAGACAAACTGTCCTGGAAGGTTAGGGTGAATAGTGAGTCTCCAACCCATGCAAGATATGATAATAATCATCAGGTTTTTAAAAAACACTCACCCAGATAAAATTTGAAATTTAAATAAAGAAAATATCTAATGAAAACAAAACAAAACAAAACAAAACAAACAAACAAACAAAAAAACCGACTCACCTACCTAGACTCAGATGGGTGCTTCTTTGAGATAGAGATATACAGACAGACAAAGGCCGTGTTCAGATTTTACTTGAACCTCTGCCTCCCTGCTTGTTGGCATCATTTCCCTTAGTAGTGAATTTAAAAAAAGGTATTTCTACATTCTTCTTCACAAATGCAGGGATTTGTATTTTAATTTTGAAACACTTGAGGGGAGCATCAGATGAAATATTTTATTTACATACCTCGAGGAATGAAGCCTATTGCTTCCTGAGTTTGTAGATAACACATCATAAATCCCGAGGCAGAATTGGTTATTAGAGATACTGTGAATACATTTGTGTTCAAGAGGAAAGAGTATAGTTGCCAGGGCCACCAGTATGGGATAGGCTTGTAATTAAAGTATAGTTGGGAACTTTATACATAAATAAGCCAGGAATAAGCTCTAATAAAAATACACTCATAGCCCTGATGTGGTAAGGAAAGCTAACTGTACACACTTCACCATCCTGGTTGTTGATCTTCTAGGCAAGATTCATACAATTTATCATTCAGATTAGACACCTAGACACCAAGTGCTGCTGCTATTAATCACATTGGGTCAACAAACATAAATTGGGACTGAGCTAGGCAACTAGTTTAAACAATTAGCTTAATTGTGGCAAATTCTCTTTTTTAGAAATGAGACTGAATCTCTACAGAGACCAAATACAAAGCATAGCATCAGGTCAAGGGTCAAGCAGGTGAGGGGATATTTATTAGCAGAATGCGCAGTGAGGTGTCTAGTGTAGCTGAGTAGGACATGAAGGGGACTTCAGTATTACTGCTTAGGTCTAAGGTATTCCACTAATTCCATATGTAAAATGCATGGCTATCAGTCCGAGTGCTCTGGGCAGTAGTGGGACCTGTAAGAGGTGAAGCCTAGTTGAAGGTCATTTCAGATTGGTCTTTGCAGGAAGTATTAGAATCTCAATCACCCTCTCCTGTTTTCTCTCTCTCTTGGTTTTCTGGATGTTGAACTGCCTGTTTCTGCTCTGTCACATGTTTCCTGACATGATGTCCTGTCTCAGCACTATCCCCGCAAACAACAAAGCCAACAGAATACTGACCGAGACCTCAAAAACCGTGGGATCAAATCCGTCTATCCTCATTTACAGTTTTTTTTTGTCAAGAATTTGGCACAGTGACAGAAAACTAACAGGTTGGTTGTTCTAATCTCCTATCTGTTGCTGTTACAAATGCCATGTTCAAAAGCAAAGATGGGGGGAAAGGGCATATTTCACCTTATAAGCCACGGTCCACAGTTAAGATGAGCTAGGGCAGGAACTGAAGCAGCAACTTGAAGAAGAAACCATGCATAAACACTCTTTGCTGGCTTGTCTCAAGGCTTTATCTTAGATGTATTTTCTTATATAGCCTAGACCCTCTTGCCTAGGGACAGTTCTACCCATAGTGGGCTGAGCCTTCCCACATCAATTAACAACCAAGGCAATTCCTACAAACATGCCACAAGCCAGTTTGATTTGGACAGTCCCTCAGTTGAGACTTCCTTCTTAGGTTATGCTGTGCTGTGTGGACAGTTAAAGCTGACTAGGACGCACATAAATTGAACTTACTAAAATATCTATTCATTATTTTTAGATTATCTTCTTTCTTACTCCTTTTGGGCCTTATGAGATCCTTTTACTTTTAATCAAATGAGAATCATGCTAAAGAATAACGGTTTTAAAATTTTTTTAACTTGGAGAATTTCAAAGTAGGTAACTCTATGGGGTTTTCAAATTAAGTTTGCTTAGGTCAACGAGTTAAGAACTCATGGCTTTAAGATAATCACAAACTATAAACTAGAGCTTGTTAAAAAAGGCTTATTTCAATCCTATTTTCTTTATTTTTATTTAAGAAAGAAGAGGAAATAAGCCGATCAAACACTCACATGCGTTGGCCAGGGCCCCAAAGCTCCCAGAGGCTTGAGGGATTTGAAGGCACTGCCTTTAGGCTGTTTGTTGCAGCCCTTGGCTGTACCCCTTTCCTTGTTGTTGGTCTATGTTCCTTGTAAATTATTATGTGAAGATATTAAATTATCTCCACAGAGCATAGATAACTCTAATCTCACAAAAACCTGACAACTATAGTGCTTTTCTATTTCTTTTGTGAGAAGAGAAAAAAATTGGTTTTTGAGAGAGTAGGGGCTTAAATTAACCGAACTGATTTCATTCCTACAGTTCGCTGTGTGTGCTTGTGTGTCGACTCTGACACCTCTACAGAGACAGCAGGCACAGTAAGCAGCGTGAAGAATGTTTCTGGCCCTGGCGTGAAGCTTGCCAAGAGGAACGAATGAGCACTGAATGTTGCTGATGTGGTGTTTGTTCTTTTACCACGTCCCCAGTCTGGATCACAGAAAAGTAAGAAAAAGAAAAAAATCCACCCCAAAATACTGTTTTCAAATTTCAAGTTGAAGGCAGCAGTGAAACCGGTGAGCTTTGAGTACGTTAATACCCAGCAAGCCCAGACATGCTTCTGCTAGAGGGAGCGAAAATGATCAAGCAACTTCTCCTTTTATAAACCCACATATTCATATTTTAATACAGCAGCATTCACAGGCATTAGTAATTAGCCTGGAGTATCTGGTCAGAATCAAATAGACGTGTGTGAACCAGCTTCCAAGAATTCATTTAGCCTATTTCAGATTTTATGATATTAAATTGCTTATGCAAAGTTGCTCACAATAAAATAAAAGAAGGGATGGCTTGAGGACATCTCATTAGACTTTAATTGCTGGAGATTAAATGTTTCCACGTCTGGCAACACCCTGCTGGTGTGTCAAGAGGAAGATCGGTTTAGACAGGTAAATGTTTTTAGATTACTTGTGGTCGAAGGGTTGCCAGGTTCCGTTCTCGGTAAATAGAAATCTGATTTGTGGGGCCAGCACTGCCCTTCTGGGAGGGAGGCAATGACAGATACCATCAACAGGAAAGTGTGTGTAAAGACTCAAAGCTGTTATGGGGATAACCCTGAGTGTTTAACTACAGAATTTTATTTGGCACTGCCAAATGGCTAGCGAGCAGGTATTTTAGGGCCAGGGTACTATGTATTTTTTCAGATGGTATAGCTTAGATTTTCTATTAGTATTTGTAAGTGGTGATGGAGGCAGTAGAAAGAAATTTAGAAGCCACATTAGGGGCATGTTGAAGTATTTGTGATTGATAAGGTGTAAACCAACCACAGATTATTAGTATTTATACAAGTAAATTCTTTAGAAACATGATCTTTGACTGTGTGGTGAGTTTCAGTTTTGTAGGTCCAGTGTGTGGAGGAGTTGGTTATGGAGGGAGGAAGCGCTACAATCTAAAGCTCCCGAGTAAACGTTGAACTTGTTACTCAGTTCAGGAGGCAAATATCAAGTGAAGTGCAGAGAGGCTGAGATGTGTGTTGCATCTAACAAGGAGAGAACAGACACAGATCCGTCCCCAGTTCCTCTGCCATGGAGCCAAGGTCCTCAGGTGATGGAGAGACAGACATCAGGCAAGAAGGAAGCTTTGCATGTTCCAGAGAGGCACACCGTATGACATCTGCCTAGTCGCAGTCCTCGCTCCATACAGTATTTGTTCAAAAGTTTCTCCATGCTCAGAGGCTCCAATTAAAGACCATGGGTCTGGTAGACTCAACGTTAAGTAGCATTTCCTTCAGTTCAGGGTTTGTTTGTTTGTTTGTTGAGACAGGGTTTCTCTATGTAGCCCTGGCTGTCCTGAAATCCACTCTGTAGACCAGTGCTGTTCTGAAATCCACTCTGTAGACCAGGTTGGCCTCAAACACAGAGATTCTGCCTGCCTCTGCCTCCTGAGTCCAAGGTTCTTAACTGCAGGACTGGAGGCAGACAGGTAGAGCAGATACAAGTATGCATGACGTTTATTAACCCAATTAGAGAAGAGCGATCACTTTGGTTTTTACAGCTTCTAGCTGAATCTTAACTTTTCCTTGCATCGTCACAAGCCACAAGAAAACTAACTGTGTACTTTCACTCGTGGAGATAAAAATACTTTCTGTCTGCTTTCAGTAGTACAGGGACCTGAAACCACTCCTTAAACTTATCGTGATTCCAAGTTAAGGAAGCTAATTGGCTAGCTAGCTAATCTTGTATCTGGTGATGTAATAACAACACACAGGTTGCTATTTTTCTACTATTTTGACAACTGCATTTCAATAGTCTTTTTCCATATGATCTGATAGCTATTAGCTATATAGAGGCAGCATGTATTTATTTTCGTATCATATCTTTTACACAGCTATGCTTTACCAATATATGTTCAAATGAAAAACTCTGGGCTGGTGAGATGGCTCAGTGGGTAAGAGCACCCGACTGCTCTTCCGAAGGTCCAGAGTTCAAGTCCCAGCAACCACATGGTGGCTCACAACCATCCGTAACAAGATCTGGCACCCTCTTCTGGAGTGTCTGAAGACAGCTACAGTGTACTTACATATAATAAATAAATAAATCTTAAAAAAAAAAACAAAAAAAAAAGAAAAGAAAAACTCTTGTCTGTGGGGAACCAAATTTACATTTGTATTGTTATTAATTATTTAAAGAAAATCTTAAGTGTTTTTAAAAAGGTAGCATCAGATATACAAAAATTCTATCGTGACGGGATAGTGTGCTCACTAAACTCCACCTTTAAGTAATGCTTGGCGTTAGTGTGGCATATTTGTCACAGTTAATGAACACCTATCGACACAGTGATGCTTACGTGATGCTCGTGTTTAAGGACCCCTTAGTTTTTCTCTAATGGTCATCTTTCTGGTTTAGCATATGATCCAGGATCCCACACTGCACTTGGTCATCATATTTTCTCTGACTCGCTTTGGCTGGGAACTCTTCCTTTGACCTAAATGATGTAAAGTTTGTGTATTAGTTGCTTTGCTGTTACTGCGATAAAACACCATGTTAGAATTCTTCATGGTGGAGGAGGAGGGCAGCAGGTGGTGGATATGATGCAGTGGCCTGAGAAGGAAGGTGAGAGTTTACATTTTAAATGCAAGCATGAAGTAGAGAGAGCAAATTGGGAATGGTATGAGGTTTGTCCCCTCAGCGACTGTCCCTAATGGCATCCTTCCTCCAGCAAGTCTGCATGACCCAAGCTTTGTCAAGGAGCTGGGGACCAAGTGCTCAGATGCCCAAGACGTAGGGACAGTTCTCATTTAAACTTCTACAGGTTGATTCTTATTTTCTTCTTCCTTGTTGATTTTTTTTCTAAAGATAAGCAAGGCAGTACTTTAGTGCTGTCACCCCCACCTCCTCCCCTCTCCATCTTTTTCTTGACTCCAAAGGTTAGACTGTTAGAGTGCCAGAAGAAGTAAAATAATAAGACAGCACACACACACACACACACACACACACACACACACACACACACAGAGAGAGAGAGAGAGACAGAGAGAGAGAGAGAGAGAAACACCAAAGACACACACAGACCCACAGACACCAACACAGACATAGAAAGACACACACAAACATAGACACAAAGACACACACAGACATACACACACAAAGACACACACAAACACACATACACACAGACACACATACACATAGACACACACACACAGAGACCCACATACACAGACACACACAGAGACACACAAACATATACATATACATACATACATACATACACACACACAATACACAGGCATAAACACATAGACACACACAGAGACACAAACACACACATACATACATACACACAATACACAGACATAAACACACAATACACAGACATGAACACACAGACACACAGACACACATACAATGACACACACACAGACACTCAAACACACAAACACTATAATTTCTTTCTTTCTTTTTTTTTTTTTTTTTTTTTTTTCTCGTTTGTTTTTCGAGACAGGGTTTCTCTGTATAGCCCTGGCTGTCCTGGAACTCACGTTTTAGACCAGGCTGGCCTCAAACTCAGAAATCCCCCTGCCTCTGCCTCTCGAGTGCTGGGATTAAAGGCGTGTGCCACCATGCCTGGCATAACACTATAATTGCTTTATCAACTGCTTTAATCAAAAGGTAGTCTTGATTAGTGGGTTAAATTAGATATAAAAAGATCATGGATAAGAATTAATTCCACTGTTACCTAGGGAAGTTGTCTGTTAAAGGTAACTCTAAACTATATTTTCTTAGGCTTTCAGCGGGCTGGGAAGAGGGGATTCATGCTTTAAGCCATAGAAGCATGCCTCAGGAGGACCAACGGCAGGTGCCCAGGGCACACTAACCAACGCTATGGAGAAACAGGGTGGCAGAGTGTGTGCTCATTGCCCCTAACAATGTCCCTTGGTTGTATAGCAGTTTGCTTCCCTTCTCCCTTCAGAGCCTATTTCCTGTCCTCCATAACTCTCAGAGGCATGGGGTCTATGTGGAGTCACAGAGCAAGTAGGTGGCAAGAGAAAGAGAAGTAAGTAATGTTGCTAAAGGAAAAGCTGTAACAGGGGCTGGGGGTTCAGCTCAGTGGCAGACAACTTGGCCACGATGCACAAGCAAAAGTATAGAGGGAATACTTCCCCCCTAATCTGCATCCTGTTTCTACCCCCATTTATAGCACACTCTATTTCTTTGCTTTCCTCTGCTGTGTTGGCACTCAGGAGTACTGAAGAATCTTCCTGGGCCCCCTTGTTCCAAACTAAGCCACAGAGAGTGGTCCTGGATCTTGAAGGAATTGCTAAGATGGGATACGTTGTAGTCAGAACACTTTCCATCTGGACTGGGAATTGGGGATAATTCCTTCTTCCTCTCCCCCTCTACTCTGAAAATGCCCATAACTTAGCAAGAAAGAGATGAGGAGCACTCCAATGTATCCACTAGTGCGGAGACCTTCATGACGCCTCAATAGACACTTGGTGAATGGGAAACACAAACAAACAGACAACACCCATAGAAGGTCCCCTGTTGGGCTTCCAGATGTTTCTTACTTCCCTTTTCTAGTCTCAGGCTCACTTGTCTTTTACTGATTTTTTTTTCTTTTCCTTTTGCTGTTTGACTGTTTTATTATCCCAAGCAAGTATTTGCCAACTATGTATTACTTAATTGATTGGTGGCCCAACGTTTCAAGACTGAGTTTAGGACGGAAAACACATCTGGCAAAGACTGGCTTTGCTCAGCAGGTACGAGCTTTTCATTTTTGTTTTGTTTTAGTTTGATTTGGCTTTTAATGTGAATTTGGATTATTTGGGGGCGGAGCCTACATGCATGCTTGTCTGACCACAGCTCTCCCTCACCTCCTTAACCCTGTGTTTCCCTAAGTACCACATACTGTCTGTTTTATTTACTTCTGTCATCTTCTAGGTCCCAGCAGTCTTTAGAGATTTCTACTCACTAGGTAGGATATCGGTTGCATCCTCTTTGGAACTTAATGCTTTAGAGGGTATCAAATAAAATTCCAAATTATGTGCCACAAATAAATCTCCCCTGTCTTGGGATGGAAAGTACAGTGAGGTTGGATATTTGTGGGTGTTTTTTTGTGCCTTGTTTTTCACCTATAATCTAGGTGCTGAGGATGTAAACCGTCCACTTCCATCTTGGCCCTTCACTTCCCTCACTTCTTCTCTCCCTACCATGTATCTGCAACAGTTCCAGCCCCATAGTAGGGCCTCAATATAGTCTGTTTTGTACATTGTCCTTGATGATTTCTATCCCACAGATTTTACTGTTTAGAAAAGCTTTAGGGTCACAGAAAGTTGAGACGTAGATACAGGAAGTCTCCATAATTTCCTATAGCCACTTTAGCACGGCCTTTCTTACTATCAAAGCCCGGCATTGGGATGGCGTCTTTGTCCCAGTCAGTGATCCAGGTCTATCACCGCAAAACTCTGGGTCACAGTAAGGTGGTGGGCATTCTGTGGGTTTTAACAAACATTTAATGTCACGTGTCTGCCATATTTGCATAGTATGGAGTAATTTCACAGTGCTTAAAGTCCTCTATGCTCTGCCAACTCATCTCTTACTAACCTCAGTCCTGGACAGCTATGGATCCTTGTACTGTCTCCGGTAGTTCACTTTTTTTCCCCAGTATCACAATAGGCTGCTACAGTACCCAGCCTTGTCACATCCGCTCCTTTCATTCAGTAACTGATGTGCCCTGAAGTTTTTTCTTCCTGTTTGCCTAGCTCATTTCTTTTAGCTTAATGATAGATTCCTTTCTGCGCCATGGTTCGTCCACATCATTTATCAAAAGGTAGTTTTAATCCAAGGTTTGACAGTTATGAATAAAACACTAACCATTGGTGAGCAGGTCGTTGCTTAGATGTAAGTTTTTCAACTCACTTGGATAACCAGTAAGGAGCTAGACCATTAGGCAAGTGTGTGTTTAGTTTTGTAGCTGTATCACTCTGGGCTCCCATCACCAGCGAAGAGGAATTTCTGCTGCTCTCTATCTTCTGTAGCAGTTGTGTTCTGGGTTCTGGATGTTAGGTGTGTGTTGATAAATCATCTTTATTTCAGTTTGCAACATTGAGTGGCAGATGTTGAGCGTCTCCTTTGTTCTCATCACGTCTGGACGTCTTTGGCAGGCTCTTCAGTTCTCTTAGGATTTTAAGATTTACTTCTTTGGTTGAACTTCACATTTCTTCTTTTTTCTTAAATCAGTTCTTTCTCAGATGTCATCCATCAATATTTTCTTTTAGTATCTACCCTTCCTTACTTTTGAGAGTGGTACTTCTTACTTGTAATGAAGCTTACTGCTTATTCCTTTTGCACGTTTAGTGATTATGAACAAAAAGTCGCCACCAAATGCAAGATTTGTCTGTTTTTTCCTCCTGTGTTATTTTCTGGGAGTTTTTCTAGTTCTCTGTTTAGAGTTTATTGGTATTATCACCTTGGCATTAATAATGTTTAACTGTTTCCCCATGGTCGAGAGATTTTGTTGCATTATATTGTTTTTGCTTATTTGTCAGAGCTCAGTTGCCCGTGTATACACAAGTCTACTTCCGGTGCATATATCCTGTTCTGTTGCTTCTTTGTCTGTTCTCTTTCCCACACTCTACTGTCTTGAATACTGCATCTCTCCAGGCTAGTGAGTCTTGAAGTCAGAAATCGTAGATCCTTCAAATTTGTTCCTCTTCAACACAGTATTGTCTGCTCTGAGTCTTTCACGTCATCATGTGCACTTTCAAATAAGCTGATTGAAATGATATTGAATCTATGTATTACATTTGTAGAATATATATATTGTGATGTTTTGTATGTGCTTAGTCCAGGGAGTGGCCCTATTAGAGGGTATAGCTCTGTTGGAGTAGGTGTGTTACTATGGGTGTGGGCTTTAAGACCCTCATCCTAGCTGCTTGGAAGCCAGTATTCTGCTAGCAGCCTTCAGATGAAGATGCAGAACTCCCAGCTTTGCCTGCACCATACCTGCCTGGATCCTGCTATGTTTCTGCCTTGATGATAATGGACTAAACCTCTGAACCTGTAAGCCAGCTTGAATTAAATGTTGTCCTTTATAAGACTTACCTTGGTCATGGTGTCTGTTCACAGCAGTAAAACCTTAATTAAGACATATAACAAAAATGTATTGATAATTCTTATGAACATACAGTATTTCTCAATGCTTTTAGTTATTTCATTCAATGATTTTAATTTCCTTATATAGATTTGTTTATACTTTGTTAATTTATGCTTAAGTATTTCACCCTTGAGCTGTCATTTGAAATGATCATAATGGTTAACCTTAATTGTCAATTTAATTCGATTTGTAATCAATTAAGAGTAATGCCTCAAGATGGGCATGGTGGTGCACGCCTTTAATCCCAGCACTTGAGGGATAGAGGCAGAGGCAGGCAGATTTCTGAGTTCGAGGCCAGCCTGGTCTACAGAGTGAGTTCCAGGACAGCCAGGGCTATACAGAGAAAACTTGTCTTGAAAAACCAAAACCAAACCAAACCAAAACCAAACAAAAAAGAGTAATGCCTCTAGTATGTCTTTGTGGACATTTCTAGGAAGGATTGAGTGAGATTATAGTTTTCTTTCATGCTAAATTAAATAGTGTTGCTATAATATTTTGAATAGTATGTGTCACATATTAAAAGATCACCATTATTATACTCAAAGTATTATATTTATTGTTCATTTTGAGGCAAGAAATTATTATGTCTACCTTAATGTATTTATTATGCAGCCCAGACTAGCTTTGAATGCATGAGACTCCTCTTGCTTCAGTTCCCTAAGTGCTGACATTATATAATTTGCTAGTACATCCAACTTAGAGTTATTGTGGGGTGGTCTGGTTCTTAAGACAAATGCTTCTCTTGTGCTAACCTACAACTGTTAAGTCTGACATAGAATAAAATAACCCTAGCTTCTTTCTGGGACTCTTGAAGTTGTGTGAGAGAGGATTAACCTGTTATGGGTATGCTAAGCAGGCCCCAGTGTACAAAGTGATTTGGGTTCAGAGGACCACAAATTCACCCACTATGATGTATGCTTTTTCTTTGTTAAAATATCGTTTTCCTTAGGACTTAAAAGTTCTAATATTAAAATAAATAAATCTCGGTGCTTAACCCAATGCAGAGCTGTTTCCTGTATATGCTCCCCCTACAGTGTGGTCATGTCACCTTCAAAGTGTGATTTCAACAGGTTCCTTTGGTGCAATCTAGCCAGCTGACGAAGAGAATAGGAAATAAATATATAAAAATTACTCCTAAATGTTTTTTTTTTTTAAACCTCTGTTCATTCTGAGTAGCAGCTGGGTTTGCAATATAGAATCTAAAAGTCTGGGAACTGCCATTTATCTATATGCTCAAGGAAAGTAAACAGGTGTGGTAAGTAGCTGGTCAGTCTGCACTAGGTATGTTTCTACTTATTTAGACATGTATGGCAATGTGTCTCACATATAATGTGAAGCCCTATTTTGCTCAGCAGTCTGCCAGTAAGGTAGTTAGTGCCCCTGAGAAACTCTGTATTTGCAAGTGCGTTTGGCTTGAAGTTACATTAGAATGAATTGAGCAGACCTATAAAGTCCTGGGAGCATGCCAAAGAAGGAAGATGCCTTTCTAAGATCTACATGGAGTATATGAGATATTCCTCCTTTAACTTTCGAAAGGTATTATAAAGCAGGCATGTGCATATCCAGAACTATACTCAAATTAAAGGGAGTAACATTGATTACTGCACTCTGCTTACCTTGTTGGACTCATGTGTCTCCATAGCTGTGTTGGTAGCTGTTTCTGATTTGCTCTGTTAGTGATTCTGGAATTCACCTGTCAGTCTTTTCATGTCTAGCTGTTGCTAACAAGTACCTGAAAGGAAGAGTAACAACCTGTCGATCATTGAGGTAGCTTCAAGTATCATAAACTCAGCCTTCTAGCCCCGCTAAAAAGATCTTCCGAAATGCAATCTGGGAAATTTTTATTTCATTATAATTAAGTCAGAGTCTGATATTTCACCTAAGAACACAAAAGAGGTGCAAATTAGAGAAAGCAAAACCTATTTTTATAGAAATAGAAAGCAATCTGGATATCCCCCAATGATGGATAACATTGGCATGAACTAAAAGAGGAAACAAAAACAAAACAACCAATCAAATAAACAAAACAAGTGGGAGGCCAGGTACAGGCAGGCATCTCAGTGAGCTCAGGGAAGAAAACTGAAAAATACTGGGAGAAAGAAAAGCCATTTACAAACATTTAGAAGTCGAGCTAGCAGTGTATCTTCTCATGCATCTCACAGGATGTTCAAACCTAAAAGGCATGGATTGGACCTATTTATCAGACAGCTTGAGTGTAGTCAGCAGCCATGATCTGCTGAAAAGAGTCTGGGGGAAAAACTAGGAAGGGTGAGAAGATACTGGAAAACAAGGGAGTTTGCCTGAAGAGCCATACATTAGAATATAAAATGTGCGGCTGTTAACCTGGCCTTTCTGTTACTCTCTATCTTCCCCCAGTCCCTTACGGAGAATATGGAGCACAGGGGTGTCCCTCATGAGTACTATAAAGGTAGGATTCTTTCAAAGATAAAGAATCTGTTTCTTCTTACAATATTTCAAAATGCTGATGCTTTAAAGAACAAGGAGTCTGTGGATTGGATGGTGATTATACCAGGCTATGAGCTGTCTAGTCATAATACTTCCCAAGGCCACAGCAATGAAAATGACAATGTAGAAAAACAAGCTGGGCACCCATGATATTCTCGGCTCTCAGAAATGATCAAAGGGCTCATTCATTGCTTTGATGTACTCATATAATCAATCTGAGGGCTTTCTTTTGTCATTGTCCATAAGTAATGCAAAAGGGCCTTAGGGAGTGTTTTAAGGAAGAGGTTTTTAAAAGCAGCATCCTTGTTCCTCATATTTCACACAGAGGTCTGCACTTGAAGAACGTGTAACGGCCAGTGGTTTTCAAGCAACCTTCTGTGTGCCAGGGTGAAGACTGTGGCATGAGTTAGAAACCTTCCAGCTGCAGCGGGATGGAGAAACACAAGAGTAATGTCCATCACAAGATCATTTTGGTTCACGCAATCCAAGATGGCCTCACCCCTTCCTAGAATCCAAAAGGAAAATTTGGGTCTAGATTACCAACAGGTATTTGAACAATCTAGCTTCAGAATTTGCTCAGAATTATACACCAATTATGGCATTACTTCTCAAACCAGAGTCCACAGGGCTCCCCAGTGTTCTGTGAAAAGAGTTTTAATGCTGTGCCCTCAGTGATAATCTTTATAGAGCTGATGGGTAATTGCTAGCTGGCTGCTTGCAAAAATGTTTTGTTTATTTCAGTCTCTCTGTCTCTCTCTGTGTCTCTCTCTCTGTCTGTCTCTCTCTGTCTCTCTCTCTCTCACACACACACACACCCTCCAGCACCTTTCCCTCCCTGCAATAATTTCCTTTTCATCTTTATCAAGAAGCAGTTGCCCAAATAAATGCTCATGAATTGACTTATTGAAACCTTATTAATACGTATGGATGTCCCTGAAGGAGATTGGTCCCAAAGTTTTATTTTGCTATAGTTTTTGGTTTGGCATCAGGACAGCACTGGTATTATAAATGATTTGGGAAATGATTTCTTCTCGATGCTGTTGTGAGAGTTGGCGTGAAGCCAGGCTGTGTTTAGAGGTTGGAGTTTTCCAGGTGTTGATACCCGGATTGCTTGGTATTTTGACACAATGCTTTGGTAGTAAGTATTTGCTTCCAAATTGCTAGTCTATTTCATCTGTGCTGGAGAATTGGTTGACATAAAGTTATTCATGATATCATTTCTCTTCTCAGTTGGAATCTGTGGAGACAGTGACTTTCCATTCCTCAAATGGGTAATTTGTATCTTTTTTTTTCCTTTTGACTTCCTGATTAATTTGACTATAGTTTTAAAAATTAGTCTTATTGGTCTTTTCATATATTGTTTTTCCTCTAACTAATATCTCTTCTAATCTTTCTCCTGCTTCCATTAGCTTTACTTGTTCTGATTTTCTAGGTTCTTAGGTAGAAGATGAGATAAGCATTCAAGGCCTTTCTTGTATCCTACTAAAGACATTCAATTCACTCCTTTCACTAGCTTGTTTTAGTGAGATTTTGTAATCATAGTTCTTCTCTTCATTTAAATTATTACCTAAATTACTCATTGACTCTTGAATTAAAGGATACTATTATTTAGGTTCTAAATATTAGGTAATTTTGTAGATCTTTTATTGATTTTAGACTTCCAATTTATTTCCCTTATGGTCATAAAACATACCGGTTTGATCTATATTTTTCTAAAAATTACCAAGACTTGTGTCTTGTTATCCTAACATGGTCTTTCTTGGTATATTTGGTGGGTGAACTTTAAGAGAACATGTATCGTTGTCTGAAACTGTTGCCATGTGGGTTATTCATGTTATGCTCTAGAACAATATTCTGTAAGCATTGTGAATGGCTCAAAATGTAAAGACGTAAGGTTATAGCTCCATAAATGCCTAATCTTTGGGTAAAAAGTGAAAAGTTAAAACTGATCAGTTTCTTCCAAATAGATGTATTTAACATCGGGCAATAAAATGTCTAGATCTGTTACTAGTTTCTCCTTTTTTCATCCAGATATTTGGCAACAGTGACTATGGCAAGAGTTTTAAATACCAGGTACTGTGTTTGGTAAATGTGTATTGAATTAAAAATAAATTTTGTTTATAAATGCAGAAAATATCGTGTTTTTGTCCAAGCAATAAAATTAGTACTATTAGCCTTAGAGAAAAAGTTGCATCGAAAGTGATTTCCATAAATGTAATAATCCTCTTACTATATCCATAAGCTCATTATTAAAGATTTAAAAATGTAATAGCTTTGAAATTAGGGAAGGGAGTGAGGGAGTGCCTCTGCCTGCTTCAAGGTGTTATTCTCCAAGGAGCGAATGACTAACAGAGAAGGTATGTGACTCGTGGGGCATCCCAGCAGGTCCAGTGAATGAGCAAATTCTTAGTGGCCTTATGACATCACCAGGGAGCATGACTTGGGTCAAGAGCTTGGCAGGAGGCTTGGGAACAGTAGAATCAACAGTGATCATGACTGGCAAACCAGCATACTGGCTACCATAAAACCAAAGAGAGAGCTGATTGTACTTCATGCACAGCAGCACGTTTAACAGAAAAGTAGACATGTTTATAGACTCAGATTTACAGCATGCCTTGTAAACACCTTATTACTTAGAATCCAGTCTGCTGTCCTAGAAACTAAGAATGTGACTTTGTTGAGCAGTAGGATTTGTTGACATAAATGTCTTGACTAAGTTTGCCATTGTGGTTAACCAAAACGCATTTACTCCTGGGAAAGTAAACATAGCAAACAAAGTACCTCTTATACTACAATACAGTACGTTTCAAATTGACCAAACTTAATGCTATGGCATAAATATGCTTAATGTTTATGGAATTTTTTAGAAACCTTTTGCCATGTTGGGCTTGCCATCCTGTGTAAGTCTTACTGAATGGGAATGTGTTCTCAGGGTTGCATGTGCTTAGCAGCTTCGTCAGAAATATTCAGAAAACCCTCCGTGAATACCGGAGCTGACCACGCAGCAAATAAAAGTGGGTCATGGTCTCAGACGTTAGTGTGGATAAATCAGCTCTGCACCATGTAATAGCGGCACACTGGAATGGTTACCAACAATTAAAATTAGAGAACTAATGGAAAATAATGTTGAATAAATATTATGAAACCACATGAAAATATGCTCAAGGAGAGCAGAGGATCTGGCTGAAACCCACAGAGCTGAGAAAATTTCTAGGGAAGAATGAAAGTTCAGACATACAGCCTAATGCTTAAAAATTCATTCGCTTAACTGTAGGTAAAGCTCCTCGTTGGGAGTAGGTTCTGTTTTAAGGCATGGGTGGGTGAATGGGTGGGTGGGTGGTGGTGGTAGAGGATGTAAATAAAACCAGCTCACGACCACTCCTATTCTCTCTGGCTTCCACTGAATCCTCCACTGCCTTCAAAAATGCAGTTAGAGGGACATTTGTCATATGTTAGATGTAAATGAGTACCTGGTATTGCCTAGTTTGAATATAAAGCAACCCCTGCCCCCATGCAGCTTATAGTAATATGAGCCACAGGAGTTATGAAGAAGAGGGTTTCTTCATGATGGGCAGAATAAAGAACAAACAAATATTGAGACATTGATTCACCAGATGTCACAAACCAGGCCCTATAAATGACAAGGACCTGGAAGTCTCTCTAACAGAGCTGTGTGGCTGACAGCATGTGCCAAAGCAAAGGAAAATGACCACACGAAGCAATACAAACAATTTTACAAGTTCATACTACGGGAGATGTGGCTCTAGAGTGGCAAATTGGACGATGATTTGGGGGATTCGTTGATTAAGAGCCACACATCTCCCCAGGATCAAGGAAGTCCAGGATGACATGAATGCAACAGAAGTTTCTAAGTGAGAGATTTGATGCTTGCAGTCAATATAGGAATTGCTGTTTACAGCTCTTGGGCACAAAAGTATTCTAGGAGTGACAAACTAAAGTCTAAAGGGAGCAATTAGAACCACCAATTAGATCTACACATTCTTATATTATGAGAAAATGACAAATAAATACATACATTTATAAGAGTTTGTAAGAACATGTTTTCAGGGGAGTGTGACTGATTTAAATGCTTATGTGGAGCAGGGACTATTCTGGTTAGGTTTTAGAATCAACAAAGAGAGTTTATAAGGAACTTGTCAAAAGATAAAAAAGTAAACTTTCTAAGTCAACAGCTTAGCTTCTCCTCACAAAGATGGCCTTTGGGAGATTGGGCATCATGGGACATGCTGAAAGGCTGACCCACCACCACAATGACAGGTCATCCGAATGAGACTGAAGCCCTGCATGGGAAGCTAGATCATTGTGAGTGATGTTCAGATGTCCCACAGGAATCTCAAGCTTTACTGAAGAAACGAGCAGTGTAATGAATGAGGACTATAGCTCCTACCCCTGCCCTAGCTGCCTAGACAGATTCTATTTCACAAATGGTCTTTTCATAGATATTTGACTGTATATGAGATGTATACTATTAAAATATCATAAATCAATAAAGAATATAATTTCTGAGGTCAGTTTTGATGCGATTTTATGATTCTAACCATATGGCAATATCTAGCTTTCAAAGCATCACTCATTATGTTGTTATGAGGCTGGAGTAGCTCTGCTTAATGAATTGCTGGGGCTCAGAAGGCCCAGCCTGAAGGGAAAGAAGCGAATAGGAGCGTGACTACCAGCCTGTGATTTGGACCAGACAGATAATGTGCAGGAAGATTGGGAAGGACAACATCTGAATCAATTGATCAAACAGTAACAAACTCAGGAAAGGAAAAAGCTGTGGACTTTGTGTCTGGGACACTGGAGTGATTTCTAGGAGTAGATGCTGTTGATGTTATAGTTATTTTGAAAGAGGAAACACCCCTGGCCACCAACAACCTAATAAATTCTGGTATTTCTTAAAATTAGATTTCATTTTCAGTGCAAGTGCTAATTTTTTTGAGTTGCTTGCAGAAACTCAAGTCTCCGAGGACCAAGAAGGAGGCTGATTTCAGTTTTTCGGTACCTTAGCATTTTAAGAGCTCTGGGATGATTCCAGAGGGAACACATCCTTCTTCAGCCAGAAAAGCAATTGATAATTTCAGTGTTTTCCCAGACATGATCTCACTGCTGCCTCTCGACAATGACTAACAATGATGCAAGGACATCCATTTTCATTTTATTTCCCAGGTGGGAGAACTGAAGATTAGAAATATTTAGTGATGAGCCCAAATCAAACAGCGTCTCACTGGGGGTACTAGGGCTTTGATCTCGAGTTTCAAACTTCTTTGTGATATCTTCAGTACGTGCTTCCTTGTGTGTGTGTGTGTGTGTGTGTGTGTCTATGATGGGTGTCTCAGTTCCTTTAAGTTGTGTGCTCTTTGTCAGGCTCTCTGTGTCTCTGACAGCAAACTACATTTCAACAGAGCCAAAGCTTTGAATGTATCAGTGAGCAAAAAAAATCTCCAGCTTAGACTCAAATAGGAATAGCCCTTATTAAAAACCAACAGACCTCTGGAAATAAACAAGGCAAAAAAAATTATCTCAGCCCTGTGACTCAGCAAACTGTGCTGTGATAGCTTGTGGTGATTGCTTTTTATTTTTGTTTTTGTTTCCTTAAGTATCTATGGTGAGAGAAGCATGCAGACAAACAACAGGCCCTCCTTTGAGTGACTTCTTCCTCTTGCGAGTGTCTGCTCTCCTGCGGTGTGTTGAGTAGCTGATGTGTGAACTTGTTCTGACAAAACATGCTGGGTTCTCTTTCTAAAGGCAAAGATGAAGGCCCAATAAAAAGCAAGATTCATCCCAAATGGTCCCCTTGAAGTGAGTCAACTTTCCTTTTATTTTATGCATGTCTGTGTGTCTGTGTGTGTGCGCGCGCGTGCGCGCACACTTGTGCATGGGTGTGCATGTGTGCATGTGTGTATGGGGGCATATGCGTATTTGCATACAGAGGACAACCTCCGATGTGTCATTCCTTAGGATTGTCTATTTTTCCTTTCCTTTGTTCTTTCTTCCTTTATATTTCTTTTTTTCTTAAGACATGGTCTCTCAGTGACCTGGAATTTGCCAAGTAGGCTAGACAGGCTGTAGCAAAGAATCTTATATCAAGGACCAAAGATCAACAACAAAGTTAACTGAGCTACAAAGACCTAATCCTGCTTTTTTTTCTTCTTTTCTTCTCTCTCTGTCTCTCTGACTCTATATTTTTCTCTCTCTCTTTTTCTCTCTCTCTCTCTCCCTTACACACACACACACACACACACACACAGAGTTGAACAGCAAATGCATGTGGCTGTTACAATGTACCAAGCAGTGTTGCAAATGCATTAGGCTGCCCATATGTAGTCAGCAGAGCCCGAAGCACTTAAACAGCAGCAGAGCAAGTTGCCCCACCGCTGGTTGGCAGCTCTTTATAACCTGTGTGGTTGTGTATGCGCTGTAGCATAATAAAGCATCATCGGGGACTAAATGATCTTTCTTCTTTTAAGCTGTTCTCTCAGGAATGTTGGTGAGAACTAGACAGATGTGACTAATGCATGCAGAAATTGCATCTACAATCATTTTGGATGGCTACCAATGGTATCTATGAGCATTGTGTCTTAAGTTTGACTCTTAGCAGTGGGGACATGGACCAATATAATCAATAAAATAAAAATAAATTTCTAATTCATACTAGTGAGGTATTCCAATTTTAAAGTTAAAGGAGATAGTATGAAAACAAAGCAAAATAACCTTTTATCAAAAACACAAAGTACTGAGTGAAATCTCTTGAGGGTATTTAAATAAGTATAGGTTAAGGGAAATACCTTGAGGGTTAAGTATTTCCTCAAGGGAAATACCCAGCTTGTATGAAAAGAATCTTTTTGTCTTGATTTTGATCTAGTTCTCTGACAGACTGGCAAAGATTTGTCTTAACCCGTACATTCCCTTTGCCAAAGCACACGTGGTATGTTTGGACATATGGTCTCATTTTCGTGATTTTTTTTTTAAGCCTCCACATACTTCAAATACTTCATGGTGGGGTTCATTATTTGTGGTGACTGAGACTAGCAGCTGTTCTGATGGGGCTGTGCTTGGATTCCCTGAGGAATGAAAAGATCGATACCCGTGGCACGGCTTTCGAAGATAAACAGAACAATGGAAAGAGAAGCTTCTGGCACAGTTGCTAGTGAACTTAACTGTGCGATACCGCGTGGCAAAGTGGTAATTTTACTTGGAAATGTTTGATTGTGAATGGTTTTAAGTTTGGGCTTACTATACTTCTGACCACCTTTTAGGTAGGTAAGTATGGGTATTCTGATTGCTCAGAAAATGATAATGTAGCTTTTTGGGTTTGATATGTTTGGGATATATGGAGGCTGGAAGGGTTAAAATCCTCAAAACAAAAAAGAATGACCGACACGTCTGGACATGTCAAGCATCATGCATTGGCATAGTTAACACGATACTGAGATGTTAATGTCACAGAGTAACAAAGAACTTCAACCAGTCTTGACTGCAAAGCCTGATGGTGAACCAAGTCCCTATCTTCTAAAAACTCCTTGATAGGAAATTGAAACAATGAAACTAGTGAGCAACAAGTGGACCCCAAATCAGAAGAGCCATGCTCCCCAACAACTGTATGCAAAAGTGAGCTGAGCTCATAATGCATGTGGTAGGGGCTGCAAAAAAAAAAAAAAATAGCCAGGTAACATTATTTCCTTAGTCACTCACTACCTGTGGCTTAGTGTTTTCCAGACACAACAGGCAAGTTGTACATAAAATCCCAGCAGTTGTGATCGTGTGTACAAGTCTTGCATGAGCTCAATCCAGACAAAATGCTATCATGCAGAAAGGAGGTGGGCATGAAGTCCCACCCTTAGTAAGTAAGCTACTGGTAATTTTATAGCTTCAAGCAAAGGGGGAGTCAGATTTCTCCAAGGGTGTGGCTCCTGACAGTTTGACCACACTCCAATAGATGGCTGTATATCCAAGAGTGTATAGGCAGCAAGATCCAAGAGTATACAGGCAGCAAAAATTGCACTTGATGGACTTAACAAAAAGAAGAGGACACAAAGTTGGATGTGTATCTCCAAGGAGTTGGGGGAAGAGTGTGAATATGATCAAAGTATATTGAAATTCTCAAAGAACTAGTAAAAATAAAAGAAGATATACAAATGGCCAAATGGTGGCACAAATATCCAATACCGCTAATTACCAGGCAAATATAAATCAGAATTGTGGTATCGCCTCCTCTTTGTTAGAAAGGCTGTAAAAAGAAGACAACAGATAACAAGTCAGAGAAAAGAAAGCCTATATACTTTTTATGAGACTGTAAATTAGGATTGCTGTTATGAGAATGCATAAAATTTCCTCAAAATATTACAAGTATAACTAACATATGATTGAACAATTTTACTAGTCTTATTATGTCTGAAGGAAACCAAGTCTTTATATTGACAGGATAAAAAAGCAACAAAAGAAAGCAACCCCTACACCCCCCCAACCCGCCAACAAAAGAAACCATGAGGGTCCTTAGGAGGTTGCGTTTAGAAGCGAGAAAGGGCAGACTCTGAGTTGGTTTCTTTAGGGTTGAATTATGTGATCACACCTAAAGATATAATTCTTGACTATCTGTCTTTGTCTATCTCTCAAGATAAGAAGGCAATGTTTTCTCTCCTGGAAAATTTGGAGAAGTATGGAAATATTTATGTTCATCAAAAAAAAAAAAAGGGACTGGGGCTATGGCACAGTGGTTGTGTACCGTTCACCACCAGCAGACCACCTCTCCCACCATCTCTAGCACCTCCACCACCACCACCACCATCACCACCTCCACCACCACAACAACACTAATAAAATAAAACATCAGTACCACAACATTCAAGGAAAGGTATGTGATTACAGAGTAAAGGCCAGTTCTTCTAAGCAGTTAACAGTGTCAGGACATGCTCTGCATGAAAGAATGCACCAACCCCTAATTCGAGAATGTAGAGGCAGAGAAATCCCACTACACACCAAGGTCATCTCAGTTAGGTTTTGGAGACCTTGGGGATTTTCTGGTTGGCTTTTGGAAAGGTCTGTTACACTGTACTGTTAAGTCAAAGAGTCAGTCTATGCCTGGGAGGATTTAGTCTCCAGCTAGATGAATGATTGTTCTGAAATTCGAGCATTAAATCTGTCTACATCTGTTATTAACTGTGTCAGCAAGGTGATATTTGGATATAACTAATGTGTGTTTATTCTACATTTAAGATGGATAGTTTTTAAAATTGCTTAATATAAGTCTTACCATCTAACACTTACAGTTTTAATCTGTTTTACAGAATTTATACCCAATGTTTAATGACTGACAGTTCTGGGTTTTACATGCTAACCATAACCACTGCAATCCATTTTGTGCTGCTACAAAAAAAAAAAAAATGACAGGAAACAGGTAATTTACAATAAAAGTAGGTTTATTGCCCTTGAGGCTGGGAAGTTCATGAAGAGCAGCTGGCATTTACTGAGGACTTTTGTAGCATCATCTATGGTTGACATTATAATAGCAAGATAGAGTCAGAGGTTCATAGAGTTGCATGTTGAGAATGGCATCAACTGACCCGTGAGCATGGAACCTTTGTGGTCTAATTACTTACTCTAGGTACTGTTGCAGAGGCAATTAAGTCTGAACATGAGTCTTGGAGAGGATAGACATTCAATCATACACAAAGATATTACATGAAGAACAGGTAGATTTGATTAGATTTTTTTTCTCATTTTTAAATTAGGTCTTTGAAAACTTGGTACCATGTATTTTGATCATATTGACTGCCTCTCCCAACCTCTTCCAGATCCACCCCAGTTTTCTAAATATCCAACTCTATCTATCTATCTATCTATCTATCTATCTATCTATCTATCTATCTATCCACCTACCTACCTATCTATCATCTATCTATCTTTCGAGTACAACTGGTATTGCTCATATACTCTTGAGTGTGTGGCCTTCCTCTGGAGTCAACTCACGTGGAATCTTATCCTTAAAATCAAAACAAAACAATTCACCCTTTACTGCTGAGCTAGCAATTGTCAATAGCTCCTTGGCTAGGGGTGGGACTTACTGCCCTTCTTTCCTTTCCATCTGTCTAGCTTGAACTTGCTCAAGTCTTACACATCACTGTGAATTCATGTGTAGATTCCGTGCAGTTAGTGGAAACATTTTTTTTATAGACATCTCTCACCTCTGGCTCTTATAACATTTATGCCCCATCATTAGCAATAATACTATAGACTTGGGAGGAGTGGGTATAACATAGAGTCCTATTTGGGGCTGAGCATTCTGCAGTGTCTTACTCTGTTCCTTGACTTGAGGTCTCCCTGTTAATCACTATCTACATAAAAAAGTTCCTCTGACAAAGCTTGAGAGAGGATTTTATGGGTTCTTTATCTCACTAATATAGGTGAATTTACTACAAGCCAAGATAGGTTTTGCGTAGAACCCCCAACTTTTATTATTATTATAGCAATTATTTTGAAGTGACCCAGGAAGTAATTTTCTCCATTAGATTACAAATTCCTGCATAGGGAACTTGTGTATCAGAGAAAGAACTGGTATTGCACATGTCCATACTGTCTTTTATCATGTTGTATAGAATGATAAGGAAGAAATAATAAACATGGAGTCAAGATTACAAAAAGGTTTGATCTTAGTTCTGTTTCCAACTAACTAGATGACTCTGAAGAACCTTCTGTAATGTTTCTTTTATATAGATAATGTACTGGCTAGTCTTATGTCAGCTTGACGCAAATTAGAGTTCTCTGAAAGGAGGGAACCTCAACTTAGAAATGCCTTCATAAGATCCTGCTGTAAGGCATTTTCTTAATTAGTGATTGATGGGGAGGGGAAATCAATTCCATTGTGGGTGGTGCCATTCCTGATCTCCATAAGAAAGCAGACTGAACAGGCCATGGGAAGCAAGCCAGTGAGCAGCACCCCTCCCTGTCCTCTGCATTTGAGATCCTGTCATGACTTCATGCGATGAGAAACAGCAATAAGGATGTATAAGCCAAATATACCCTTTCCTCTCCAGCTTGCCTTTTGATCATGGTATTTTTTTGCAGCAATAGAAACCCTAACTAAGAAAGATAATAAGAGGGAAGGGCATGTCAGCCTTGGAAGTATCCTGTAGTATTAGTTCAGAATACACTTTCTATAAATACTTGTTGGTTGCAAGTTAACTATGGATAAAAGAAAGAGAAAGGAGAAAGTAGGGAGAGACAGATAGAGGTGGAGAGAGAGAGAGAGAGAGAGAGAGAGAGAGAGAGAGAGAGAGAGAGAGAGAGAGAGAGGAGAGAGAGAGAGACCAAGACACACACAGAGAAAGAGGGACACAGAGACAGAATGAGTAAGGAGAAACAACAGTAAGGAATGGGCCATTAAAAACTATTTTTGTCATTGATCCAGAAGAAACACCAGAATCAAAGCAACTCTTATAAGAGAACCATTTAATTGGAGGCTTGCTTACAGTTTCTGAGGTTTAGGCCATTATCATCATGGTGGGAGCATGGTGGCATGCAGCCAGGCACTGGAGGAGTAACTGAGAGCTACATCCTGATGTGAGAGAGAAAGAGAGAGAGACAGAGACAGAAACAGAGAGACACAGAGAAAAACAGACAGAGAGATGTCACCTCTCAGTGACACACTTCCTCCACCAAGGCCACATCTACTCCAACAAGGCCACACCTCCTAATTCTTTCAAACAGTTTCACTCCCTAGTGTCTAAGCATTGAAATATATGTGCATATGCGGCCATTCCTATTCCAACCAGTACATGAAGAATACAATGAGACATAAAGAGAGGAAGACAGGGTCAACCATACTATGCCCAGTCTGGGGACGTAATAACAGCTGAACTCTGGAAGAATATGGATCATTGTATAGTATATTGACAGCCACAAGACAGTACGCTAGGAAGTACACATCATTTATGGGATAGGAGAAGACTTTCCAGAAAAGGAATGGTGGAGTTTGGTGGCAGAACATTCTAGGTAGAGAAGACAACATTCACAAAGACTTCAACACAGAGCAGTTTTAAAAGAATGGTCAGAGTTTGTGTATGGCTGCAATTTGAAGGCAATAAAGCAGGAGGACATATGTATATTTTTCAAGCAACAGGTAAGTGTTATGAAATGCATTTCAAGCCCTGTTATGACTGCTAATGCATGGGCTAGCCTGAGGTGAAGCACCCCACATGCCGTGATCCTCAACCATTGCTGTCTGTCATCCTATAATAAACAATACAACATCCTAGCCTCACTATCACTAGAGATCCTTTCTAGAACATCACAGAACAAATGAAAACATTGCTTTTATGGGAGCAAATTCCTTAGCAAAAAAAAAAAAAAAATGGGAAGTGAGGAGAGAATGCTGACTTTGCTTGGACTCCTATGTCCCCTTTTTGCTCTCGTCCCTACATCCCCTATGACTGAAATGTACTCTCTTTTTCAGAGTCCTTTTTCCCATAGGCCTCTTTCAGACCCTTGATGAACACTGGTAGACAAGCACCAGCCCCCCTGTTCCATCTCTGACCCAAGTCATACTCCTGAAAATGTAAAACCTGCAGTTTTGAGTATGCTACGGAAGGAAACAGTTTTGCTTGAAATCTTGTTTTTGCCAAAATATTTTCAAAGAAGCTGGAGAGCAGTCAAACCACAGTGGCTCTCAGGTGTGTTTCTTTCCAACATTTCTCCATGTCCCCCCAGCACAACACTCAGTAATTGGGGATGACTTGATGAGGAGGAGGAGGAGGAGGAGAAAGAAATGCTGCATGAGACAGTTTGTAGATGTAAGAATTATCCTCCAGGCACTGAAGGCTACAGCTCTGGAGGGTATTAGCTGTCAAAGTCTGGGTTTGCGTGACTGTGTATCATTCCTAGATGTACCCTTCAGCGAAGCAGCCTAGGGAAACACACTGGTAACTGTCAATATTTGGACTGTCATTCCAAAGTCTTGAGATACTTTTCTGCCTTTGGTCATGTGACTTCAACTAAAAGAATCTATTCTAATAGAAAAGAATTGCTAAAAACAGCCTGGAATGATCTATTTGGCATTGTAGGTATTGCCAACTTTTGCCTGTTTGTTCTTAACCTTTCGCTTGTAACCCCAGTTAGCACTTGCAAGCCTTAGGTACCAGTTTGAAACTTTAAAGCACTTGGAAATTAGATAATCAGCTTTTCTCTGCTCATCTATTGCTGCAGACTATCCCCCTTTTGGGTCTCCTATCTGCGTGGAACGGGTCTCTGGTTGCAGGTGGACAAGGAGTTGGCGAATGACAAACAGAAGTGACACATGAGATTGTGTAGAATCTGAATGTAATTTGTCAAGTTGAGCATCAAACTTTTTGTGCAGAAGAAAATAGGGAAGTTGGATGACACTCCGGCAAGGTACAAAGAGGTTACTGGATTCTTACACAAAACAGAGGAATGCAAACACGGAAGGACTGGCAGGAACCAACTGGGATAAAATTCAGTGTTAACAACTGGGATCAAAAACAGCTCCACCTAAGGTCCACTTAATCTTAGAAGCCAGTGGCCCTTGCCATAGTTCCTACTCTAGTCTATTGTATAGTCCACCTTCCCCCTAGGCCATTGTAAATACTTGTATATGGGTGTAACTCAGCTATCTATAGTTCTAAGTATCTACTCTGGTTCTGCCTTAGGTCACAAACTCCCTTCTTCCTAGATAATGGTAAATTTCTGTGTAGGGCAGTGACTTAGCTATCCATGCCCAGGGTTGGATCAAGGACTGCCTAGAATCTAACTTAGCTATATGTCAAAATATCAATCCTTAGGAGCACTTGTAATAAAGCAAGAATTAAGGGAAAGCACACAGATCCGTTTACCAACTAAAGCAAGGACATTGGAGCATTCTTTATACAGGATGCCACGATTCCAGGAGACTAAGTTTCTGTGAACTTTTCGCCTCGGGACAGCGCCCAGGTTTTCCGGGCCTGTTGTGCTTGTCGCTACTGGAGTGGATGTAGCAATCTATCAACTTTTATCAAAGGTTTGAAAGAGACATAAAAGTGTTATTTAACGACATTAATTGGCTTAATTGTGTTTATTTATCTGATATATTTGATTCATTTAATAGCAAAACTATAGCACACAGAATAAACACATTATAAATTATTTTAGAAATAATAATTTGTGGTTAACATTTTAAAGCAAGCATAAACTGGTGTCAATATTCTATAATTTATTGATGTAACTATCTTGTTAGTATGGCTATTTAGCTTTTATAATATTTCACATTGCAATTTTCATGAAACATAGGAAGGCTCAAATATTAATAGATACAACATAGGTATATGTTTTTTCTATTCTATTTATATAATATGGATTGTCAACCTTAGAAAAAAGATCATTCTAATTAAGTGAAAATTGTCTCTAGTACCTCTTCATGTTTGCTCATATGCCTTAAGGTTAGACAGTCAATATATTTTCAATAGATACATGTGTTAATCTTTTTGCATTTTTTCTATTACTTGAGATCTTATATCACATGCTAACAAACATAAGGAGATAATCCATACTTCTTTCAGAGTTGTTAGCCAGGTCCCAATAGACTCAGAAACATGATAAGCTATTGCCAGTGTTCTTGGTTATCCTTCAGAGCTAGACACGAAGATGCTATTGCTGATGACACTGTGGAGTTGAGCATAGAACATGGAGAGATCAAGCTGCTACAAGGTGCTCTGCATGTGATTAGAGGGGAAAAGAAATTCAGTTTTACCCAACTGTGAACCCTAGAAGCTGTAATGACAGGCACACCCACTGGTGCAATGGTGGTATAAATGTCACAGGAATAACCAAGCACTGCTTGGATTTAATTCCTCTTTCCTAATGCCTCCTTGACACTAATAGTGCACCTTTAAGCCTGCATCGGAGCGGCTTCTTTTTTGCAATGGATGATGATTAACACAGACGTTTACAATGAGCCAAGGTGCAAAGAATAAAAGACAGTGGAATACTCAGTCACAAATCAGGCAATTACATCCCATCCCCTATTCTCCCAAGGCTAAAGGATTACTGTGGAAGAGGATAGACTGTAGAAGTCAGAGGGTGGTATAAGACTGCAAAGCAACAGTGTTTTCCAGACACAGCAGGGCAGTTGCATGCTTTAACTCATTAGTGGTTGTGAAAGCATGCACAAGACCCGTGCAAGCTGAAGCCAGACAGAGCCTCATCACGGATAGTGGGCACTGCTAGCTGGGAGTTACCAGGAATCGAACAGTACTGGGAGAAGGAAGAGTTGGCTTTTTAAAGGGATAGCCCCCCCCCCCGGGTAGTTCAACCTTGCTCTAGAGCAAGGCCCCATGTCCAAAGTACATGGGTAGTACAAACTGGACTTGATGGTCTTAAAAGGACACAAGGTTGGGTGGATAGGGAGGGGGTAGATTTTGGAAGAGCAAGGAGATTGTCCTGACTGGTCTTGTGTGTCAACTTGACCCAAGTTGGAGTAATCACAGAGAAAGGAGCCTCCCCTGAGGAAATGCCCCATGAGATCCAGCTGTAAGGCATTTTCTCAATTAGTGATCAAGGTTCGGAAAGCCCACTGTAGTCCTGGGTTCTATAAGAAAGCAAGCTGAGCAAGCCACAGAAAGCAATCCAGTAAGCAGCACCCCTCCATGGCCTCTGCATTGGCTCCTGCCCCCAGGTTCCTGCCCTGAGTGAGTTCCAGTCCTGACTTCCTTTGGTGATGAACAGCAGTGTGGAAGTGTAGGCTGAGTAAACCTTTTCCTTCCCAACTTACTTCTTGGTCATGATCATTTTGTTCAGGAATACAAACCCTGACTAAGACAGAGATGAATAAATTTGTTCAAAGTAGATTGTATGGAAGAATGATTGTTTATTGAAAAGTAATAATTACTATGTCCATCCCAGAAACTGAAGTTCAGGAAAGAGACTTCCCTGAATTCTATAAATATAAACTGCATCTCTCTCATAATATAGTCCTCTTTTTGTTTAGATTTAAGACAATAAGCAAAGAAAGTTCATCACAATAAAATAGCAATTTTAATCAGCATAGAGTAATTATGTTAATTACTTATCCATTTTCCAAAATGATAGTCACTAACAATGAAGTTGACCTTAGGACATAAAGGTAACTAACCTGCCCCTACTCTCTTCTTAGACAGAGTCTCAGTATGTAGCCCTGCTTGTCTTACAGCTCATTATATAGACAAGGCTGGCTTCAGTCTCACAGATTCACCTGCCTCTGCCTTCAGGTTAAAGTCATGTGCCACTGTGTTTAGCTCCAACTCATGTTTTAAAAACTAGATCTTCTGTTATGTTCATAGACTCATGGGATAAAATGAGAATGGTAAATGGAATGGATAAGGCGGGAGAGCCAACAGAAGTTGAAAATGAAGCCAGCCTGGTCAGAGCGAGAAGCCACGGTTATTCCATCACACTTAACAAGCAACAGACAGGATCTAGTAAAACCTCTCGTGCTAGGAGAGAGACTGCCTGATGGGATCCGTGGGAGAAAACAACGTCTGATCTTGCTTTTTCTCTCTTTTCTCCTCTGTTCAAGGGCATTCTCTGGCCAAACCTACATGCCAGAGGTGAGGAGCCTGAGCCATGATGCCTGGTGTACTTGCAATTGTTCTCTGCCCGGGGAAGCAGTAAGTCTATGCTGATGAATACTAGGTCTTCCCTCCCGTCTTAAATTCCCATTTTCCATTGTATTTCTCCTAAGTGAGCCTCAGTTCACATATTGCTTTCTGCACAACCTCCTACTGATTTGTTGCCTGTTTCCTACCAGTTGTATGGCATAAATCTTAGAGACAATCCTAGTTCTTCCTTTCCCTTCATGCCTTTCCCACTCCAGCAGATCTCATGGGCTCTCCTTCAGTGTAAGTCCAGAATCCTAGTACTCTGTTTCCAACAATGTTACCAGAATCAAAGTTCAAATAATAATTATGCTGAATGACTATTATGGTAAATGACACGGCACCTGCAATGACTTTCTATAATGGGAAATTTGGATTGTCAACCTGATTGGATCAACAGGTTCTTTGGAGACTGGTGAAACACAGTTGGTGAAGGTGTTTCCAGACACACATATCACCGGGGCTTTAACCCTCATGGCTTAAATTGTCTGAAGTTTTGAAAATCAGATAGAACCTTTGAACGGTGCTGGGATTGCAGAAAGTGGGGACCTGGAGGAAGGAGGAAGGCCATTGGAACTGATCCTTGGAGACTGCATCACAGCCTGACTCCTTCCTTTTCCCTGCATCCTGTCTACCAGGAAGTGAGTGAGTAGCTTCTCCATCTTCTCCTACCACTATGGTATCCTGTCTTACCTTAGTCCCAGAATAAACCATCGAGGACTAGAGGCTGAACCCTCAGAAGCTGTGAGCCAATATGAATTCTTCATGTCTGAACCTGGTGTGTATTTTTTTCTATAGTGGTACAAAAGTGATTAACACATTCTTATGATTTAATTGTAACATAGATCCTTTAAATAATATTGATTTAAATCAGACTGTACTTTTATTTAGAATTCATAATAATTTCTCATTTCACTCACAATAAGAGTCAAGTGCTCAGGAGCCCATAAGATGTGTCCATTTGTCTTAGCTCTCTGCCACCCTCTTACCCTGCTAACACTGAACTAGTTTCTGTACTTAAAGCAAGCCGGGCGCTTTCCCATTTCTGAAAAATATGTATGTGTGCTTGTTAACTTGTCTTGTGTTCTCCTACTCAAATATCCACATGACTCAGTCCTAAATTTCCATTGAGTGTTTTTATGCTGCATTTTCAACAAAACCTCTAATAATTATATATTTTAAGTACTTTTCTTCCATCCTAGCAATTCCAACAAATTTTCCTACTTCATTCTTGCCTAGAGGATTCACAACCACCTGATAGATTTTATATTTCATTTGTTTGTTCATTCTCTACATCCCCATCCTCACTATAATAAAAGACCTACACTTACAGGACCACGAAGAAATGGGGAATTTCACTCCATGAACGAAGTCAATATTTTGCCTTTCTCACAATGACAGTACTTAGCATGAGATGTCTGCACGTTCCCTATTGAGCCAGATAATATTTAAATATACACAAATTGAGTTAGAAATAAGGAATGTTAAATCTGAAAGAAATTTAATAGATTCTAGAGATGTTATTGGACACTAGGAGAACTACAGAGATTCCCCCTTTTATGAAAACCAAAACAAAACAAAAACCTCATTAAGCTTTCTTACAGGGGGCAAAGTTTATCTTAAGAGTAAACGATCAGACAGAATTGATGAAGTCTGAGCCAGGGGTGCAAGATGGAGTTCATGAACTATGAGAAAATGTCCAGAAACATGGAGATACAGGAGGATTATATGTTTTATGAGATCCTGGCAAATGCTCACTCAAAGCAAGTCCCTGACTATATTCCCACTCTGTTTTTTTTTTTTTTTAAGTTTTAATATGCAAGACCTTAAAGGCAATAAGGCATGTTAAAGCTTTACACAATCTGGGGGCCAGAAGCAGTAAAGTGAATATGTTGTTGAAAAACATATGTGAATTTCTGTCCTTTTCCGTATTAAACAAATATCAATAAGCCGATATAAATTAGTTTTTACTGAATGAATACATAAAGTTAAATCTATTTTCAACAGATAGGAAACCCACCAAGGGTTTGTGTTAGTGAAGAGTACAACAGTCTTAAGCCAAGTAATTCAATTTCAGGCTCCAGAGGCTGCGAGCCCCTTATGGGCTCACTGACATCTAAAATTGCACAGTTCATGATTCTGCTCTCTAATGTAAAATTTACCTCAGGTGAGGTCCCTTGGTAGTTTATTATTCCTCAGAATAAAAGGAATTCGAGGAATGGTTTGTTCTCAGAACTATAAGAATAGCTGTAAGGAACTCAAGAAACCTGTGATCGAAGAAATCAAGGATTACATATGAAGGTTGGATGATGAACTATACTTTGATTATTCTCAATGTTTCTATTTTAAAGATTCTTTGCCTTCAATGTTTAATATATTTTGAGACAAGTTGTCAGTTTAGAGACTAGATGTTTATGGCATGGTGACAGGGAAGGGCAGGAGAGTACTGTCTATAGAGGTATGAACTATACATTCCTCCCTTTATTCTGTATAAGAACTCTATAAAAGTACTTTAATGTACTCAGTGGAGCCAGCACCAAATCAACCCATAGCAAAAGTTAATAATGATTAAAAGGCATTTAATCCTTCCTCTGTAGATAGACTTTAATTGCTCATCTTCCCATACTTGAAAAGAGCTCACATTAAGATATGTGTTCATCTCCAAAGGAGAGAAGGTAGAAAAGTGTAAGAGCCAGACGGGATGGAGGACACCAAGGAAACAAGGCCATCTATAGCAACATGAGGAAAACTCATGAATGCACAGAGACAGAAGCAGCAGGCATATGGCCCTGACAGGCCTGCACCTGGTCCACTGTTTAGGTTCCCAGTTTAGTGTTTTTATGGGATTCCTGAATGAGTGGGGCTCTGGCTTGCTTGCTTGCTTGCTTGCTTGCTTGCTTGCTTGCTTGCTTGCTTTATTTATTTATTTATTTATTTATTTATTTATTTATTTATTTATCTATGTGTGTGTGTGTGTGTGTGTGTGTGTGTGTGTGTGTGTGTGCATGCATGCCTTATCTTGGGCTCTAGTCCACTTCTGATGTGTTAGTTTTTGCTTTCTTCTTCTTCTTCTTCTTCTTCTTCTTCTTCTTCTTCTTCTTCTTCTTCTTCTTCTTCTTCTTCTTCTTCTTCTTCTTCTTCTTCTTCTTCTTCTATTACCCTTTAGAAGCCTGTTTGTTTTCTAATGAGAAACAGAAAGGGTATAGATCTGGATGGGTAGGGGAATGAGGCAAAACTAGAAGAAATAGAGGGAGAGGAAACTGTAATCAAGATTTATGATGTGAGAAAATTATTTTCAATAAAAGCAAAATGAGAAAAAAAGAGCTGATTATGGCTATACTCAGAGAATGTTCCTCCAAGAAGCATGTGATTGTCACTAAATACTGGATTATAGTAAGAGACTTAAGAAATAGAGCATATAAAACATATGGCTTTAGAAACAAGCTCCTTCCATAAACTAAGTAAGGAAAACAAGATGCAAAATGTACAGCAATAGCAATATTCTTTAAACATTTTGGACTCTTTTATTTTTTTTCCATATACTATATTCTGATCATGTTTTCACCCTCCTCCAACAACTCCCTCTCACCTTTATGTTTTCTTTATCTAAAAAAAAAAAAAAGTCAGGTGTGGTGGTTTATGCCTTTAATCCAGCACTTGGGAGGCCAAGGCAGGCATATCTCTGAGTTCAAGGCCAGCCTTGTCTACAGAGCTTGTTCCAGGACAGCCAGGGTTATACAGAGAAACCCTGTCTTGAAATACCATAAGTACATCATACATAAATATATACATACATATGCATACACACACAGACACACACACACGCACAGACACACAAACACATACACACATACACAAAAATGAAAATCAGAAATAAGCAAAAAACCCAATAAGACAAAAATTGTTAAAAGAAAACAAAACTAATCGAAAAATCCATGCATAAACATATACAGAAAGAAAGAAAGTAAGAAAGAGAAAGAAAAAAAAGAAAGAAGAAAGAAAGAAAGAAAGAAAGAAAGAAAGAAAGAAAGAAAGAAAGAAAGAAAGAGAGAGAGAGAGAGAGAAAGGAAGAAAAAAGCCAATCCAAACCACAGAATTCATCTTGGGTTGACCAACTATTCCTGGGCATGGCACCTGTCCTCGGAGTGCTGATATACCCAGTGACACTCCAATGGAGAAAATGGATTTTTCTCTTTGCCAGCAGGTATCAATTGCAAGTAGCTTTTTGACTATGGGTGGTAGTCCATGTGTACTTCTCCTCTCAGTGATGGGACCCTGTCTGGCTTGAATCTGTTCAGGTCTTCTTTGTTCTACCATGGTCTCCAGTCCTGTTGTGTTTGAAAGACTTTGTTGTCTTCAAACCATCCTTCACCTCTGGCTCTTACAATCTTTCCACCCCTTCTTCTCTGTAGAGCCTTGGGGGGGATTTGTTATTACAAGAGAAAAATAGAACCATGAATCCTAAACTTTTGAAAGTTATTATTTATTTATTGGGGTTGTGCAATTGCTATACATGATATTCAGGAAAAACTACTGAATAGGAGACAGACGTATTGTAAGAGGAAGGGGACCAGGACACGTGCTGATAGAGAGTGTCATCTAGACATGACAGGGAAACTATGCTCAGAACATCTAAACAACATGATTGCCTGAACAAGGCCTGCATAATGACCACACCAGTTGATATACCAATGTACATGGAGGATTTCCATAAAGCTCCCACCCCTGATAAAACGCTACAGGCAATGGATGGCTGCCTAGAGAGTGAGAATCAGTTTTCTTCAGGAATGAACTCCAACATAGGCTGTCCAACTGCAAGTGATGAGTTCTAGACACATCCTCATTGGTAGGTTGCACTATATTTGTCTGTCTATCTTGTCTATGTATATGTGTGTGTGTGTAACAATAATAATAAATAAGAGGTCATAAATTTGGGAGGCAGAGGAGTGATGTAGACACATTGTTCATGTATGAGGAGTTTACAAAATGTGCAAGACTACTCTATCATTTCTTCCTGCAAAGCATGCAAGTGTATACACACACACACACACACACACACACACACACACAGAGAGAGAGAGAGAGAGAGAGAGAGAGAGAGAGAGAGAGAGAGAGAGAGAGAGAGATTTAAAGATAGGAGGATCCACATATGAAGAAAACATGTTAAAAACTATAAAACCTGGGGCTGAAGAGATGACTCAGTGGGGAAGAATGAGTACACTGCTCTTGAAGAGGACCCAAGTTTGGTTCTCAGCACCCTTGTTGGGCGGTTTATATTCCTGAGTAACTCAAACTCAGGAAAGGGTGGGTGTCTTATGCCTATGAACTCTGCAGGAACCTGCACTCATGTTTACATACTCCCACACAAACTCACCCACACACATATCACACATACATAATTAAAACGAATAAGAATAAATCTTAAAAAGAAAAATGTGTAATTCCACAAATGCTGAAAAAAGACATGTTCTGATTTCAAAGACTCTTAGAAAGTGTTTGCCAAATTTTGTATTTTTTCTAGGTACTCAGAAAATACTGAACTTTCAAAAGAAAAATAGATAAAATAGATAAGCGGATGAGTGGTAGAAATAAATTCATACATACATACAAATATACAGCATACATAATACATACATATATACATACAAACATACTTGATTTAGCCTTTAAGGTGAAAATTCAGTTTAATTTTCTTTGTATACTATGAAACAATTAACATATGAAGAAATCAATACTTTATTAAGTAAAGTAAAAGCAATATAAACAAATCTAATCTTTAAAAAATATTAAAGGTAAAGGGAAACAAAATTTCAGGGGCTAGAGAGATGACCCAGTTTGTAAGCTATTTAGCAAACAAACATGAAGACTTGAATTTTTTTCCAGTACTCTTGTGAGTTGGAAATAATGATACTTGTTTGTAATCCCAGTGCTGAAAAAGCAGAGATAGAGAATCCCTGGGATTTGCTGATATATGTATATGTGTATGTATATGATGTACATGAATATGATATATATGTATATGATATATGTATATGATATATATGTACATATGTACATAATACACATACACATAATACACACAGAGGTATACACACATCTATCTATCTATCTATCTATCTATCTATCTATCTATCTATCTATCTATCATCTATCTGTCTATCTATCTATCTATCATCTATCTATCTATCTATTTATCTATCATCTATCTATCTATCTATCTATCTGTCTGTCTACCTATCTGTCTATCTATCTATCTATCTATCTATCTATCTATCTATCTATCTATCTATCTATCATCTATCTATCAATCATCTATCTATCTATCTATCTATCTATCTATCTATCATCTATCTATCTATCTATTTATCTATCATCTATCTATCTATCTATCTATCTATCTATCTATCTATCTATCTATCTATCTATCTGTCTGTCTACCTATCTGTCTATCTATCTATCTATCTATCTATCTATCTATCTATCTATCTGTATATGTATATGCATACATTTTCACACACTTTATAGATTTCAGAAAATATAAAACTGAGATTCCTTAAGGCTTTTTTAGATAAGTTGATGTCTTTTGTATCTATCTATCTATCTATCTATCTATCTATCTATCTATCTATCTATCTATCTATCTATCTATCTATCTGTCTGTCTACCTATCTGTCTATCTATCTATCTATCTATCTATCTATCTATCTATCTATCTATCTATCTATCTATCTGTATATGTATATGCATACATTTTCACACACTTTATAGATTTCAGAAAATATAAAACTGAGATTCCTTAAGGCTTTTTTAGATAAGTTGATGTCTTTTGTCCCTTCTTCCTCCTCTTTCTGTATTGATCTCCATTCCCCTCCTTAGTTGGAATCCTCCTCTCCACTTTTCTGTTCTTATTTCATATTATCTCTATCTTGCTATTTCCCTCCCAAGCTCTGCTTCATATGGCCTCTTATACTTACCTGTTTTCTGTGGTTACACCACATTGTATACTTACATCCAAAGATTTGGAACTAGGAACTGAAGATTCAAGAAAATATGTAATGCTTGTCTTCCTGGGTCTGGATTATGTCAGTTAATATGATATTATCTGGTTACATCCATGTTCCTGAAAACATCACTTTTCTTTACAGTTGAATCATGTTCTTTTGCAACTATGTACCACATTCTCACAACTCAGTCATTTGTTGGAGGGCACTTAGGTTGTTTGCATTTTCTGGTTATTTTGAATAAAGCAGTGATGAGCATGGCTGAACAAGTATCTGTGGAGGAAGATGTGGAGTTCTTGGGCATATACCATGGAGTGTTATAGCCAGGTTATATAGTAGACTCATTCTTAGGTTTTGAAGATTTTCGAATGAAAAATGTATCCACTAGAACTTCTTTGAGAGGACCAATGGCAATGTGAATAACAGTTACCATCGTGGAAGGGAGATATATGGTTGTAGGCAATGAACAAGAATCTAATGAATGCATAGCATAAAAATTGGAGAGAGAGAAGAGGGAAGAAGGGAGTTCAGAAAGAAGAAAAGAGGAAAGGAAGATGATGGGGAGTACTAAGGGTTGATGGTTTCTGGGAAAGGAAGAATCAGGTTTCTTTAAGGATGTCCTTATGGTCCAGTGAATGGCCCCAGACTCAAGAGTATACAAGCAGCACAAACTGGCCTTGGTAGGTTATAAATAATAAATGGTAAACCATTGGGAGTTACCAAAGAGTGGGGAATGGATCTGGGAGGAGTTAAGGGGAGGAGTGGGAGTTTGACTGTGATCAAAATATTATATGCATGTATGAAAGAATACAAATATATTTTTATATATTCTCTAAGAATGAATCTGCAAAATGGCGTCTCACATGAAAGCACTTGCCACCAAGGCTGATGACATAAGTTTGATTCCTGGGCCCACATGGTAAAGGAACTCTCACAAGTTGTCCTCTGAATGTCACACAGGATAAATAAATAAAATGTAACAACATTTCCAAAATTTTTATATCTGGAGATATTAAGTTAAAAAATAATATAAAAGTTGCTAATTTTTGTTTACATATAAAAATGATTAAGGAGAATAATTGTTCTCAACTCAATTTGTATAATGTCATGTTTCTTGGCTCTGTCTACATTGGTTGCTTTTTTGATAGATATGTTTTTATAGACATTGTTTGTAAAATTACTGGGACTTTTTTTTTTATAGTATAGAATAGAGTTTATTCAGGGCATGGGAAAAGGGGTTAAGAGGGTAGTAGAGGCAGAGAAAGGCAGGGAGAGAGATGTAGAGGAAAAGAATAGAGGTCAGCCATGAGCATGTGTGTGTATGGCGGGGGGGGGGGAATGGGGAGAGTAGGGGGAGCAAGAAGGCAAGAAGGACCAAGAGCATCACCGGGACTCTTTAAACCTATGTTTCCGTTATAAATTTTAGATGTTGAGTTCACAAAATAACTCTTGTGTATACAAGACATTTAATTAAAGGTAAGGTCTGCAATAATATTTCGTTGTAAATTAAAAATAAAAACCTGCACTGGGTGATGAACTAGGGAGGTTGCTAGTGCCTGGAACTTTTCCCTGCCTTGATGAACAGATCACATAGGGAAGTGCAACTACCAGAAAAATGTCAAACTAATTCCTTGGAGAAACCCGAAGTTCCGCAATAAATAAAATGTCTTTATGCAAGTAAAGTTTGAGGTTTATATTTTAATAAGAACAGCCGTGATTCTGTCAATAATCGAATGAAACTCAGACTTACAGATATTTTTTAATTGACAAAATATGTGATACAATACTTCATAGTCAAACTGATTAGAATAAACCCAGTGCGGTGTGTCAGGGTGGCTTAGGACAGCAAATATGTAAACCCTGTGATTCGTCCACACAAATCAGCAGCATTCTGCAGATGTGTCAGCTCTGTCATCGTCTGGGTGGCCCAGAAGACTAGGGTATGAGACTCAGAAACAATGATTTCTGAAGGAAGTGCTCAAAGACAAGAAATTAAGTAAGATGTTCATTTAAAAGCAAAGTTTGGTTGGAAGGAAGCTCCGTTCTTTTTTTTTTTTAAAGATTTATTTTATTTTTTTATTAGATATTTTCTTTATTTACATTTCAAATGCTATCCTAAAAGTTCCCTATACCCTCCCCTTGCCCTGCTCCCCTACCCACCCACTCCCACTTCTTGGCCCTGGCATTCCCCTGTACTGGGGCATATAAAGTTTGCAATACCAAGGTACCTCCCGACTAGGCCATCTGCTACATATGCAGCTAGAGACACATAGCTGTCCTCATATGAGGCTATGCCAGTGCCTGGCAAAAACTGGATGTTCACAGTCATCTATAGGATGGAACACAGGGCCCCCAATGGAGAAGCTAGAGAAAGCACCCAAGGAGCTGAAGGGGTCTGCAACCCTATAGGTGGAACAATACTAACCAGTACCCCCAGAGCTCATGTCTTTAGCTGCATATGTAGGAAGCTCCATTCTAATGTGAGAGGCTGAGGCAAGGGCTCAGAGCCACGTGTGAGGATAGCCTGAGATATGTAGCAAGATATTTCCCAGCCATAAAAAGTAAATTAAGACAAGGGAGAATCACAAAAGGAGACTTTGTATTTATTTATTAATTTTACTGAGGAGAGATTTCTTTTCATACAATAAATTCTGATAATGGTTTCCCGTCCTCTCTCTCAGTTCCACTCAGCTCTTCTTTACCTTTCCATGCACCCAAATGCATACTCTTCATTCATCTCACTCATTAGGAAAAAAACAACAACATCTAAAAGAATAATAATAAGTAAAAATAAAATAAAAATAAACCAGAATAGGACAAAACAAAAACAGACAGACATGACAAAAAGAACCAAAGAAAAAAACACAAGAAACACAGATAGAGGCAAAGACACACACATTCACACACAGAGAAAACCCACAACAACACAAAACTGGAAACCATAATATTTAAGCACAAGAGAAAGCATTATGAGCCAGAAGACCTCCATGCCATTGAGCTTGTTTTATGTTGGACATCTACTGTTGGGTATGGGGCCTGCAAGGGAGGACTTTGAAAGTAAAACATTCTGAATCAGAAAAGGGTACTGGGACGATCTATACACATTAAATCATCTAAATAAATCCTTGAACATTCTACCCACAGCAGCGAGCCTAACTCTGCCTCTGTTAATGGCCTGATGGACTCACATATTACTCTCATCTCTCAGGCTTCCAGTTGATATCCTAGAAATCTGTACGGAGGTTGCTCTAACCCTATCATGCCTAGCCTACATTCTGTACGACTTTCAGAATCTATAAACCTAGGGAACAGTTGTTTTGTGGACTGGTTTTATGATGTGAGCAACTTGTTACACAGCCATAAGATCTGGAAAATTAAGAGAAAATATAAGCACTTCCATATGACGTTTGTGAAGGAATAGGGTTTGCCATCTAAGAGACAGTTCTCGGTGGTTTTTAACATTTTTATTTTGTGTTTCTTATTATGTAATTTCATATGTGAACACACTGTATTTAGATCACACTCTTCCCTATTCTTTGAAAGGATCTGTATCAGTTTAGGACCCCAAGACCAAGTTATCAGCACAAATGATATATATTTGCCCCAGAAGAACAGGAAACAGGAGATATAGAGGAAAAGGGAGAAGGGGTAGGGAACAAGGGAGAGAGGGAAGAGGTATTTGTCCTTGAGAATGACAAAGGACTGTCTCTGGATAGAGAGGAGACAGACATGGACCATAGGTAAATGGCAGTAATTGTGTGTGTGTGTGTGTGTGTGTGTGTGTGTGTGTGTATGTCGAGGCAGAGGGGATAAGGGAGAAGGGCAAGGCCTGTCATGTTTGCCATGCACGAGTTGGCTAAGTCCCTTCACTCCTCCTGTCTGTTCCCTCTCAGAAGCCCCCCACCCCACCCCACCCCCATCCTCCTTCTAACTTTATTTCCTTCTGTTCTTCTCCCACGATCCAGACTCCAGTTAGGGATGAATGGGTATAGGATACCGTCCACTGGAGTGAAACTTTTTAATCAAGGGGTTTTGAAAAACATTGCATTTCAGGTGGTTTGTGAAACTCGTAGGATCATGTAACTTTGTGGAAAGAACATTGGTATTGGTTATGGAGTCACAAAACTTGAGTTTAAAATCCACTTTAGCATCTCCGAATCTCTTACACTGAGTTTGTTTTCTGATTGACACTATAGAGAGGACCATATTTTATTATCAGTTTTATGCCTGTGAACCAAATCAGAAAACATTTCAAAAGTACCCGAGACAGTACATGTAAAGTTTCAGTAGGAATCTACTTTTGCCAGTAATCAGGGTCACATGTTACATGGGCCAATGTATCTCACATGTTACATGGGCCAATGTATCTATCTCACATGTTACATGGGCCAATGTATCTATCTCACATGTTTGCTCAGGTGGTTAGTTCTTCTTGCCAGGAGCAACATCACTTCCTTTTGCATATTTTCTGTTAGGAAATATTTTCATTGAATGAGCTCTGAGGACACTTGCTGATCATAGTTCTTCAATACTAAAGGCTTGGTGCATGTAGTGAATGCCTTAAAGAACAGTCTCAGCTTTCAGTCAGGGACCCATTAGTATTATTACATAATACGGCAGTCTTCATTATCGAAACCATCTTGACTGTCGGAAATAGTTTCCAAAATCGTATTTGGTAAACCAGGAATGCAATGCATCCTTATGAAGTTATTCAACAGTCTCAAAGTTTGCATTTGAAACTATCCACAGACTTCTTTCTAAGCTCTTCATTTCACATGAAGCAAGGAAGACGTGTCTAGACAAATATTTCTTAAACTACTTTGAAATTAATCCTGTTGTGAAGTGGCTATACACTATTGTGCCCTAACATTTTACTTTGAACTGCTTCAGATATTTTGCTTTATTGAAACAAACTAGCGTTCTGAAAATTAACCAGAGTTCAAAGAGTTTTGATTTTTATAAAGAACATTTTTCCCCCTGAGGTATGAAAAAAAAAAAAAACCTTAATTCTATTAATAGAAAGACTCTTGCAGAGTATCTTTGAAGATCTTTTAAAATTCCATGGAATTTATGGGTCCATGGACATGAGTGAAGGGGACACCATATTCTGGTCTTATGAAGGGGCTGGGAGGTGACTTGGTTGGTAAAAGTACTCCTTCCATAAGCCTGAGTACTCCTTCCAAGGCCCTGAGTTCAAATTCCCAACATCCTTGTGGAAAGTCAGGCATGGCTGAACATACCTGTAACCCTAGCTAGCAGTGCAGGGTGGGGACAGGCAAATCACAAGTGCTCGGTGGTCTGCAAGGCATGCTTCACCTAAACAGGAAGCCTTCAGTTCAGTTCAAGCTCCTGTCTCAAAGTAAGTCAGAGAGAGATAGGCAAAGACACATCATTTCCTGGATGCTTTCTCATGAATGCTTGTGTGTACACTTATACACACACACACACACACACATACACACACACTCACACACACATACACACACACACTCATACACACACACTCACATACACACATGCACACACACATACACACACACACGTGCATGTGTGTGCAGGGTTTGGTGTGGAGAGAGAGAGAGAGAGAGAGAGATGCCCCATATGAATATATTTAAAAATAAACAAAAGTATTTATGATTTGTGCTAGCAAACTGACCTGCCAAGTCTATGGGACTTTAAAATCTTACGTGGCTCCCAGAATCTATGGTTTTCAAAAACGCTGTGTTTGGCCATGACATATTACAAACAAATTTTGATGACTCAGAGTAACTGATTCGGTTGTATTCTAGACTGCTATAAAGCTGATAGATAAATGTGTGTGTGTGTATGTGTGTGTGTGTGTGTGTGTATGTTTGTCTGTCTATGTTCTGTTTTTTTTTTTTTTTTCATCTAAGAGGAACTTTCAGGACAAAAGCCCAGCAGTCAGATTCTGGTATACATCCTGCCTGATTCATCTCTGTTTTCCAGAACTGTTTTAACCGTGAGCCATTTCATTTCCTATGAGTGGAAAGGAAGATGTCTCCTGCTAATATCCCATGGGTGGAATAAGGAATGATTAGGAATTTTGGAAAAGTCAAGATTTTCTGGTTTCCTTAAAACTCTTCTGACATTGACTTAGTCAATCAATGCTTAGTGAGCACTGCTATATGTGAAACCTAAATCTGAGAACTGACAGCATAAATACCCACAAAGTGTTCCTTGGGTTTATGGAATGCATCTTTTAGGATGGGCCACAGATGATACACAAATAAAATCAAACCACTAGCGTGTCTGACGGTGTTTGTTAGGCACAGAGGGAGCTGTGGAGCACGACAGTGGGCGTAGAGGATAGAACAGCTGCTGGCCTATCCCCCATGTGATGAGCAGCCAGTGAAATCCTTACAGAGCGCAAACCAACCTACTGCTCACCCACCTTGTCCAAGGAAGGTGCAGCAACATAGCTGTTCCTCACATCAAAAGGTTTTTGGGGTAAGACACAATCTTTCCTTTCACCAGCTCTTAATATAAAATTCGCTTTTCTGAGGTTATGTGGAGATAGTGAAGATAGGGTTATTCATCCAGCTCTTATGTGCTATATGAGAGGAAGATGCCAGTACTGTCTTGGCACATTTGCTAAGGTAGGTGCTACTAAAATAGATGAACGCACATGGGGTTCAATGAAAGAGAGCAACCAAATCTGGTACCTAAGCTTGATCCCACAGAGCCTATAAAGACACACCCTGAGGCTTTATTAGGCATAATATTAGCTTAAAAATTGTGTTGGCTGATATATGCTAGGCTAACCAGAAGGCTTAATTTGTACTTTGTTGAATTCCCTGGGTCTGTTGGCATTGAGTAACTGCTACATATTCATATTAATATTTTCCATGTTGCCTTCCTTAAATTTATGTGCTTTAATTAAATGATTATACTGGAAGTAAATCAGATGATTGGGTGATTGTAAAATATCTCAATCCCCAACGTCTAAAATCAACATGTTAAAATCCAGTGCACACTTCATAATTGACCAAAGAAAGCAATTTATGGCACCACAGCGAAGGTGTGATTTGCTTTTCTCTCTTTTAACTCAGGAACAAAACGGACACAGGTGATGATTTTGGCCAGTCATCTCTCTCAGGATCTGTTATTAGAATGCCTTTGGGTCAGCTGTGTGTTGCTCTCATAGCAAGAAGCTCAGCTTGAAACCCCCATTACAAAAAGATTTGACACTGTAAAATAAGACTAGGCTTATTGGTGCTGCAGCTGTCTTAGCCACTGCCCCCAAATGACCTATGTCACAGAGAAGAAGGCAGGAAAGATTAATGTCAGCAAAGCAGCCATGTTGGGAGAGCATGTTGTCAGAGAGTGTAAGAGGAACATCTCATATGGTAAGGGTGGGAGGCCAATGCCTGCTCTGTGCTACTACAAGCCTTTTCTTTTCAATTATTTAAGTCAGCATTGAGTGTGAGAGTATAAGGGGGCAAGCAGAGGAAACAGGTTATGAATGTACACTAGAAAACCTGGAGAAAGGCTGAAGGACAGCCTTACAATAATCATTGAAATATTATCTCCATTTCAGTATCAAAGACTCAAAGTGTGAAAATGAATTATACAAGTATGAGGAGAGATGAATTTCCCTTACCCTCTAAGAGCAAATGATATGGTTCTGATGCAAATAGAGAGGAAATAAAAATACTTACATGGCAAGAAAGAAAAAAAAAATCTTACTGTAACCTAAAGTGGTGACATCCTGGGAAGTCTTGAACAATTCCGAGCAAATGGTTCCTAGAAAATGACCAATCCTACCGGCGTGCACCACCACAACCGGAATGGGGAATGAAATACCCATGGAAGGAGTTACAGAGACAAAGTTCGAAGCTAAGACAGAAGTAAAGACCATCCAGAGACTGCCCCAACCAGGGATCCATCCCATATACAACCACCAAACCCAGATACTATTGCATATGCCAGAAAGATTTTTGCTGATATAGCTGTCTCATGTGAGGCTATGCCAGTGCCTGGCAAATACAGAAGTGGATGCTCACAGTCATCTATAGGGTGGAATACAGTGCCCCCAGTGGAGGAGCTAGAGAAAGTACCCAAGGAGCTGAAGGGGTCTGTAACCCTATAGGAAGAACAGCACTATGAACTAACCAGTACCCCCAGAGCTCATGTCTCTAGCTGCATATGTAGCAGAAGATGGCCTAGTTGGCCATCATTGGGAAGAGAGGCCCCTGGGTCTTGCAAACTTTATATGCTCCAGTACAGAGGAACGCCAGGGCCAAGAAATGGGAGTGGGTGGGTAGGGAGCAGGGAGGGGGGTGGGGTGGGGTGGGGTGGGGTGGGGTGGGGTGGGGAGGGTATAGGGAACTTTCGGGATAGCATTTGAAATGTAAATGAAGAAAATATCTCATAAAAATTTAAAAAATGACGGCATCAGGGGTCTCTCTAAGTATCTATGGGCAGTAAATTGTCGCTGGGGGCAGGAAAGACATTTCCTCAGTGTTATAACCACTGGTAAGTTGCTCATGCACCACTTACCAACACCCAGGCTTAAGTAAGCAACACTAATTAAACCACATGAGTCAGTCACATGCTCACATAGACACAGAGAGATGAAGGCAGAAGGGGATGGGGGGGCGGGAGGGGTCTGTGACTGTGAGAAGGGGACAAGAGAGGGTGATGGGGTGAACGTGACAAAGATGCTTGTGTACATGAAGATGTCATACTATTTTGTAGAACTAATGAATGCTAATTGTAAAGGATTTTTATAAAGTTCTCCTCAGCTGGTTCTGGTGACAGGTGCCTGCAATCCCAGCATTTGGAAAGTGGAAGTAGGAAGATCGGGAGGTCAAGGTCATCATTAGTGAGTTGGAGGCTAGCCTAGACTACATGGGGTCTGACTGAAGAAAACCAAAGAAGTTCTCTCCTACAGTTTCCCTAACAGAAGACTATTTTACAGAAAATTAGAATACCTTTAGTGGCTTAAATTTTGTTTTGTGACTAATCAGCTACAATATTGTGTTTAAATTTCAAAACCCATGGTTTTCAAAATAATTTTTCTAGCAGAATATCAAGCGAGATGTTCTGACTTAAAACTGCTCCGTTAGGATGATCGTACCTTTCTTCAATCCAGAGTGTGAGACAATGTTGTTTTCTTTTTTCAACAATTTGTGTGAGGTGATGCATTGCCTCTGATTGTAAATGGATCAGTGATTCCATATTTAGCTGATCACAGAAAAATTACAAGTGCTCAAGAGTAGGGAAGGTGTATGGTTTTAAGCTCCAAAGCTGAAGTGAGAGAAATGAACTAAGAGACACCAAGCAAGAAGGGCTGTGAGTTAGGGATGCCTGATAGATCACTGCATAGGGTGGCCACAGAGAGACTCTGATAAGGATGGGAAACAGCAAGGGTTTGTTTGTTTTCCTCAGATAGCATTTACTTCTCTCCTTGTGTAAGGTCATCTATGAGAAACCATTAGATAAAGGCTGACACTGGATTTTGAATATATGTAAGCATTAAGGATCTGTGATATGGTTGCTTCAGACCCCTTCCTTTTTTTATATACCCTACTCTTTTATGTCTCAATATTAACATCTTATAATTCAGTGTCAACTATGGATTGTCAATTATATGTATTCATTCAGTTAGATTTAAGATTCAGTATTAACATGAACAGATTAAAAGTTGGACCCAACAGCTCACGCCTGTACTCATAGTTCTTGAGGGAACTGAAGCAGGAGGATCGCTGTGAGTTTCATGACATCTTGAGCTACATGACACCTTATCTCAAAGCAAACAAACACACAAAACCAACCAAGTAACCAAACAAACAACTGAATAACTCAAACCAATAACGACTAACACAAAAATCAAAACAAACAAGAAAACCTAAGGGGCTGACTGTTTTTGCAGAAGACCTGAGTGCATTTCCCAGTGCACAAGTTTGTTGGCTCTCAACCGCCCACTCTTCAGCTGCAAGGAATCATGTGCCTTTAGTCTCCATGGGCACCGGCACTCATGAGCATATAACCACATATAGATACAGACCTACACATACATAATTAGAACTAAGATAAATCTTTATTTTAATCCACAAACCAGAAAGAAACAGTTTAAATCAACTACTGGAAGACACTCAAGTACACTCAGGATTAGCACAGGCTGGACTTCAGATCTAGCTACAGTCGAGCATCATCCTTCTCTATCCAGTCAGATTACTACAAAGTGGCTTTACTTTTCTTCCTTCTATTTTTTGAGATTCATGTAGCCCAGGCTAGCTTTGAGCTTTCTGTGAAGCCAAGGTTGGTCTTGAATGAGTGATCTTCTCCTTCCTACTTCCTGAGTGTTGAAATGAGAAGCACATGCTACTACACCCACAACGCTAAGCAGAATTTTCCTAATAATCACATATATCAGAAGAAATTCAGTCAGCTCCTCTGTAGGTAACCAAAATGTAGGAAAGGAAAAACGTTGTCCTCACTGCCTCCTTTTCTGTCCCTGCCTGTTAAACAGATCTCCATGGCATCCGTTTCTGTGGGTGTCTTGGCAGTAGTGATGATTGGGATGTTAAATTGGGAAGATTGGTTTCCTTTTAATAAAATATTTTAAGGCCATTTACAGTTCCTAATTTCAGCTAGCCATTTTTATGGCATGTTCTACATGAATATAAATTTGCTGGACCAAGGAAAACACCGTGAGTGTTGTATTCATCGCTTTTTAAAAGCTGTGTCTTCACTGCATTAAAACATGGTTTTTCTGTCCTCGGTTCAGGGTTTCAACAGGCAGTTGAGGCTTGCTCACAGATTCAGTTCTGTGGCAGCATCAGGCACAAGTGCAGTTTCAGACGGTGTGGTTAAGAGTTCAGACAGTTGATAGATAAAATGTCTACTCCTTAGTTAACTAATTTTCACTCCAAATTTTGGCTGTGAGTAGTTAGTAAAAATGCAAAGCAATCAAGGTTGAATGATGTGTTGGGAGACAATGACGTTGCCATGACGATAGGAAGACCTTCCTCCTCCAAGCTGCTGTCTGTGGTGGATAAGAAGTATTCTTCTGTCCAGGCAACCCCTCCCACCTGCCCCCAAGTACACACGTTTAGGTTCTTAATTCCAGACATTCTTTCTTCAGTGTTTTCTGAAGTTGATTCTGGTACCAGACCGGAAAAGATTGTGGGTTCAAGTTAGTAGGAAGTAATTAGGCGTTGATGGACTGTACAGTCTACTGGCATTATGAGGCTGAGGGCTGAGGAGCTGGGATCTTAGACTCAAATGGCACTATGGCAGACCACCCACAAGACCAGTTTTCTGACATCCCTTGGCAAGTTCCTACTACAAGATACCATAAGCCAAAGAAGGAAGTCAACCAAGGATGGTTTCCTTTAGCAGAAAAGCTTCTGTCTTTCTGTGATTCCAAACACACACACACACACACACACTCAGACACATACAAATACTTAATGTATTATTCTTTCAATATTGTATCTTTGATCTAAAATCTCACCAAAACAACACAGCACAATCTGCTTAGAATATTAGTTTCAGAAAACAAACTCTGCACTAGTATTATGGAGAAAATTTCACTACTATAAAGAAGAGTGCCAGAGCTCGTAAGAAAAAAAAAAGCATATACAGGTGTGGACACACTGAGAAAGATACTGTGCATATAATATAAAATGGAAGTGAAAGAATCCCTTGGGAGGAAGGACACAGTGCTAAAACACTCATTCCTTGTGGATGGTTGAGTCTATTTGGCTTTTGCATCCTTATTAATACAGAAAATAATCTAACCTTCAACCATAACAACTCCCTCAAACAGAACTTTTAAAATTAATACAATTTGTGTACAGTAGTGTTTATTAATGCTTTTATTAGTTGACATTGCTGCTATAGTGTTTCCACATGCTGAATGATCTGTCAAGTACTAAATACTTTATTTTTATTAATCAACTACTTTTTGAATGAAATGCTGAAGACAGAATTGACAACTAAAGAACAAAATTCCTCTAAGACTTTTGCTTCTTTCACCACAACAGTTTAATTTTCTATCTTGGTTGCACAGAGCAATTACCTTGAAAGCCTGAGGAAGCGCTGGCGTCCTAACATTCTAACTTCTGTGGATGGCGAAACACCTGGACATAGACTTTCCCAAAGGGTCTCAGGCAATGAAAACACTCAAAGTTGAGAATTGCTGCTCTAAATAGACACTTTGGAGATAGAAGAAAAATAAGGGGCTCTTGTTTTCTAGGCAAGAATCTTGACAATGGAAAAAAGAAAGGCACTGTCTTATTAGTAAGGGTGGATCTGCACCATCTATGTGCAGTCAGCCAAGTTTTCATTACTAGACATTTGTATTTTACAAATCTGTAATTTGTAAAATACAGATGGTGTAGTTAAAAGGTCTTTAATGTTGAAAAGCTAATATCTCACCCCAAAGGTAGAGACATATTTAGAGGAAGAAAACAAGCACAAGTACTTGCTTTATATGGCTTCCTGAATTAATATGCACAGGATAATTTTCTGTTACTGAAGAACTTTCCAAATGTCTCGTGTTTGTCATGCTTGAGAAATTCTATTTACATTATAAGATCCTTTACCCATACCTGAATTTGATCTCAAAATTCCCAGCCGACCCATCCTGGTGACTCCATTTTTATCCACTGCAACGTGGATCAAATGTGTAGTAACTTTGTATAGTAGATTTATTGTCCAACCAACAAAACAGCCACATAAAAGGAGGGAAAGTCGGAGATCTGTAATGTGGTCTCTGCCAAGTCAGCCAAGACTAACTCTTTGATATCTTTATGTTCTTAACATCTGCATTTTTCTCAGTCTCCAGTGTAGCAGGAGAATTAATAGAGGAGACAGATGAGAAAAAATGGAGGAAAAACAGCCCTCCAAAAACAGTATAATAAATTATTATAATGCATCTTCATGAATCATACACGGCCATGGCTTCAGCTATTCCACTTCCAGTGGAGGTTTCTGGGTGAGAGAATGAGACTTTCTGTCAAGCTGTTTTATGATTCTTTAAAAAACCTTGGGATGGAAAAATTCTTAGACACTAGTACTTAGATCTTAATTGAACCCTCATTCCCCCTGGAGCATAAGAGGAAGAATTTAGAGGACTCCCCCCTTGGAGCCTACAGATTCCTTTTCTTTGGTAAATACTACAGATCATTGCCTCCCTCCCCCCGACACTAAATTCTACTTTTTCCTCACATTTCAAAGTGATAATTGTCCTATGGCATACAGATGATGTAAATAAGCTCTTTTATAGAATTACATTTTAGAGATTGATATATTATCTATTGACAATCCAGTCTCCACCCTGTAGAACCAAGCTGCATATTGTCAGATCAGTGCAAATTGTTTTTTCAGTTCTCATGATTTTTGCACCAGACTTCAACTTCTAGTCACAACATGACTTAAATAGTTTGAAAATGAGCCTTCTCTCCTATGCCAGCTGAGGGTGGCCTTTTCTGTGAGCCCACAAAAGATGGAATGTCTGAGATCTTGAAGGTCTCTCTCTCTCTCTCTCTCTCTCTCTCTCTCTCTCTCTCTCTCTCTCTCTCTCCTCCCCCTCCCTCCCTCCCTCTCTCACTTTCTCTTTCTCTCATTTTAAGACAACTCCTCAAAGATGTTGCCAAACTCACCAAACTTTTCATAAGTCTGACCCAACTTGTAGAGTCTGCATGCGGCCAACCACTAAGCCAACCTCATCTGGTTCAAATGTATAATTTCATTTGTTAGAGCAACTGTCTCTGGCAGAGAGAACACAAGTGTGTGTTGAAGTTTAGCAAAGGAGGAAATCGCTGCTGGGACAGGCACCGGCTGCTACAAGGAGCCAGGAGTGGGCCTGGAAGTCTTGTGTGACTAGTGGTTAGGAAGTAGAGTAATAGTCACTGAACTAGGTTTTTTCCCCAAATTCCTTATTGTATTAAATTGTGAGAAAACTGAACAAACAATAACTAGAGGTGTTGGTACCCAGATACTTCACTGCTACCATGAGCAGGAGCTGTGTTTCCCGTGGCCGAGACAGAGAAAGGAAAAGTCACAGCCCTAGACATCAAGACATGGAGTGGAAAGGTGGGGACAGGAGAATCTACCAGAAGTTTCTGGCCTACCTTGTTTCGAGTACATATGCAAATATTCCAGAAAACAAACAAACAAACAAATAACCCAAAAGAAATCCTGCCTCAAAACCAGAAGGAAGGAGAATACCAATTTCTGTAGGTTGATTGTCCTTTGAATTCCACATGAGTACTGTTGTGTGTGTGCACTGTACATCAACAACGATAGGAAAATGTTTTAAAATCTAGGTTAGGGTAGCACATAAAAGGGAGTTGTGTTTTAGGACAGCGAGAACCTGGAGTTCTGTTTCATCACATCTGGTGACCATGTGTTTCCTTCATATTTTGTGATATGGAAGTAGGAATTTCTCTTCTCCTCTCTTCTCTTCTCTTCTCTTCTCTTCTCTTCTCTTCTCTTCTCTTCTCTTCTCTTCTCTTCTCTTCTCTTCTCTTCTCTTCTCTTCTCTTCTCTTCTCTTCTCTTCTCTTCTCCTCTCCTCTCCTCTCCTCTCCTCTCCTCTCCTCTCCTCTCCTCTCCTCTCCTCTCCTCTTCTCTTCTCTTCTCTTCTCTTCTCTTCTCTTCTCTTCTCTTCTCTTCTCTTCTCTTCTCTTTCCCCTCCCCTCCTCTTTCTTTCTTTCTTTCTTTCTTTCTTTCTTTCTTTCTTTCTTTCTTTCTTTCTTTCTTTCTTTCTTTCTTTCTTTCTTTTCCCTCTCCCTTTCCCTCCCCCCTCCCTCCCTCCCTCCCCCCCCTCTCTCCCTCTCCCTGTCTTCCTTTTCCTGTCTTTCTTTCTTTCCCCCTTCTCCTCTTGTTCACCCTCTTTTTCCTTCTCTGGCTTTTCCTTCTTTGCAGTGCTAGTCCTTGCACATGTTTGGCAAGAACTCTGCCACTGAGCTACAGCTTTGTCCTTCTGTCTCTGTTATGTTCAGTACTTTTTAAAGTTAAATTTCTACCGATGATATTAACAAACCAAACCAAACCAAACTAAACCAAACCAAACCAAATCAAACCAAACCATACCATACCAAACTAAAAAAGATAAAACAAGACAGGAATCTCAGTAGCTTCAGATTTGCTACTATCAGGATAACTCCTCTGTGCTCTTTTTCTTTTTAAAATCATGATCTTGAAAATTATAGTTTTTAACTTAATACACAAGAAGGTGATTATAGTAGGAAGCTAAAAACAAGAGATGCTTTCTTAGAAATAAAGAACCATTAGGCATGAAAGTACAGAATTAGAAATGAATTGAAAATAATAATAAATGGTTATTGTGAGAAAGCTGCCATTAAAACTTGGATATTCCTAAAATTACACCTAAGTTGAATTAATGAATGAGCAAATATTCATACCAGATTTGAGGAAAAAAACGAAAATTGTGACAGTCCTGATCAATGGCGTGGGACAATATTGTCATTTGTTCAACACTTTTGAGACTGTGGTCCCTATCCTGAGGCATTACTGATGAGTTACAGTAGATCTACATAACATAAAAATCTCATTTATTGTCAAATAACTGTATACTATAAGAAGTAAGGAAAATACTGAGCACAAGGAAGCCTGATAGGTGGTATAAAAAAGAAATGTTACGACCAGTAAAAGACAGAATTATACTGAACAACAGATCAGAAATAATTTTATGGAGGAATATATAGTTAGACAGAATCATAAAGGATGAATGAGATAGCAGAAGATCGGGAGGGGAGAGGCTGTTTGTTCTGAAGATAGTGGTCCATGTGGTAACAGGGAGTAGGAATGCACAGAAAGTGTTTGGCGAGTATGAAGCAGGTCACTGTGAAAATGAAGCTGCATGTGGAATCTAAGGTCTATGTGAACCCTGTATGAATAAAGAATAGGAGCCCAGATTTTTTTTTTTGACATACTTTTTAGGTAAACAGAATCCTTTATAAAATTTAGGAGTGGGGGGCGCTATGGGGGACTTTTGGGATAGCATTGGAAATGTAATTGAGGAAAATATGTAATAAAAATATTAAAAAAAAAATTTAGGACATTTATTTATTACAGCATTTTTTTTTTTAGCAAAACCAATTTAATAGTAAAGCAGGAGGAACAAGAACCACACAGTAGATACCACTTAGTGAATATGTTTTACAGTCTTCTCACTGGTTGGGTCAGTAAAAAATGATACAGAGACACAGATTAGCAAAGCATGAATATTTTCAAGGAAAAATAGAGAAAAATCTATAACTGAATTTTAGAAACATCCAGTGACTTACAAAGCTCTGCAGAGCCATAGCAGCAAAAGTACTTGGTGTGAATTTGTAAAAAATGATAGCTATTCTCCGGGAGAGAGGATGATGGTGGGCCATAAAATGATGTAAGTAACAATTCAGAGATAGAAATGGGGCCACCGTGGCCAGTTTTTAAAGACTCCTGATCATAGCATGGGTTGAAGAGCCAGAGGCAATAAGACTGGATAAGTAAGATGTAACCTTTGTTAAGCAGCTCAAGCTGTACCAAGGATGATAAAGATGCAACAGAGAATCTTCAGTCATTGGGGTGAGATTTAGACTCCTAAACTCTGCATAGTGCTGATAAAATTAGAATTCAAATGGTTTTCTTTATTATTATTATTAGATATTTTCTTTATTTACATTTCAAGTTTTATCCCTTTTCCTCATTTCCACTCTGAAAGCTCCCCCCCCATCCCATCACCCCTCCCCCTGCTCACTAACCCATCCACTCCTGTTTCCTTGTCCTGGCATTCCTACATTGGGACATCGAGCCTTCACAAGACCAAGGACTTCTCCTCTCATTGATGTCCCACAAAGCCATCCTCTGCTACATATGCAGCTCGAGCCATGGGTCCCTCCATGTGTACTCTTTGGTTGGTGGTTTAGTCCTTGGGAGCTTTGGGGTACTGGTTAGTTCATATTGTTGTTCCTCCTATGGGGCTGCAAAGTTCCACTTTCCTAAGTGTCTTTATAGCCATTGTGTCTTCCTAGTTACTAAGTAATATAAATTGCTTGGGCAGTGTTTCTTGACATATCATTCCTTAAGTACTATTTCTCTAATTGATAATATTACAGATGATTTTTTATATGACCATAAAAAAAGAATTTTCAGTCATGAAATAAACATACAGAGGCAAACTACTTAGAAAGTTTACTCTATCAGGCGCTGTGTAGTGGATTAATCAGGAGTTCATTAAAGAGATGGCCAGAGAGCAGATTATTTAAATAGACTAAGTTCGAAATAGTGAGAGAAAAGACTAAGACAATCACCTGGGATTAGAAATAAAGGAATGAACTCACAAAGCAGTTAATAGTTCATATAACAGAATTTTAGTGTGTGGTTAGGAGTGGGGAAAGCAAGAGGGAGGGATGACCTTAAGACTCCTGGACAGATGGACCAGTCCACTGGGTGGATGAAGGAGATGCAGGACAGCCATGGAAAGTGCAGTGGGGCACTCAATGACGAGTTCCGTTTGGGATGTGTTAACTTTCAGGTGTCTCTGAGTCAACAAGGAGAAGGAACTTACTGGGAATGTGATGCATGTATGATGTGTAGCTCAGGGGAAAGCTTTGGACAGGCTCTCTGTGAGTCAGCAATGCATAGGTGATTGCTGAAATCAGAGAACAAATCCATGAGAATAATATAGAGTGAGAAGAAAGTCTTCATGAGTACTTAATCACAGGGACAGAGACCCTCGAAACTCAAATTAAGGAAGGCATAACTATAGCTTTTAAAAATGAAGGAAGGGAAACACTAGCACAGGATGGATGTCCTCACCGCCCCTGACTCCACCATTCCATCCGGTACAGGTGACAACGACCACAGGGAAATCAGGAAGATACCTAACATGCAAAACACAGTGCCCAGTTGTGCTCACAAACTGCCTGGCGAGCGCACACACGCAAGCACGGGAAAGCAGGAAGTGTGCTCGGGCTTGGCTTCAGATACTGCAACAGGCCCAAGGGCAGAAAAAAGTGTAGACTGGACAAGCAAACAGCCTTGGAAGGGCCTCTCTTAATGTCCGTTAGTCTCAACAGCCACAGGACATATTAACCCAAGCCACAACAGGGTTAATATGAACCAACCAGTATCCCCAGAGCTCATAGGGACTAAACTAAAGAGTACAATCAAAGAGTACACATGGAGGGACCCATGGCTCGTGCTGCATATGTAGCAGAATATGGTCTTGTTCGACATCAATGAGAGGAAAGGCCCTTGGTCCTGTGAAGGCTTGCTCCAGTGTAGGGGAATGACAGGACAGAGAAGTGGGAGTGGGTGGGTTGTTGATCAGGGAGAGGGTATAGGGTGTTTTGGGGGGGGCAAGAAAGGGGACACTGTTTGAAATGTAAATAAAGTATAAAAGATGAAGGAAGGGAGGAATGGCGAGAGGCTAATGAAACAACAATGGGGTGTTGTATGAAGAGGGTGCAGTTTAAGGCAAATTAGTTACAATACACAGTAGAGAAACTTCTGCTATGGTTATGCCTAACTCCTCTCAGAACCATCAGAAGTGTGATATTTTAGGCTTTACTGTCAATAGGAGAAATGAGGCTATTGTACAGGTGGTGCCAACAGATTGGAGAGGAATGGTGGAGGTATGCATGCTTTAACTCATTCTCTTAAGAATAGCGCTTGTGGGGAGATGACTTAGTGAATAAAATATATGCTCACCAAACATGAAGATATCAAGCATCCTCATAAGAATATGTGAGATGAGGAGTGTTTGTAATCCCAGCCTTGGGGAGGTAGAGAGAGGCAGATCTCTCAGGTTGATGGGACCACGCTAGCCTATTAGTAAACTCCAGGTTGAGGGAGAGACTCTCATGATATTCAAGAAAAAATAATTGAAGTCTATACTCCGTCCTCTACACACATATACTCTGTCCTCTGAGGTCTAGCTGAGGCAGCTAAGAAGGAAGATGCTTTGTTTGACCTAGATTTAAGGACCGACAGAGGGTTAGCCCAAAAAGACAGGCATTCAGAGTGCTGAAGGGAACATACACATGAAATGTGCTCCAGTGTCTGAACAGTCTTGGCTAGCGAATCCACCTGAGGGAGCTAAGAAACAGATAGCTAAGCTCGACTATAAACCTTCTAGTCATTACACTTCAATTACAAACTATGACTTTACCCTACATATATTTAATCCTCCAATTCACCTGATAAATATTCCTAGGCAGATGTAAAGAATATTACTGAAATGTACCTGTATTAGGAATTTACTACAAATAATGTGAATTTGTACAAAGATCTGGGACATAAACTATGGCAAGATGAAGTATTTGTACAGGTTGCTAAGGAAAAATTAAGTGAGGTCAAACAGAATACAGGAACTCCAAGATACGATAAATAAAAAAGAAAGATAAAAGAAACATTTGTGCTTTCCCCTTTGACTCATAACCTATCCAATCTCAGGTTCTTAGCTTCCTTAAGAGTGTCAGGTGTGAATTCCATCTCATGGAAAGACCCGTAATTCAATCAGAAGGTGGTTGGTTACTCCCATGGCATTTATGCCATTAGTGTATCAGCCTATCTTGTAGGCAAGCCACTGTTGTAGATCACGGGGTCTCTGAGGATCACTTTTCTCCTCTGGTAGTGTGTGTAACGTCTTCTAGCATGATTTATGCTAGTCAGTAGGGGTACACATACTGGTTGGGTACTAGTATGATTGGCTTGTCTGTGTTCCATGATCTAAGTTGTATATTTAACAATAGACCCTTAAGATCGGGTCTCAGAGGTTAACCTACAGCCTGTAAGGTCTGGGAAGACAATGATTAAAAATTACAAAGTCATTCCTGGTACTCTGGGATTTTATTTAGTAACATGTAATATTTACTCAGGGCTCTGTTTGCCCCATTTTTTGATGACTCCATTGAAATTCCTTTCATAAGCAAGTATAGGTTTAGAGTTTTGGACTCTTCTACATTACTGTTGGCATATGACCTTTCTAAGGGACCTTTAATGTTAGTTATCCCTCTCCAAAGTCTCTACTTTACCCTGCCTTTCAATCCTGCTCCCCATTGTAGTTTTCCCTTTATACATAAGAAATATGTATAATAATACATAATAAGAAAGCACTTATTCTATTTATTTTTCTCTGGAAGATCGTCTTCCCACCCTTGATCTTTATGCACCACCTATCTTCTGTGAATATTCTAAATGAAACACACACATACACACATTAAAGCTTAAAGGATAACATACATCTATAAGAGAAAACATGAGAGTTTTTTTTCTATCTAGCTCCATCTACTTACTTGCAAATTTAACTATTCTTAACATTTGAATAATACTCTGTGTAAACGTACCATTTTCATCATCTATTCATAAGTTGAGGGACATCTAGGCTCTGTCCAATCTCCAGATATTATGAATAGAGCCTTAATGAACACGGATGAGCAAGTACCTCTATAGTGAGATGGAGAGTTCTTTGGTGTATTCCCAAGAGTGATTTGGCAGGATCTTGTAGTAGATTGATTTTCAGCTTTTTGAAGAACCTCTACACTGATTTCTACATTGGCTGTAACAATTTTCACCCCCACTAGGAATGCATAAGTCATTTTTCTACATTCTTGCCAGCATCTGTAGTAATTTGTTTTCTTTTAATTTATTTTTTATTTTTTATTAGGTATTTTCTTTATTTACATTCCCAATGCTAACCCAAAGTCCCCAATACCCTCCCCCAACCACTCCCTTACCCACTCCCTCCCACTTCTTGGCCCTGACATTCCACCATACTGAGGTATATAAAGTTTGCAAGACAAATGGGCCTCTCTTTCCAATGATGGCTGACTAGGTCATCTTCTGATACATATGCAACTAGAGACATGAGCTCCAGGGGGTAGTGGTTAGTTCATATTGTTGTTCCACCTATAGAGTTGCAGATCCCTTTAGCTCCTTGGGTACTTTCTCTAGCTCCTCCATTGGGGGCCCTGTGACCCATCCAATAGCTGACTGTGAGCATCCACTTCTGTATTTGCTAGGCCCCGGCATAGCCTCACAAGAGACAGCTATATCAGGGTCCTTTCAGCAAAATCTTGCTAGTGTATGCAATGGTGTCAACATTTGGAGGCTGATTATGGGATGGATCCCTGGGTATGTCAGTCTCTAGATGATCCATCCTTTTGTCTCAGCTCCAAACTTTGTCTCTGTAACTCCTTCCTTGGGTGTTTTGTTCCTAATTCTAAGAAGGGGCAAAGTGTCCACACTTTGGTCTTTGTTCTTCTTGAGTTTCATGTGTTTTACAAATTGTATCTCATATCTTGGGTATTATAAGTTTCTGGGCTAATATCCACTTATCAGTGAGTACATATTGTGTGAGTTCCTTTGTGATTGGGTTACCTCACTCAGAATGATGTCCTCCAGGTCCATCCATTTGCCTAGGAATTTCATAAATTCATTCCTTTTAATAGCTGAGTAGTACTCCATTGTGTAAATGTACCACATTTTCTGTATCCATTCCTCTGTTGAGGGGCATCTGGGTTCTTTCCAGCTTCTGGCTATTATAAATAAGGCTGCTATGAACATAGTGGAGCATGTGTCCTTCTTACCGGTTGGAACATCTTCTGGATATATGCCCAGGATAGGTATTGCGGGATCCTCTGGTAATACTATGTCCAATTTTCTGAGGAACCTCCAACTGATTTCCAGAGTGGTTGTACAAGCTTGCAATCCCACCAACAATGGAGGAGTGTTCCTCTTTCTCCACATCCTCGCCAGCATCTGCTGTCACCTGAATTTTTGATCTTAGCCATTCTGACTGGAGTGAAGTGGAATCTCAGGGTTGTTTTGATTTGCATTTCCCTGATGATTAAGGATGTTGAACATTTTTTGAGGTACTTCTCAGCCATTAGGTATTCCTCAGGTGAGAATTCTTTGTTTAGCTCTGAGCCCCATTTTTAATGGGGTTATTTGATTTTCTGGAGTCCACCTTCTTGAGTTCTTTATATATATATTGGATATTAGTCCCCTATCTGATTTAGGATAGGTAAAGATACTTTCCCAATCTGTTGGTGGCCTTTTTGTCTTATTGACGGTGTCTTTTGCCTTGCAAAAGCTTTGCAGTTTCATGAGGTCCCATTTGTCAATTCTTGATCTTATAGCACAAGCCATTGCTGTTCTATTCAGGAATTTTTCCCCTGTGCCCATATCTTCAAGGCTTTTCCCCACTTTCTCCTCAATAAGTTTCACTGTCTCTGGTTTTATGAGGAGTTCCTTGATCCACTTAGATTTGACCTTAGTACAAGGAGATAGGAATTAATCGATTCCCATTCTTCTACATGATAACTGCCAGTTGTGCCAGCACTATTTGTTGAAAATGCTGTCTTTTTTCCACTGGATGGTTTTAGCTCCCTTGTCAAAGATCAAGTGATCATAGGTGTGTGAGTTCATTTCTGGGTCTTCAATTCTATTCCATTGGTCTACTTGTCTGTCGCTATACCAGTATCATGCAGTTTTTATCACAATTGCTCAGTAGTACAGCTTTAGGTCAGGCATGGTGATTCCACCAGAGATTCCTTTATCCTTGAGAAGAGTTTTTGCTATCCTAGTTTTTTTGATATTCCAGATGAGTTTGTAGATTGCCTTTTCTAATTTGTTGAAGAATTGAGTTGGAATTTTGATGGGGATTGCATTGAATCTGTAGATTGCTTTTGACAAGATAGCCATTTTTACTATATTGATTATTTCCTGCTGTCTACTCCTCTTGGGTGAATTTGCTTCCTTTTGTTCTAGAGCTTTTAGGTGTGTTGTCAAGCTGCTAGTGTGTACTCTCTTTAGTTTCTTTTTGGAGGCACTCAGAGCTATGAGTTTCCCTCTTAGAAATGCTTTCATTGTGTCTCATAGGTTTGGGTATGTTGTGGCTTCATTTTCATTAAACTCTAAAAAGTCTTTAATTTCTTTCTTTATTCTTTCCTTGACCGAGATATCTTTGAGAAGAGTGTTGTTCAGTTTCCACGTGAATGTTGGCTTTCTATTATTTATGTCATTATTGAAGATCAGCCTTATTCCATGGTGATCTGATAGGATGCATGGGACAATTTCAATATTTTTGTATCTGTTGAGGCCTGTTTTGTGAACAATTATATGGTCAATTTTGTAGGAGGTACCATGAGGTGCTGAGAAGAAGGTATATCCTTTTGTTTTAGGATAAAATGTTCTGTAGATATCTGTTAAATCCATTTGTGTCATAACTTCTGTTAGTTTCACTGTGTCCCTGTTTAGTTTCTGTTTCCACGATCTGTCCATTGATGAAAGTGGTGTGTTGAAGTCTCCCACTATTATTGTGTGAGGTGCAATGTGTGCTTTGAGTTTTACTAAAGTTTCTTTAATGAATGTGGCTGCCCTTGCATTTGGAGCATATTCAGAATTGAGAGTTCCTCTTGGAAGATTTTACCTTTGACGAGTATGAAGTGCCCCTCCTTGTCTTTTTTGATAACTTTGGGTTGGAAGTTGATTTTATTAGATATTAGAATGGCTACTCCAGCTTGTATGTTGATGGGCATCTCTTTCTTTAGGTGTGGGAAGTTTTCTTCTATAAGTTTGTTGAAAATATTTGCTGTCCCTTTAAGTTGAAAATCTTCATTCTCATCTACTTCTATTATCTGTAGGTTTGGTCTTCTCATTGTGTCCTGGATTTCCTGGATGTTTTGAGTTAGGATCTTTTTGCATTTTGCATTTTGCATTTTCTTTGATTGTTGTGCAGATGTTCTCTATGGAATCTTCTGCACCTGAGATTCTCTCTTCCATCTCTTTCATTCTGTTGCTGATGCTCACATCTATGGTTCCTGATTTCTTTCCCAGGGTTTCTATTTCCAGTGTTGCCTCCCTTTGGGTTTTCTTTATTGTGTCTATTTCCCTTTTTAGGTTTAGTATGGTTTTTTTTTTTCATTTCCATCACCTTTTTGGATGTGTTTTCCTGTTTTTCTTTAAGGACTTCTACCTGTTTGGTGGTGATTTCCTGTTTTTCTTTAAGGACTTGTAACTCTTTAGCAATGTTATCCTGTATTTCTTTAAGTGAGTTATTAAAGTCCTTCTTGATATCCTCTACCATCATCATGAGATATGCTTTTAAATCTGGGTCTAGCTTTTCGGGTGTGTTGGGGTGTTCAGGGCTGGCTGAGGTGGGAGTGCTGGGTTCTGATGATGGTGAGTGGTCTTGGTTTCTGTTAGTAAGATTCTTCCATTTGCCTTTTGCCATCTGGTAATCTGTGGAGTTAGTTGTTATAGTTGTCTCTGGTTAGAGCTTGTTCCTCTCGTGATTCTGTTAGCCTCTATCAGCAGACCTGGGAGACTAGCTCTCTCCTTAATTTCAGTGGTTAGAGCACTCTCTGCAGGCAAGCTCTCCTCATGCAGGGAAGGTGCGCAGATATCTGGCGTTCAGACCTGATTCCTGGCAGAAGATGAAGGCCCGAAACTGGGCCTGTCCCAGAAGCTGTTAGCTTCTGTAGTCCACACTCTCACCTGTGCAGACTAGTCTCGGAGGGATCCGGGAACCAAGATGGCTCCCCCAGGTGCTCCGGCAAAGCCCTCCTGGGCCGGGGGACACCTCTCCTGATCGGATATCTGGAGCCTGAAATGGGATCTGTCTCAGAAGCTCCGTGGCTTCTGCCTGTCCCAGAAGCTGTTAGCTTCTGTAGTCCACACTCTCACCTGCGCAGACTAATCTCGGTGGGATCCGGGAACCCAGTTTGTTTTGTTAATCTTAGTCATTTCTGATAAAAATCTCAAAGTAGGTTTAATTTTTTTTTCCCTGATTGCTAAGGATGTTGAATGTTTTGAAATGTGTTTCTCAGCCATTTGTGTTTCTTCTTTTGAGAACTGTCTCTTTGGTTCTATGCCCCACTTTAAAATAGGTTTATTAGTTTTCTACTATTATTTGGCTAAATGATGTTTGCAGTAAAATGACACATTGCTATACCCATATACCAACACATTATTCAGTCATCATCAGAGAAGGTTCATCTTGCAGTAGATGTAGATAGAAATTAACAAACAGATTTACAATTGAACAATGGGCAGACCTTGGAATACTCATCTCTAACTGGGATGTCTTCATCAACCCACTACCCTCAGGGTTCAAGAATCTCTATGGAAGAGGAGGAGGAAGATTGTAAAAGCAGAGGTGGTAATCTACTCCAAGGAAAGAGTGTCTTCCAGACACAGCTAGGATGATGCACATGTAAATTCTCAGATGCTGTGACAGCATGGGTAAGACTTCCATTCACTCAAGCAAGGCAAAATGCAAATGCTTTAAAGGGAGGTGGGCATAAAGGTCCACCAATAGCCAAGGCACTATTTGCAATTGTTACCTGCTGGGAGAGGGGAAATCAGTTTTCTGAAATGGATTAGCACTGTGCATATCACTACACTCATGAGCTGGAGAAGCTGGCCGACACAAAAGGGACTCCATATTTTTATTCACTTTAAACAAACAAACAAACAAACAAACACATGGTTTAGTATTTTCCATCTTTTTTTGGTTGTTATTTTGAGAGAGAAAGAAAGAATATGAAGTTGGGTGGGAAGGGCTGTAGGGAGTATCTGGGAGGACTGCAGGTAAGGGAAATAATATGATCAAATTACAATGTGTGCAAAATAACTTAAAATCATTAAAATGTTTGTTTTTATATGAGTATCTCTGGTCTCACCACATTAAGATACCTTAGATATAGCGAGATATTTTAGTATTTACATTGTTTTTATTGTTAGGACTAGAAAGATTGTCACCCAAGGTTCAGAAGAAGACTGGCTGTTTCTGATAACAGTGGCACAGAGCAAGTGCATTTGAGTTGAATTGTCTTACTGATGAATGCTTAGCCAAAAGAGTATTCCTTATAAACACATACCTACCTTCCCCAAACCTTGGACATGAGAACAACTTCATTTAAGTTCAGGTATAAAACCAATGAAAGTTAAATGCAATGTTTCATGTTACCTTTATTACTTAAAAAATTAGATTTATTCTTCTGCTATGCATTATATCCCTTCCACAATTTCCCCTCCTTCCACTGCTCCAAGTTCACCCCTCCACTGTCTCTATCCGCCATATCCACTGCTCCTCCATTTCCCTTCAGGAAGGAGCAGGCCTCCCATGGATATCAACTGAAAATAGAATAACAATTTACAATAAGACTAGGCACAACCCACTGTATTAAGGCTGGAGGAGGCAACACAATAGAAAAGAAAGGGTCCCAAGAGCAAGCAAAAGAGTCAGAGAAATCCCCATCTCCACTGTTAGGACCTACAGTGCACCAAGCTACATAAGCATATGCAGAGGTCCCACACAAGGTCTGTGATTGCTGGTCCAGTCTTTGTGTGCTCATATGAGCCCTGCTGTTCTCTTGATATCCTTGACCCTCTGGATCCTACAATCATTCCTCCCTCTCTTCCTCTGAGTTCCTTGGGCTCTGCCTACTGTTTAGATGTGGGTTTTTGCATCTGCTTTCTTCAGTTGCTGGATGAAACCTCTTTTATTACTTTTTAATTATTTGGTAGGAAAGAAGCTTTTGATTTATGCATCTCTGAGGGTACACTGGTTTCAAAGGAATGCATCTTGTAAGATTGAAAGCTGCTGGTTTTCTTTGTTATAGAAAGCTAGACAGGTTTTTCAGTGGTCTGTGGACAGGAACACCTACAGTTCATACTTATTCCTGAACAAACCATGTAGCTTTTATCTTCATGGAATCCAAAGGCATATTCTTTGGTGGGATAACCCAAACTTTATATGAAAAGCTAGATAATAAGCATCCTAAGATGGGGACAACATAAATATACTTGGGGATTGTCTGCAAGGAGTAGAATGTACCACACAAGCAGCTTCTGCAATGCCCAAGTCTGGTATGTGTTCACCACTCAAAACTAACAGTACTTCCTGCCAAAGCCCACATTGTTTTCTGTGCTGATTTATACAGTGGTTGGGGTGTGGGGACAAGGAGGGAAAAGAATGAGGGAAAAGTTAAGAGTGCCTGAGAGACCAAAGCACTACTTACTGTTCCTCTCACGTGTTCTCTTCCCCTACTGAAGGTAAATGAGACAATCTCCAGTCATTTCTGCTATGTCTACTGTGAACTATTTTCCTGTTTGTAATAACTACTTCTACACCTCGGTCACTACACCTAACATTTCCTCTAACTCAGATGTCACACATCGGCAGCTTGTACCTGGAGAACTACACACAATTCCATTAAAATGTTTTTTCCATGGTGGTGCCCACACTTCCCAAGAAAACGTTCCTTTGTGTTATGAGAATTCCCCACTCACAGATCTACTGTAGTACTGACAACAGAGCTCTGTAATGAGAAATTCACATTGTTTTAATCTATAATGACTAGAAACTCTTTGTCATCAGACCGTCGAAGCACACAGTGACAGGGAGCCTGCTCTTTTTGTCTCTCAGTTTCCAACAGAGGATAGAGATCGATGGTGGACCAATCTCTCTCAGCCACAGTTTCCCTCTTGGTGACACAGGAGTAACACTTTCAGTCTTGAGAGTAAGTTATAATAAGGATTAAATCAGTGTCTGGAAGAGAGGAAGATCAAGAGGGTTCAGGATCAAGAAAATGAAGTAGCTGGATTCTACTCCAGATGGTTGTGTTGGTAAGGCTTTTATTTGGACTGGAGAGAATCTTCAGGACAAGCCAAGCACTCAGTGAGAAACAGGAGTGGGCAGGTTGAAGGGATCCTGTGTTGGTTTCCCTATAGCTCAATGACTTCACTTTCATGTCTTTTGCAACCCATATGCATCCATTTGCATTAACACAATGGGACTGAAGTATGAAATGCCAAAGAAAGTAAACTCATTTTCTTTTTATTTCTTAATGGAGGGCTAGCTTCTAAAGAAGAGAGGCAGAAAACTGACAGTAACACCTGGATTACATTTTACCTTTGCTTTTAGATGCTTTGTCATGAGACAATCCTCATTGAAACACACAGAAGCAAGAGGCATGCTGGTCTGTCCTCAGCCCAGAACCTGTCAGCACCACTCCCAGGACTTGGGCTAGCCACATGCTTTGTCATATCAACCAGGCTATATGTTTTCTAGAGAGAGGGCATGCTGTTTTCTCTCTTCCCCTTCCTCCAAAAATCTGATGCTCTGTGGAACTCAGGATGCAAGAGTGATAGTCATTCCTCAGTATCCAAGCAGGGTCAGTTTGAAAAATCCTCTCGTGAATACTCAAATCCACAGACACTTAACTTCCCTGTATGACATGATTCACTATTACATCTAATCTGTGTATATTTTCCCATTTGGTTTAAATAAATTCCAAATGAATTCCAAATAAATTGTTATGTTTATTTCATTGTCAATTCTATGTGACTAGTCATTGTATTGAGGCTAATTACAGTACATATAGACTAATTACAAGAACATAAACATGTTCAATACAGCTAACATTTTTATTGACAGGTATGGACAGCCAATAAACTGTATTTGTTCAATCACCAAGTCCATGCACAGAATTCTAATGTAAGATATAGGAATAACCTAGAAGCCAATGAACTAAAGATACAAGTGTCACCATATTCTCAATCCATATGTAATAACCGGATAACTCAACACATACCCAAAGATCAATTGCTGCATAGGTGCTGATGATATTCATAACCTTGCCTTCAGCCCAGACTGTAGTATCCACATCATACTCCCCATCACTTGTAGTTTCCAGCTCTGTGAGCATCTCTGTCTTAGCCAAACACTGATCTTCAAACATCTCAAGTACATCCTAACTTCCTCTTTTACTAGAATATATTATATAGGATGGCGTTTACTATATAGTATGACAAGGCTTAGATTCATGTTTTCACAGTTGTGTGCCCTCAAAAACAGCACCTTTGGGTTATTCTCTTATTTGTAAAATGAAAAGATGAATGACAGTTTTAAAGCTGTATTTAGCAACTATATGCACCGTATATAGTGTATTCTTATAGTGCTCTGGACACATGTTTTTACTGCACCACGGAGTACACAATGGCTGGTATGGTTCAAGGTTCAGTGGAGAGGGGGCTCCATTACTTCTCTTTGCTACTCTAACATTCTAATGGAGAACAGCAGAGTTTTCCTATAATACTTTAAAAATAGATGTAAACAGGAAACAGGAAAGGACAAAAGAAACAGTGGCTGAGTAAGAATTCATTTTCTTAGTCTTTATCTCTATGACATCTCTTTCTACCCATTTCTCTGTCTCCATGTGTACACATATGTGTATAAGTAACTTTTCAAAAGCATTTCCAAAAAGGTAAAAAGTGTTCATACGATGGAAAGAATATTTTCCAATTTTCATAGCTGGAGAAGAGAACAAAATAACTCGATGAACAATCTAAATCAGACAGAAACTCCTTAGACAATCAAAAACACAGCTAATATGGAATGTTTGGTCTGGCTCGCTGGGGGGACGGGATGGTGGGAGAAGGCATGGCCAAGAATTGCATTTTAGTGACTCACTAGCTCCTACAAAAACGGTGGCTTCTGAGAAATACAATTTAAAAGAAAATACCTATAATAAAATCTGTGATGCCATACCAAAAATAACATTCCCATAGAGGGGGAAGCCCTCCCTCTCTTTTACTTACAAAGGAGAACCTACACAGAAATCACGGAGAAGGTACAAGGGTCTCTGGGGGTTGGGGTGTGAGGCTATTTGTTTGTGGTTATTTCCTCTGTTCACTTATTCAACGAGCTGTTCAGTGCCACCTAAAAACTTAGGCTGGGGCAGATGTTGTGACAGGGCTAAATTCTCATATTTAGCCAGGTGACAATTTGACAGGAATGACGAGACTTAGACTCAGGAGAGGCAAATAAGGTACGGTGTGCACTTGGTTGAGCACAGGGATGAGGAAGAGGGAAGAACAACCAACCAACTCAGGTTTTCCCTCAAGGCAACATCTTCAAGGTGAAGGAGTCAAAGGTGGTCAAACAGTAGGGATATTAGTTGGGAGACATCAGAGGAGAAAAGGAAGAAATGAGAAGCATCAAAGTTGGATCTGAAACAGCTCCAGGTGCAAGGCAGGATATGAATATTTCAAAGCTAAAAATGTTTAATGACATTTACTTATTTGTACTTGTGTATGTGTGAGGATGTGCTTGTCATGGTGTGTGAATGTGTGGAGGCCATAGTGTTCTTTGGCGGGGGGGGGGGGAGTGGATTAGGATCTCCATGAGTTTAAATGAACTTTGACAGACATATTCATTTGTAAACTGCAATTCAACGATGATAGAGAACCTTTCCATCTCCTGGTGAAGTTTACAAGCATCCCTTCTTGGTTCTCTGCCTTCCCTTCTCCTAGTCTCTGATCAGGACAAAATGTGTTTACTTGCTATCATTAAGGATTGGTTTTACTTGTGCTAGGACTTTATAGGAACAGGGAGTTTCAGGTGAGTTCTTTTCCCACTGTTAGCATAGAAACTGTGAGATCCTATCATGTTTTATTGCGAATTGAAGTGATGTCACTTCAATTGCCAGGCTGAAGCAACTTTTCATTTGTACCATCCTTGCCGGGTGGCATTTGATTTTAGGATATAATTTGTTTATCTAGTCATTTACCAGGACCCATCATTACCTGTGTTGAGCCTAGCTTTTGGTTACTCTGAAGCTTCAATGGACATGCAAATATATATCCATTCATAGATGTATATTTTTGCTGTTACAGAGATGTCTACGCGATGAATTGTTGGGTCTCATGGTGAGTATAAGACATTAGCCCACACTCTTCAGAGGTACTCTCGTTACTTTAAGCATGATCATCAGTATGTACGAGTTCAGTTTTCCAGAGCTTTGTTATTATTTTATCTTAAACATGCTAGTTAGTTTTATTGTTCACTTAGCATCACTTAGAGTCATCTGTAAAAGGATGGGTCAATTATGGAATTACTTTAATCTGAAAATTGAACTGACTCACCACTTCAATTAGTGACCCACCAGCTCCTACAAAAATGTTGGATTCTGAGAAATACAATTAAAGAAAAATACCTACAATAAAACCTGTGATGCAATACCAAAACCAAAATTCTCCTAAAAGGGGATGCCCTCACGTTTACTTATAAAATAGAACGTACACAGAAATCACTGAGAAAGTATCTGACTGTGAAAGACTATTGGACTGATGATTGCTGGGGGAGATCCTAGCCTACTGTGAGTGTCTCCATTCCTAGGCATATGGGCCTGGGCTCCATACGAAAGCAAGCTGAGCATGAGACAGTAAGAAGTAAGATATTAAGTAGTTTTCCATCATGGCTCCTGTGCTGAGTCCCTGCCCCTTCCCTTTCCTCAGTAATGGATTGTAACCTGGAACTATAAGCTGAACTATATTGAAACTGCCTTCTATGAGAGTGCTTATCATAGTAACTGAGATCAAACAAAAACACCAGTCTTATAATTTTAGTCAGGCTAGTTGCTGTGAACTAATAAGCAAACAAATAACAAAGCCCAGTTCACTAATGTGACCTTATTATGAGCTTTTGGTTCTCATGGTTATTAGTGATATTTCAGCATTTAAAAATAATAACTAGTATGAACATAGTGGATCATGTGTCCTTGTTATATGTTGGAACATCTTCTAGGTATATGCCCAGGAGTGGTATAGGGTTATTTGGTTCTCTGGAATCTTCTTGAGTTCTTTGTATATATTGGGTATTAGCCCTCTTTTGGATGTAGAATTGGTAAAGATCTTTTCCCAATCTGTTGGTTGCCATCTTGTCCTATTGACAGTGTCCTTTTCCTTACAGAAGCTTTGCAATCTTATGAGGTCCCATTTGTCAATTCTTGATCTTAGAACATACGGTATTGGTGTTCACTTCAGAAAATATTCCCCTGTGCCCATGTACCTGAGACTCTTCCCCACTTTCTTTTCTATTGGTTTCAGTGTATCTGATTTTATGTGGAGGTCCTTGATCCACTTGGATTGAGCTTTGTACAAGGAGATAAGAATGGACCAATTTGCATTCTTCTGCATGCTAACCGACAGTTGGACCAGCACCATTTGTTGAAAATGCTGTCTTTTTTCACTGGATGACTTTAGCTCCCTTGTCAAAGATCAAGTGACCATAGGTGTATGAGTTCATTTCTGGGTCTTCAATTCTATTCCATTGATCTACCTGCTTGTCACTGTACCAGTACCATGCAGTTTTTTTTTTTTTTTTTTTATCACAATTGCTCTGTAGTACAGCTTGAGGTCCAGGATGCTGATTCCCCCAGAGGTTCTTTTATTGTTGAGAATAGTTTTTGCTATCCTGGGTTTTTATAATTCCAGATGAATTTGAGAATTGCTCTAGAAAGAGCATATAGTTAGAAAACTATATGAAAAATTGAGTTGGAATTTTGATGGGGATTGCATTGAATCTGTAGATTGCTTTCAGTGAGACAGCAAGTTTTACTATATTAATCCTGCTAATCCATGAGCATGGGAGACCTTTCTGTCTTCTGAGGTCTTCTTTAATTTCTTCTTTTCCGAGACTTGAAGTTATTGTCATACAGATCTTTCACTTGTTTGGTTAGAGTCACACAAAGATACTTTATATTGTTTGTGACTATTTTGAAGGGTGTCATTTCTCTAATTTCTTTCTCAGCCTGTTTTCTTTTGAGTATTGCAAGGCTACTGATTTATTTGAGTTAATTTTATATCCAGCCACTTGCTGAAGTTATTTATCATGTGTAGGAGTTCTCTGGTGGAGTTTTTGGGATCACTTAAACATACTATCATATCATATGCAAATAGTGATAATTGATTTCTTCCTTTCCAATTTGTATCCCTTGACCTCCTTTTGTTGAATAATTGCTCTAGCTAGAACTTCAAGTACTATATTGAATAGATAGGGAGAGAGAGGACTGTTCATAACAGCCTCATTTATAATAGCCAGAAGCTAGAAGGAACCCAGCTGTTCCTTAACAGAGGAATGGACACAGAAAATGTGGTACATTTACACAATGGAATACTACCCAGCTATTAAAAACAATGACTTCATGAAATTCTTAGGCAAATGGATGGAACTAGAAAATGTCATCCTGAGTGAGGTAACCCAATCACCAAAGAACATACATGGTATATACTCATGGATAAGTGGATATTAGCCCAGAAGCTCAGAATACCCAAGATACAATTCGCAGACCACATGAAGCTCAAGAGGAAGGAAGACCAAAGTATAGATACTTCAGTTTTTCTTAGAAGGGAGAACAAAATACCACTGGGAGGAGATACAGAGACAAAGTATGGACCAGAGACTAAAGAAAAGACCATCCACAGACTACCCCACATAGAGATTCATCCCATCTACAGTCACCAAACCCAGACACTATTGTGGATGCCAAGTGCTTGCTGAAAGGAGCCTGATATAGCTGTCTCTTGAGAGATTCTGCCAGTGCTTGACAAATACAGAGTTGGATGCTCTCAATCAACCATTAGACTGAGTACAAGGTCCCTGTCTTAGTCAGGGTTTCTATTCCTGCACAAACATCATGACCAAGAAGCAAGTTGGGGAGGAAAGGGTTTATTTGGCTTACACTTCCATGCTGCTGTTCATCACCAAAGGAAGTCAGGACTGGAACTCAAGCAGGTCAGAAAGCAGGAGCTGATGCAGAGGCCATGGACGGATGTTCTTTACTGGCTTGCCTCCCCTGGCTTGCTCAGCCTGCTCTCTTATAGAACCCAAGACTACCAGCCCAGAGATGGTTCCACCCACAAGGGGCCTTTTCCCCCTTGATCACTGAGAAAATGCCTTACAGTTGGATCTCATGGAGGTATTTCCTCAACTGAAGCTCCTTTCTCTGGGATAATTCCAGCTGTGTCAAGTTGACACAAAACTAACCAGTACAATTGACCCCTTGTCAACTTGACACACAAACACATCACTAGTAAGCCTCAATCCTTACATTCTTATTCATCCCCAAGATCTAAATAGCTTTAAAAGTCCCACAGTCTTTACATTTTCTTAAAATTTCAATCTCTTTAAAATATCCATCTCTTTTAAAATTCAAAGTCTTTTTACAATTAAAAGTCTCATAACTGTGGACTCCACTAAAATAGTTTCTTCCTTCAAGAGGGAAAATATCCGGGCACAGTCACAATCAAAAGCAAAAATCGATCTCCAACCTTCCAATGTCTTGGATCCAACTCACGATCTTCTGGGCTCCTCCAAGGGCTTGGGTCACTTCTCCAGCCAGGACCTTTGTAGCACACACATCGTCCTCTAGGCTCCAGATGCCTGTACTCCACTGCTGCTGCTGCTCTTGGTGGTCATCTCATGGTACTGGCATCTCCAAAACACTGTGTGACCCCTTCAGTCCTGGGCCTTCATTTGCAGCTGAGGCTGAACCTTCACCAATGGCCTTCCATGGCCTTTTACAGTGCCGAGCCTCAGCTGCTCTGCATGACCCCTTCATGCCTTCAAAACCAGTACCACCTGGGTGACCCTTACATATTACCAAGTCCCGCTGCAGCAGGAGTACAACCTTGGCTATCTCTGGAACACAGCCTCTTTGTGCTTTCAGAAAACACTTCCCAGAAGATATCACCTAAATGATGCTGGTCTCTTCTTAATCACCGCTAATTTCTTAGCTCCAGCTAACCAGCATCAATAGTCCCAGTAATGCAAAGTTTTTGCTTTAGTAGTTCTGGTATCTTGTTAATCACAGCTGATTCTACAGAATCTTCACAATCAAAACAGCAATGCCCTGAAAAGTGTTTTTAATTTTCCCTCTGAAATCTCACAAGCCAGGCCTCCATCATATGCACTGTTCTCAACATTATCTTCCAAGCTCCTACAAAACATCTGACAGAGCTCTTAACAATGAATGAATATTCAAGCCCAACGTTCCAAATTCCTTCCACAGTCCTCCCCAAAACATGGTCAGGTTGTCACAGGAATACCCCACTCTGCTGGTACCAATTTGTCTTAGTCAGGGTTTCTATTCCTGCACAAACATCATGACCAAGAAGCAAGTTGGGGAGGAAAGGGTTTATTTGGCTTACACTTCCATGCTGCTGTTCATCACCAAAGGAAGTCAGGACTGGAACTCAAGCAGGTCAGAAAGCAGGAGCTGATGCAGAGGCCATGGACGGATGTTCTTTACTGGCTTGCCTCCCCTGGCTTGCTCAGCCTGCTCTCTTATAGAACCCAAGACTACCAGCCCAGAGATGGTTCCACCCACAAGGGGCCTTTTCCCCCTTGATCACTGAGAAAATGCCTTACAGTTGGATCTCATGGAGGTATTTCCTCAACTGAAGCTCCTTTCTCTGGGATAATTCCAGCTGTGTCAAGTTGACACAAAACTAACCAGTACAGTCCCCAATGGAGGAGCTAGAGAAAGGACTGAAGGGGCTGAAGAAGTTTGTAGCCCCATAGGAGGAACAAACATATGAACCAACCAGTACCCCTAAAACTCCCAGGGACTAAACCACCAACCAAAGAGTACACATGGAGGGACCCATGGCTCCAGCTGCATATGTAGCAGAGGATGGCCTTGGTGGACATCAATGGGAGGAGAGGCCCGTGGTCCTTAGAAAGCTCTATGCCCCAGTGTAGAGGAATGCCAGGACAGGGAAGCAGGCATGGGTGGGTTGGTGAGCAGGGGGAGAGGGATGAGATAGGGGGTTTTGGAGGGGAAACCAGGAAAGGGGATAACATTTGAAATGTAAATAAGAAAATATCTAATAAAAATAACTAGTTATTCATATTTTTTGCTTTTATAAACTGTTTATGATTTTACCATGAAATAATAGGTCTATTATTTTATTGTTAAAGCTATGTATATATTGATGAGTCAAATACTGTGTCAGTTATATGTTATGTGATATTGTTTAACATGTAACTTGTGTTTATTCTTTTAAGTGTCTCCTTTGAAAAACATGATTTTAATTAATAAACATGTCTAATTTATAAATATTTTCTTTTCTGCCTTCAGTGGTATTCTTCCCTTACATTTTCTTCTAAAAACTGTACATTTGCATTTAGATCTACAATCTATTCAGAACTTGTTTTGTATGCAATATAGAATAAAGGCTAAACTTCATTATTTTGCACATTCATATTAGATTTTAATTATTTTTGAAAGAATTACTATTCTCAATTGAATTGCCTTACAAAATGATTTATGTTTATTTTTCTTTTCCAACTGTGTGCTACCTTTTTTCCTTTTGATTTACTGCCAGATAATTTGGATTGTATATTGTATGAGATTCTGTACTCTTTCATGCTTTTTAGCTAAATGTGCAGTAACTTTTTGAAGTTTAGAATTTATGCAGCTTTGTTTTTGTGCGTAGTAAGTAAATAAGTGCCAAAGCCAAGGGTATCATATAAAACCTGTTAGCTATAGTGGGCCTCAGCCTCTGGACTCTTCTTAAATGAATTTTGATAGAAATGGGTTTCAGGATTTCTGAGGACCTTCCTCTTAATGGAGTCTTAAGTTAAAGAGATGTTAAGAAAATCTCTTTACTCTGGCAGGGTTGGAACACCATGTCCATAGACAAAAACTCACTTCCAGGAATCTTTGTTTATAAGGTACCTGCTAGGTGCTTTGCCCTGTATGCAATAGTTCATCCTCAATGGATATGAGATAGTCTCTGGCAAATACAGACTTATGGGATACCTCCCTGTTTAATCACATCCCATCTATCATATTCCATCTGCTTCTGTTATCTAGAACTTTTATTTCTGCCCCCTTGGCTCAGTGTGACTGTCAGACTCAGTAAGACTTCAGCTGCAGTCAGAAAGTTGTTCCCTGACAGAGGACTAGGCAAGTGTGAGCTCAAGGAAAACAAGCTTGTTTGTCTGTGTCCATTTCCTGAAAGACATTTGCCTGCTACACTGATGACAAGAAGTTGGGTACCATTTAACCAGTGATATCTGAAGGCTAAAAAATTCCTCAATGTTTTTTTCAAATGGAAAAATAAATGTCCTCTTTTCACAGGAAGAGCTCACTTGGCTGTGATGACAAGTGGAAACTGAGGCCGAGAAAGACTAAGTGATTTGGATTAGAATTTGCACTGGAACTAAGCTAACGTTTCTGTAAGCCTTGGACTTGAGCAATGTTGTGGTCATCGCTGCCTGAAGTAATGGAAATGAGCAAACGGTGCTCCGTGTTTCTGAAGAAGATGCTCTTACCTGTCAGTGATCATGATCAGCAGCCATACGGTGTTGAGAGGAATGACCACCCAAGCATGTTGGAAAATAAAGGCATTCAAGCATGAAAAGTTTCTCAGTTGACAACCTAGATAATGTCTATAAGAAGAGTTGAAGTCATGAAAAATGGAATTGCCAATTAGTGAAGTATATTCTAAGCATGTGCTAAGAGATGTGACAATTGATAGGCCAGGAAAATGTATTAGTTGTAAAATTAGAGACTGTCTGACCCTGGATATAGCTGTCTCTTGTGAGGCTATGCCATTGCCTGGCAAATATAGAAGTAGATGCTCACAGTCATCTATTGGATGAAACACAGGGCCCCAGTGGAAGAGCTAAAGAAAGTACCCAAGGAGCTGAAGGGGTCTGCAATCCTACAGGTGGTACAACATTATGAACTAACCAGTACCCCCAGAGCTTGTGTCTCTAGTTGCATATGTAGCAGAAGATGGCCTAGTCAGCCATCGCTGGGAAGAGAGGCCCCTAGGTCTTGCAAACTTTATATGCCCCAGTACAGGGGAACACCAGGGCCAAGAAGTGGGAGTGGGTGGGTAGGGGAGCAGGGCAGGAGAGGGTATAGGAAACTTTTGGGATAACATTTGAAATGTAAATTTAAAAAAATCAATAAAAATATAAAACAAAAAATAGAAACTCTCTGAGAATGATATTTGAACAGGAAAACTTTGGGCATAATCCTAAGAACGGTAGCTAGGAAGTCTCTAATAATTCCATTTGTGAAAATGCCTTTGCCCCAAAAGCTACTCTTTAGCTATGTATGTAATCCAAATTATAACCCTTAAGAACATGCATCACTTGAAGAGCTAAGAATATACATTCAGGAAAGATTCGAGACAAACTAGAAAGAAAATAGTAAAGCTACAGTATATATTTAAAAACAATTAATAGAAAAATGGAGATGAATTTGAAACCGAGTGAGGAGGTATAAGGGAAGGCTTAGAGGGAGGAGAAAGATGGGGGAAGTAATATACTTATAATCTCAAAAAAAATCAAGAGAAATAAGGAAAAACTGCCATTCTTGGAATACTGAAATAAAATTAGTTCTTGTTTCGCAATAATCATATTTGAGAGGTCAAAAAATGGCCACTGAAGTTAAAAGTCAAAACGTTCAGGCTGTGAGCTCAGTACATCTGGGTCTAGGTCAATATGTCATGTGTATCAAGTGAAAGATGTCTTGTGAATGTTCATGATAAAGCGCTACTCAAAATAAAACACCCCATAAAATCATGTTCTGAAAGAACACTGTTTATATTTCTCTGTGGAAACTTTTGTCCTGCTGATAACCCAAACGTGTTACTTACGCCATCTGCCTTGTTGCTCATGCTAAAGAGAACAGGGTAAATGCTGTTTATAGTCGTGTGGAGGGTTGCTCGGAGGTTGGTGCTTCTTGTCAACATTTTAATATGACATGGCTGAGATAACGGTGGTCTGGGCACATTTCAAGAAGGGCTCATAGACTTCTTTTTGCCAAGGATAGGCGTATTCAGATAGGCTTTGGGGTGATAGCACAGGCACGTTGGAGGAGAATGTTTTTCATTAACAACACATTTTCAACTTTACTTATGAGCTATACTTAACCAGAGAATTTTACTTAAGATAGAGTGATAGAGAAATGTAAAGGAAGAGCAAGAGCGAGAGGGAGAGAAAGAGAGAGAGTTCTGGAGATCCAAATTCAGCCTGCCTAGTTTCAGTCTAGCTATATGAGTTCTCCAACTCTTGGTTTCATTGCTCATAAAATGACCTTCAAGGACTACCATGACTCTCTGGTATTCATATCCCAGACCCAGCTTTCAGCCCTTGTGAATATGAGCCCATGTAGAAAGCACACTTGCACATAGAATGAAGGATTTTGAGAAGAAATGATTCTAGATTTTCTCGGGAACCCTACAGGGTATCTATGTATAAGATATGCATGGAAAGAAAGGACACTGAAGACACAGCTCTGTGTAGATAGAAGGCAAGTGGAATCATTCAACTACAGCAAGGGCCAGCCACCCAGATTCGTGGGAGGCCACAAGGAGCAGGGGAAGGGAGACCCTTGTCAGCAGGCATCTCATTTTGAAGACAACTTGATTTCTGAACATGGAGAAATAGTTTTTTGCTGTTTCAAGCCACCAAGGTTTTACGATTGGTTATGGCAGTCTTAAATACTTTAGACAGAGATATCTCAGGCCCTAGTAAAGATTACCAAAGGTGCAGTTCGTAAGCCAGCGAGCATTTAGCATTTAGCAGTAGCATTTAGCTACTGTAGTAATAACATGCTCTCTTAGCATGTGTTTGAACTGTGGAAATCTCAGTTAAAAAATAAGTACCTTCAAAACATATACAGTGCTCTAAAACAATTCAAGCTGTGACTAGGTTTTACAGCATAAAACATATTTCCATCTCAGGGGCTACTTCTCCAAAAATAATTTCACCCCCAAATTCCTGGAATTTATGGATAAAATATTTTTCAGTTGTTGAGTTATATACTTGGTAAGTGATGTTTGTTTTACTGTTTTGATATGATCAAATACTGGATCATATTGAGAACTATTTTTAGGTAAAAGGGGTTGGTAGACCACAAGTTGGACATACCTAGTATAAGAATGGTGGGATTCTAATTTTTGACTGCTGATATGGGGCTCACTTGTAAGGCTACATTTACTGAAGACTTCCAAAGAGTAAGCCGATGTGTTGATGCTCCTTCTTGCTTTAGAAATCATCACTAGCGTGGAATCAACAGAGTTCCACTTCATGAGTACATGCCAGTTAATGCCCAAGATTCTGAAGAGGAACGTAGGAGACATGGCAGGATTATTCTCTTACCTTTTTGTGGTGAAAGTCTAAATAACTCAATTTTCTGCAAACAAATCCATTTCGCATCACACGGAGAAATGGTAAGTGGTGGCCCCTGGACCATAGAAGGAGAAAGAGATGTATTTATGTGACACACATAAGTTCATAAATACACACTGGTTAACTGAGAAGATGGTGAGCACTTGAAAATCAAAGTGCATTCTCCTGCTAGGCTGAAAAATGTCCCTAGTGGGTAAACTGGTAAGTCTGGACCTTTTGGAGACTTTGTAGCATTCCAAAGTGCCTCCAATGAATTAGAATGCCAAGAATGTGCACATATTTGGTATTTAAAATTCTAGACTTGCATTTGCTAATCCAATTAAGTCTAGCTCTGCCAGACACAGGGGCTGGAAGTACATTTCAAGTTATGTAGTGAAGCAGAAAGACTCAAAGTATTTACCTGACGAGAAACTCTTTGCAAGTTCACAATACCTACTTCTAAAATAACAGTAAATATTTAAAGTCACTAGTATTCTTTAAAAATGATTACTAATGTCTTCAAAGCCTCTCCTTTGCACTCAAGTTATTGAAAATGTAGGTAGGAAACTTAGTGTTGGAATTATTTTCAAGACCACTTTATACTTCAACTTGCATTCATAATCTCCAGTGTTCTTAGAAGCATTTACCTTAAAATTTTCACTTAACTAAATTATTCAATTATTAATTTTTTAGTAACTCTGATGAAAGATTTAACTCTCTCAAATAGATAATGTCTGTGTTTAATCTCCCCAAGACCATTGGAGGCTGCTTACAAAGGACATCCGGCATCAACGTTTCACGTGGACACTCATACACTTGTGACAGATCCTGCTGGAAACATGCTGGTTTTGACTGATTCATTTCTAGTCTGGCATTTTTATGCTAGTAAATATTGTTTGAAAGTACTATGTCATTTAACCAACAGCAAATTGTTCGTCAAAATTGGAACTCTTTAAAATGAAACCTCAGGTGGAAGTTGTTGATATCTTGAAATTCTAAGCACTTACATTTCTCTCAAGCATAGCATGGAACACACAGTTCCTCCTGCAATAGCTAGAGCTTAATAGAAAGAAATGCTTCTCAAAGCAAAATATCCACAAGAAAACATAATGGAGTAAGTATAGAAAACTAGATATTTAGTCATGATTTTGGAAGATAGATTGTAGATGATTAAATGATACATAACAGAGACAGTATAAGTTCTGATCAAAGCTAATGGCAACAAGACTAAATAAGTTGCTGTGCAAACCCCAGAAAGAGGAAGAAATTAGAGATGCTATATATTTATGAAAGGGAAGTTCCTAAAGTAGGAGGATGGAGTGAGATTGTGATGAGTAGTTTCCCCAAACATCCTCCCTACAGTGAGATGAATATCACCAAGTAATGAAAAAGGAATAACTAGTATCAGGCTTGTCAATCATATGAAAAGTTAAAGGAAGTAAGGGAAAATAAAAGGCAAAGGTACCTGTGGCCTAGAATTCAACACTAAATGAAACTTGAGTGTGAAATAATTATATTCCCAACTATGAAAAAAATGAAAATCTCGGAATTTTTGTTCTAAATAGGAATGTCAGTTGGCCTAGGTGCTATGGAAATCACTGTGGGAATCTTGTCAAAACAGGAGCAACAATGAAAAACTAAGAATATGTGTACAAAGTGAATCCTCTATACAACTCCTGGGTATTTACCTGAAGGAACCCAAGACTGTATGTCATAGACATACCTGCACATCAGTATTGTGGCACTTCCACAGTAACTAAGCTGTGGAGCAGGCGTCCAACTAGGTGCCCAACAACAGAAGAATAGATGAACAAAACATGTTTTGTGGTATACACAATGGATTTTTTTTTTTTTGGCCATAAGGAATAAATATGTCATTAGCAAGAAAATGCTTATAGTTGGGGATAATCATATTAAACAAGCTAAACAAGCCTAAGAAAGACAAATATCATGCTTTACTCAGTTTTGATTCCTAGAGTATGCAAATACTGTACATATGTATACATCTGTATTCTACATATACATATTCATGTATGTACACATGACAAGAAAGTGCTAGGGAAACAAAGAGGACTCAAAAGAAAGGGAGTTACTTTGAATAGCTATGTCTTTTTCCCTCCCATAGGAACTGAATGATTGCTTTTCTTGTTCTCTGAAGAATGACAGAATTTTGGTGAAGGTTGCATTGACTAAACAGGTTGTTTTCAATGATGTAATCATTGTAACACTGTTAATTAGAGCAATCCACAAGGAGGAGAGCATTTTCCATCTTCTAGTGTCTTCAACTTCTTTCTTCAGTTTATTTATTTATTTTCTGGGGGGCGGTGATGGGAGGAAAGGAGTTTATTCAGCATACAGTTCTAAATCATTGCAGAGAAGTCCAAGAGGCAGGCGAGCGACGCGACTCACTTTGCGCCCATTGCAGAGAAGTCCAAGAGGCAGGCGAGCGACGCGATTCACTTTGCGCCCACAGTCAAGAGCAGAGAGAAGTGGGTGTGCACAGGCTTGCCTGCTTCACTGTTTGCTTGCTTTTCCCTCTCCTATACACACAGTTCAAGACCCCACATCATTTAAGGGTAAAGACAGCCCCCCACATACAAGCCCACAGGCTAAGCTGATCTAGGCAATTCTTCAATTACAGCTGTCTTTCCTGGTGATTCCAGATTGTGTAAAATAAACAGCAAAAAACCTGTACCAAGTGAAGGCCAAAATGAAGGAAACTCTCTCTCTTAAATGATTCTTTATATACATTACACCCAATCGTAGGTTCCCCTACTTCCACCCTGCCCAGTTCCTCCTCCACCTCCATGCCTACTCTGTTTGCCCAACCCCCAGAAAAGGGTTCCCAGGGATATCCACCAAACATGGCATTAAAAAGTTACAGTAAGACTAGGCACAAACCTTCATATCAAGGCTGGACAAGTTGTTCCAATAGGAGCACCCGTTTCCTTGTCTGTATTTATTTTATTTTTTTTATTTGTCAGTCATCCTTGGTTCTATCCAGAGTCTCTTCAGTGTTTTTGTGTTATTATTACTATTGTTGTTATTATTATTATTATTATTATTTTATTTTAGAGGTCTCTCCCATGTTTGGCTTGGTTTATTCTTAGTTTTACTGATGAACTCACAGAGGCTGTTACTTTTCGTGGTTTCATTCTCAGAATGCTCATCATCAGTTGCCTAGTTCTATTTTTTTTTTTTTATCTTAGTGAGATTCATTCTTCTTTATTTTCATGATCATATGTAACTATTTTGTGAGGAATATTTATTTATGTTTCTTGGCAGTGCTGATTACTGGTCATGCTTTAGATTATTATTATCATCATAAATGACTCTTATTTCTCCTTTAAATTTAGCTGGAACTTCATTGAACACACTATATTGGTTGAAATTATTTTCCTTTAGGGTTTCCTTTAGGAAGGCAATGGCTGCTTTCCTGGGTTTTAGGCTTTCTCCTAGTTCGACTATAATTTGAGTAGGAAAGCATTATTGTCATATATACTTGTGATTCTAAATGCCACCTACACTAGACTTCTCTTTCCTTAGATTTTAGGCAAGTGTCTGTTATTCCGTTGTATAGGTTTTTCTGTGCCTTTATTTTCTGTATTATCTTCATCATCTACACCAGAAATTTTTAAAATTTGGTCTATTAGTTATGTCACAAAGGTCATGAATGTTGTGGCCAAAATTACTTATCTTATAATAATCTATCAATTTTGTCTTTGATTAATGTTATAATTTCTTCCACTTGTCTAGTCTATTAGCGATGCTTTCCTATGTAAACTTCTTTAGTGATTTACTGAGATCTTCATTTCCAAGATTTACATTTTTTTCAAAATGTCTTTTTTTTAATGACTACTTGTCTTGTACTACAAGTTCTTTTATGACTACTTGGACTACAAGTCCACGTCTTGAGTTGAGTTCTTCTTTGATCTAGTTGTACCTTCTTTAAGGCCGCTGATAATTTTAAAATTGAACTTTTGAGATCCTTGTTGGATCATTTCAGCATCTTTGTATTCACTTATTGAAGACTTATGAACTTTGAATTCGTTACACTGCATCCTTTGGACTGTTATTCTCTTCTGCTTTTGCAATGTAATTTACACATCAGTTGGCATAGATGTCTCTTTCGGCTTCATGTGCAGATGTATGTGTGCTTCCTCCAGTTGTGGCCCTATGTTCTGGCCATGAGTTGTGGTATGACTGTTGGGGACCAGCTGTGGTTCCACATTCCATGTTTGCTCATTTCTTCCCTCAGGGTGTCCATGCACCACTGCACAAGGGGCTGGAAGGATGAACGGGTGAGGCTCTGCTTGGAGAGTGTGCGTTGAGGAGGAGAAAGTCTTCTCTGACGAAGGCCTTCTCTGAGGATTTTAGTGTTACAGCTCTTTTAGACAATACTCAATAAAACAGCTCTCTTAGATGATCTTCAATGAAATAGTGTGCATACACTTCATTTGGGGTGAACAAGGGCTGTATATGAACCTTAGAAAGTGGGAGGGAGTTATTAGGGTGAATGTAAAATTACTGGGTGGAGCTTATAACATACTGTGAATGTCTTTTATGTATGGAGAAGCATTTCAGGAATTCCAAGTATTTGCTGGGCAGGTTCTTATAGGTAAATGGGAAGCTGAACTTTTAGGTTTGCCAAAGGCTATGCAACCTTCCTCAGGTATAAGATTAGGGGTCAGGCCCTCCAGACAAAGTCAGAGATGGGAAAGCACTGCTGGAAAAAGGGAGCCCTCCATTTTGATCTAAACTCAGCAGGCTTTCCTAACAGAAGGGTGCTTAGTGAACAACAGACTTCTCTTGAGGTCTACCTTAATACTCACTGTCAAACAGAAGGAAGAAAGCATAACATCATAATAAACCCCATGAAACAGATCAGATATTTAAAAATAGCAAAGCAAAACAAAAAGGAAATATCAACAATATCCCCAATGTACTTAAAAACAAACAAACAAACAAACAAACAAACAAACAAACTAAAGGAGTTAAGACATTGTATGCTGAACAGGTAAACTAAAAATTATTAAGAGCAGGTGTACTTATAGTATAGTGGGAAATGGGTACAGGGAAAAGCAAAATGAATAATTCAAGAGGAGAGCAGAGATCTACAAGGTGAAAGGAGGACAGAACAAATACAAAAGTAACAACTGGAAACAAAAGCCAATGCTTTATTCTTGCTGAGAAGATGGCGGTTAAGGATGCTTCTTTTATTTCTTTCAGGATTCCCAGACTTTGGGGCTCACTGGGATGAAGTAGAGAGCTGTGAAGGTAAGGTATAGACAGGTGAGGCCAGAAATGGCAATAGGAAAACCTTTCCTTGCTCTGGCTTGCCCACCAGCATGTATGAGGTAAGAAGAGAACCTCCATCGGGATGAATTCATGCCAATACTCTCTATAGACAGACCTAGCAATGTTGTAAATGCAGGAGGTCCTCCAGACTTCTCACGCTGGCCAAGCCTCTAGACCGTACAGCTGAATGGTCCCTTGCTTATGAGGCTCTCAGACAGTAAATAATGGGCCGGGGCAATGTCAGGCAGTAGTGACACTTGCTGTTTCTACCAAATGCCTCTGGGGTCCTGAGAGTGGATACTTTCCAATCAATGATCAATCTGCATTGGGGACTAAGCAGCCCTGCCTGGCAAGGCATGCTAGTCCAGTCTTAGCACCTGCTTATGTAAAACCCCGACCCTTGATCAGTGGTACTTTCTTAGAGATGCCCCTGAGTGAGACACTGAGATGCAGAGCAATGCAAAAGCAAGATTATTTTCTGGCATGTTGGGGTCAGCCCTCAATCAGTCCCTCCAGGCAAATGGCAAGAAGGTGACCCCAAATGGCTATTACAAGCAGTTTTTATACTTTTTAGGGGCACAGGGTACATCAGCAAACTTATTGTCTGAGCATATTAACCTTTAAATCTATTGGTCAGCAAGCATGACAATGCATTTGAACTCTACCTGGGACTTTCCAGAGGGTCCGGTAACTGTCAGTCAGCACATTCTGAGAATATTTAACTCAAGAATGTTCCTGTGGGTGGAGAATGGAACTTGGCCTAGCCTTGACCCCAGGCAGGAGGGGGAAAATGTTAGGAGGGTGTGGGACTGAAAAAAAAAAAACCAAAAACATTAGTGTCCTTCACTTACATCCACACTTGGGTCTCATCACTGTTCCCAAAAGGAAGTCCCCACTTACAACACAGCCTGTTCCTTTTACTGACTGAGGCTCATAGTGATTGTTCAATTAGACAGAGAAGTGGAGAGAAGTCATAGGGACCCCATGCTATAGAACTTCAGGAGCCTCTCGTCTACCCTATCTTAAGACAGTTCCTCATCGTGACACAGAGGAGAAGCTAGGGAACCTAGCTTGCCCAAGTCATCAATCTCTCCTCTGAAACCATGCTTTTGTAGAACGTCAGATTCTGTGTCTGTAACATTCCTGTACTATCTTTTCCCCTTTGCTCAGTGTCTCAAAGGGGCTCCCTCTCCTCTCCTCTGTTGCTAAGTACCTTAATATATGAGCCTAGAGTCCAATATTCATGAGATTTACTTGGTCCCCATCTATTTTTTTACTGTTTTACTCCCTGGCTTTTCACACTATCCATCCTTTCCCTGTAGTTATGTGCCTATTGTTTTGTTTTATGATCATACGGATGGGATGACGTGTCTTGGATCTCTAATCGACAATTTCCCCCCTCCTTACAATGATGAAGCTGAAGGTGTGACTCTCGTGCTAACTATATCCTGTGGTAGCTAAAGCTTTTAAGAATAAATGATGAGCTAGGGCAACATACTTCCTGAAAAAGGCACAAGTATAAATATGAATGAGGGGAATTTGTCTTTTTATGGGTCATTGTTGTAGTGAGAGGAAACTTTCTGAAGAAGACTGTGTGCAAAGCAGAATATTTCAGTTAGCACTCTGGGAGAGGCAAAGTCAAGAAGGCAGAGTTAGAGAGCTAAGAGGAACATAAAACTTCCTCTATTTTATTCTTGCTATGTTATCAAAGCAAGGGGGAAAACAATTCTTCAATGTAGGGGTGCTGGAGGACTTTAAATGCTGCCCCAAAGTCAAGGAGAATCACTAGGAAAGTTTTAGTTTGAGAATTAAGGTTTTCAATGTTTAAAAGAAACCTCTGAATAGATTCAGGATCATGACATAATTAAATGCTTTCTGAAGGTCTCATGTTATGGTTTAGATGTAAAATGTCTCAAATAGGTTCATGTGTTGTAACATATGGGTCATGCTATTTTAGGAATTTGTGCAACTTTTAGGAGGTGGGCTTAGGTAGAGAAACGGGTTCATTGAAGCTTTGAGGGTTACACAGCAGCCCTCCTTCCTGTCTGATATTGCCCTCTTGTTCAATGGCATCTAACCAACCATCTATTAAGCTACTTTGAACACAGCCTGACCTCCAGGCACAAGGCCTCCTGCACAATGGAACTATATGCTGAAACAGACCCTGCTTTCCTTAAGCTTCTTTCTGGGAGATGTTTGGTAGCAGCCACCAGAAAACTAATTAATACACTGTTTCCATGGTAACATATTAATCCTTAACTCCAAAACTTGAAAACTTTAATACTTATCCAGCAATGCTGCCAAGGGAATTGAATAAATTGTGATGTTAAATATCAAGTCTGCATTGCCATCTGTCTCCATACAGATTTAAATTTTAATATAGATTCTTTTAAAATGTTATTTGTCATAAATTCTGAAAAATTGGCTAGATGCAATAACTAAATAAATTTTATAACTACTTCTTGATGTGTAGTGAATCATTCACAGTTCAGAAACCTAAATAACTACAATCTATTTATTAATACCTTTTATTGGGCTACTGGTTGACTACTCAGTGAGAAAGTTCTAATTTCCCCTGTGGTTATATTCAAATATTAGCAAGAGCAGGAATCATCTTTCATGTCTAACAGTTAATTCTGGATTTAAGATGAAATCTCAGTTAGTCTAACTATGTAGAGAACCTACACAATGGCTTCTCCATGTAATGCAAAATTACTTATGGCATGGTCTATAAGGTCCAAGAGAAAAAATATAAAAGAAGATCAGCTAGAAGTCACAGCATCATGTCATCATGTGACATTCTTTCTGCTCTACTCTAGAGTTCATGAGTTATGGGCAGTCCTTACTAATGGGAGAAGAACTAGAGTCTATCTTTTAATGGAACAAACACTAAAAGTAAAGATTATGTTTAAAACTACCATAGTAGTAATTTTCATCTGAACATTGTATGCAAGTGTGAAATTAAGCCTCAATAAAATGATTAATATACAGTAGTCCAGAAATGCTGTTTTAAGGAATTCTTGTAAAATCTATATCTGTGAATGTTAAATTTGTATTTTTCAAGACTTTCCTACAACTAAAAGGGTAATTTCAACAAGTTGTCCTAGTCCTGCTCCCCTTTTCTATTCTCTTCCTTTTGCTCCTGTTGGGAAGTGACAGTGAGTCTATGAGAGATGGGATGGCAGCCTTCACAAAGTATGTAAGGCTGGATGAGAACCCACGGGTGGGCATTCAGAAAATGACATGGTTGGAAGACTCTTTGCAGTGTAAGTTAACCATGCTAGCAAATATCCCGAGAGTAACCCTTCCCAGACTATTCACTATTGTACAAAATCTTTATTAATATAGAAACGAGGTCTGTGTTAGAAACCATTATAAGGTAAAATTTTTCATATATGGATTTAGACAATCATTATCATGGAGCTCAACACAGCACAGGTGCTTACGGTGTTTAATTTGATGTTTGAATTGGAATGGACATAGGACACCCAGGTAGTTAGGTATTGTTTTGAATTTCTGTAAGGATGATATTAACATCCAAATCAGAAACTTAGAAAAGTAGCCTGTTCTCTTTGATGTTGGTAGTACTCACCTAATATTCAGAGACTTCACAGAGCAAAATAGACAGAATAAGAAGAATCTACTTTTTGTCTACATTCAAGTTTGGATATTGTACTTCTCCTGTCTTTAGACTCAAACTTGGATTAAACCTACATCACTGGTTCTTCTGGATGCAGGTCCTTACTCTGACTAGGACCTTGATCATCCTTTTTCTTGACTTTCTGGACTACCAGACTTTGAATGGAACTGTACTTGTGGGTCTCCACTGGCTTCCTGATGATGCAAGACTTGCTAACTCTATAAATGTGTGAATCATTTTAAAATCATAAACATCTTTCTTTTTATCTGTACCAGCATCTAAGCCCATTTGTCTAAGCCCATCTATATAGATGTTAAACCTAGAAATATTATTGCATGGGCAATTGCATAGATTGCTTCTATCCCTCAGCAAGAGCTGAAACTATTACAAAAGAAAACTCTTCTTATGACGCAGATAGAGGGAGGAAACTGGGTGGGAGGGGGAGGGGAAGGGAAATGGGGGGGGAGAGTCTTTCAGGAACAGGTATGGAGAGGTACAGGAGAGATGGCCAGATGGCTATGGGAATGAATGGGAGTGAGGAGGTAGGGGGCATCTCCAGGACATAACAGAGACCTGGGATAAGGAAGATGCCCAAGAATCAATGGGTGTAACTGTAGCCATGAATCACAGCATTGGGTATATGATGGAACCTGAAGAGGCCACCTCCTGTAGCCAGGTAAGAACCTCAGTAGAGTGAACTCACCCACAAAACTTCAACCCCAAATTTATCCTGTCTACAAGAAGTAGTCAAGGGAGGTGGAGCAGAGACTGAGGGAATGGCCAAGCAATAACTGGCCCAACTAGAGAAGTATCCATGGGCAAGTACCAATCTCTGACACTATTAATGATACTCTGTTATGCTTATAGACAGGAATCTAGAATGGCTGTCCTTCGAGAGCCTCCACCCACACCTGACTCTTACAGATGCAGACACCCACAGCCAAACAGTGGGTGGAGCTTGGTGACTCTTATGAAAGAGTAGGGGGAAGGATTGAGGCCCTAAGGGAGATAGGAACTCCACAGGGAGACCAACGGTCAACTAATCTGGACTGTTGGGGCTCTCAGAGACTCTCAGAGCACCAACCAAAGAGCATACACAGGCTGGACCTTAGCCCAGTGCACATAGGTAGCACATGTGTGCTAACCCCACAGGAACGTAATGTGCTGGGGGTGGGGGGTTCACTACCAAGGGGGCCCCCATCCTTCCAGAGGAAAAGGGGAAGGGAGAAGATATGGGAAGGACTGTGGGAGAGGATGAATTGGAGGGGACAGTGAGCAGGACATAAAATGAATAAATAAATGAAAGAAGAAAACTTCTCTTAATCTAGAATGCTCATTAATAAACAGATGTAGCAACACTCAATGGCTTACTCAGAAGTGAGTCTATAGAAGATGCTTGTCGTGGGTAGCCCTGGGGTTGCTTGTATTTTGATGCTAATTCCAGTCTCCTGGGAGGGGCTGTGAATGAGGAATGAGTCAGTACTCAGGTGACTTCTTGTGAACCATCCCCTAATGAATAAAGGAACCAGTTCCTGGGCAAGTTGGCAGGACTTCCCGGATGGGTAGGGGAAAAGAGGAAGCAGGATAGAGAAAGGGCCTTTTCAGACAGGGATAGTGACAGGACAAGATGTAGCTACTAGTGTCTTCTGGATTAGATGGTGAATCTCACAGGATTCACCACCAGAGGATTTAGATTTAATATCCCGTACAAGGTTAGCATTCTAATTGTTTCGCCCAGAGACTGAGTTACCATTGTTTCTGAACTAAGTTTGTGTGGTGGTTTTCTTCATGCAGAGGCTTTGATTGGGTTCCAGAGAGAAAGGAATGGCGGCAAAGAGTGGGTTTGCCTGATGTGCACCACAAAAAGCCGTGGGGGTTTTGAAGCATGGGGCTGGTGTGGTATATGTGACCTGCCAGTAGGAACTTAGCGAGTTGGATGGAGAGATTTTGGAGCTCTGAGTTCGAGAGTCTCCACCACACCACTGGGGCTGAGAGTAGCTGGGTGTAGTGCAGTAACCTGACACTCTTAATATTTCCTGCAACAGATGCTAATGCTTATAATTAGAGATTAAATATTGAAAATATATTAACATAGTCTCGTGACATTCCTCTTCCAAATACTTATCAGTTGCCAAGGAAGAAAAATCAGTCAAAGTGGCCCTCAGTAGGATGAGTAGACATTATGCACGGTCACGTCATGCACCAAGGGGAAAAAGCCATCACTTCTGTAGTATTCCTGTCAAGAAAGCATGAACTAAGACTTAACTACAAAATGTAACTCATGATTCCAAGAAAGTTGGAAGTTGGAATAAGGTGCAAAAGAGACATGGTTGATACAATTGACAGTCTGATGTTGTTTGTAGTTAGAACAGTGTTTCACCGTTTCTTTGGATGGGTCCCTTTGTTACTGTTGATAGAGCTAACAAAAAGCCTAAATAACTATAGGTTAATGCTGACAGTTAAAGAACTTGGGTGGAGAAATACTTTTTAATAATGTCATTATATTTTGCTATCAGAATTATTTCAGGATAAATTATGTCAAGGGATCTTATTAAGAGTGTATATTTCCTACTGTAATTTCTTGATATACTACAACATTAACCTGTATCATTATTTACTTCCATGTGTCTCTCCTGATCTCACCAGGAAACCAGTCATGGCTTCATCTATCATTTTCAAGTAGGAAAACAGATGCAACCTTGTTCTTAGTAAATTACACACGCACGTGCGCACGCGCATTCAAATATTTTCATCGCCTCCTTCTTAATTTGTATAGTACTTGAATTTAAGAAGAAGGGTAATATAATGAATTGCATTCAAGTTTTTATTCTCAGTACATGAGTTGGATTTCTCACACACATTTAATTGAAAGATTCCAAACATTACGGGGTAGACTATGAGCAAGAATATCCCTAAATGCAATAGAATCATTATTGCTATTATGAAAACATGCCACTGAAAGAACCTAGCTTCAAAAATAAAGGATATAAAATGCTGAAAAATATCACATTTTTCTCAGATGCCCCTAAGTCTAACACTGGTGATGTTTGGTGGCATTTGCCACGACCACAGAAATTTCCTTATTTCCGCTAATGCACATTCACTCGATCCTTGTGAAACTGAAATTCTCCACCCCACACCAGAGCCCTGTTTTGGTCACAACCAAAATGTTTATATTCAAATTCAGAACGCTTTACACAGGCTCAGCTGGGGAAGTTCCGGGAGGAGGAACAGCTTTCTGCAATGGGAGATTTCCCATTTGTACAAATGTTGTGACTACAGACCTCTTTGTTTAAAATGGATTAGAAGCTAGACACACTTACAATTATATTTTGTCACTGGATCATATTATACCTAAGGCTGCACCAAATATTTTTAATTCCTAATCCTTAAAAAAAAAAAAAAAGCAAGAAAGTAAAAGAAGAAAAGAGAAATTGGCATAGAATCTAAAGCATTCTTTCTTTAAATGGCGCACATTTTCTCCATATTTTCTCGAACATTTTTACAATTGGGAATACACCCCAGCAGGCTAATAACTATGTATGTATAGTCTAACCTCTCCTAAGGTTTTTCTAGGACTGGCCTGGCCTAATGCCACAGCACATGGAGGCTGGGGGTGGGATGACTGATAAAAAGTCAGAAGCAGAGGCAAGAAAAAATGTGTCCATTCCTTCTCCTTTTCCAAGACAAAGTCCCAAATGTCACTGGCCGCTGACACTTAAATGCTCTGTTTTTCTGCTCTCTTTATGACATGTTATACAAGATAGAACAAATGTTTCAAAAGGAGTAAAAAAAAAAATAACATTTTTATCTAAAAATTGGCAGATGAGTTGATAATGGTGGAATCACATAATGTCTCATGTGAACTCAGATCCACATACTGGTCTAACTCTGTTAGAGTTTATAGCAAAGTGTTGGTTAAATTGAAAGAAAATATTAGGAAGGGGAAAAGGCAAGAAATAAAAGTGGATGCTGCCTCCTCCTCCTCTTCCTTCTCTTCTTCTTCCTCTTCTTCCTCCTCTTCTTCTACATTTCAGAGATTTCTAAAATTAATTTAAAAATATTTTCTATAAGATCATATTCTTGTTTCCACCTCTCAACTCCTCCCATAATATCCCCATTCTTTTAAAGAATATTCAACAATGCAACAATTAAAGGAGCTTTGATTGGACAGTCCCAGAATGCGCTAGTCCTGATGTTGGTCAGGGAATGCTGTCCTGCTGAATAGAATGTAGAGCATCAGGATGATCAATACTGTGGCCATAGTTGTTTAGATAAATAGCAAACTGTAACACTGGGCAGGTGAACAGAAACACAATTTTCCCTGCCCTTGGCTTTCCAGAAGGACTAGGCATTTATGGGAATGTGATGTTGGCTTAAAGAGCCTCGTTTTTCTATGGCCAGAGGAAAGATCATCAAAGTTTAGTTTGAGAACCCCTCACAATAGCCACACAAGCCACTATTGAGGCACACTAACAGATATAAAATTTGCATTTATAAAAATTCTTTAGAGGAACAGAGGTCAAAATGAGCTTTTTCTTAGAAATTGCAGAGCAAATTTCTAAGAGCAAACAATCAAGTGTCACTGTCACCACAGTCCTCTAATTGCAGCGTCATGAAAAGCATTAAGTTTTCAGCTCCCAATTACACAGGGCTCTTGGCTGTGTGCAGAGTAGAAGGCTGGCACCTGTCCTTAAGGGGTTTCCAATCTAAAAACATTTTAAAAAAAGAAAAAGAAAACAGAATCTAAATTGAGAACACCAGCCAAAGCCACGTTAATAAATGGACAGTCATTCAGAGTCTCCTTAAAGCCGTTCCCATGGAGAACTAGAATTTACTTCTATTGCCTCTTAGAGGATATGTAAGATTTAAATAGATGATGTTGAATTTTGACATGAAGAAGGAGAGAGGAGTAAAAACGATTCAGTTAAGGATTATTTCTGAGGCAGAGGGAACAGAAGCATACTCATGGGTAAGGGGAAAGGCCATCCTGGCAATACTGATTGCGGCTGTGTGACCAGAGCAGGTTTCCCTTGTAGGCGAGAAGCAGAAGAAAGCCAACCGGAAGGCTTACAGCAAACGGTGAGTTCCCGTTGGAGAGTCTGAACCTTCTCCTTCACTATTGAATGTCATTAGAGGAGACATTTCATCAACAAAGTGGGGAAAGCACAGACCATGGAGCTTTTACTAAGACTAGTGTTAGAGCGATGACCTTGGGCCACCTTTTACACGACATAAATAGCACTCCCTTTACCGATAGTTGCAGAATCCTGCTCTGTTTGTCACAACTGGATATTGATTGAGCGGCGGCCACTTGCGGCAAGGCCTCTTGGGCATGCCTTTTGAGCCCTTGAGTTGGTAATCTCTGAGCAGACATTCCGGATACTTTGAGGAAAACCAAAGCTCATAAATAGCATCGCTTCAATTTGCATAGTGCCTTTCCTTCCAAATACTTTAAGTACTAACGAGAGCCTGGCTCTTCCCAATGAGACCATGCCAAAACTCACTGAGCAAACTGCTTAAGAGGCATAAAATCCTTGGACAAACGCATCTGTAAATGTCTCCCTCCCTCACGACAGTTTGCACACAGAACTGCAGCAGATCCTAGTCTAAAACAGAACATCTCCAAGTCAGGAGTAGAAGCCAGAAGGTGACATGTGGCAAATGTTGTCCCTGAGTCTCCACAGGACATCTGGTATAAGAATACTTGTCATTAACTCTCAGCTGATATCTCTGGCTCAAAGAAATAAAGTATCCTTTTAAAAACTGTTGCTGTAAATTGACAATTTGTACCTGGATATGCTTAATGGGATACAAAGTGATAATATTATTTATAAATGTAATTATTACATTAAGATAACATAGATAACATGGCCATCACATCTGATTTTTGTGAGAACATTTAAAATTTACTCTTTAATATTTTAGTACCTATAATATACTGTTGCCTACCATATTTACTGTGTTATGCAACAGAAAACATTCTCGTAGTCTGAGAGTTTGTATTATTTGGGCATCTTTTTCCATCACCAGCCAGCATCTGTAGCCACCAGTCCATTATGCCTCTGTGATTTCAATAGTTTCATGGAGATTATGGATATAAGTGAGAGCATTCAGCATTTGTCTTTCTGTCCCTGGTTTATTTATCTTAGGATAACTTTCTCCATCCATATTCTCAGAAAAGACAGAATCGTTTTCTTGATGTATAGTATTCCATTGTTATGTACACACGCCGCTTTCCTTACTCATTCACCGATTGCAGACAATGTTACTTCGTAGATTAGCTATTGTGATTGATGCTGCAGTGAACTTGGCGGCATAGATGCCATCTTGCTGACATACTGATTTCGTATCTCCCAGTTCACACCCAGCAAGGGGCTTAGCAAGCCCATTTGGATGTTCTACACCTTTCTAAAGGGATATCCATGGGGTGTTCCATACTGGCTGTATTCCTTTACATGACCATCAACAATGCACAAGGATTCTTTTTTTTTTTTCCCTCAACATTCTTGTGAAAACTGGTATTATTTCTTACAAATGACCATTCTGAAAGATGCAAGGTGACATCTCACTGTGGCTTTAATTTGTGTTTCATAATGTTTGGAGGTATTGAGTATTGTTCATATGTCCATTGACCAGTTATGCCTTTTAGTTTTGGCAAAATGTTTATTATCAGGTTACTTCTTTATTTTTTAACTGAATAACTTTCTTGCTATTGTTTGGATTTTTATATGTTGGATACAAACAACCTATATACGAGAGGATTACAAATACCGTCTCCCAGTTTACAGATTGTGTCTTCTCACTGTATTCTTTTCTTTGTTGGGCAGAGACTTTTGTGTATGATGTAATCCCACTTTTCCTGTGGTGCCTGTACTTTCAGGGTCACATCCACAGTTTCTGACCACTGAGCCAGCTGGCGGCATTAACAAGCAGCTTTATTTTATAAATTTAACTGAGGACTCCGGACGGCTCTCTGCTCTTCATACCCAGAAAAATCAGTGCTTCAGCAGATCAGTACCTGAAACGCCAATTTATAACTGGCATGAGAACACCTTCTAAGATGTGGACATTCAAATAAAATATTCACAACATCATTTCCCTATGGAATATATGATAATCCAACATGTGACTCTTTGCTGAGAAAGAATTCAAAATAAAGACAACACACTTAATGATTATAGTAACACGTGACAATAGGCTATGATGTAACTCTGTTGGAGAGGTGATATTGCTAAGATGAAGTAAAATTTCAGGTTAGGTGTCATGGGGACCCATAACCTGTGTAGTCTGGAAGATGCATGGCTTATGTGCTTTTTGGTCCCTGTGCATTTGTTTGGACACAAAGCGTCTACCCTAAGGCTCAGGTTTGAAGATTTGGTTCTAAACCCTTGAGAGCAAAAGACTTATCATGAGAGTTCTAACTTCATCTCTGTTTCCTGTTTACAATGATGTCTGGCCTCCAGTACTATAGGGCAATAACTTTCTATTGATCTAGACCATCCTCTTGTGGTGCTTTATCATAACACCAGTAGGAAATGAATGTATCAGTACAATAAAGCAGTGGCTTAGATTGTGCCATGTAGGTGAGGCAGTCCACAGAGGGCAGAACTGTAAAGCTCTTTTTAGAGGAGCCAGCTTTATTTGGAACAAACTAAGGGGAAGTTCGTGTCCAATGATACTCTTGAATTAGGATAGCGAGAGTCAGCACTTAAGGAGAAAGTATGAGTTCTGTGAAAGTAATAAACTGAATCTTAGATCATATAACTTATCAGACATTTGAAAAAGAGAACCAGGTAAAAACCCACTCCAAAAGCTACTCCAGTCATGCACTGTATGAGTCTGTTCATGTGAAATGTCCACAGTAGGTAAGTCTATGAAGGCAGAAGAGAATAGAAGAAAAGAAGGGAGTTGTTACCTGATAGTTGGTAGGAGGTGTTTTCAGAGATGATGTAAAATTTAAGACTAGACTGTGTGTACATGGCTTCACAACGCTGAATATAAAGTGCCATTGGACTGGTGACCTTACGTTGGTAAGTTGTGTCATGTATGAAATGTACTCTGACAAAAGTTTGTTTTTAAAAATAAGCAGAAGGGATGAGCATGTAGTTCAATAGTAACACTTATCTAGCATGCAATGGTGACCTGCTTAAGTTCAGTCCCGAGCACTACAATGAAACCCAAAAAAGAAACTACTGCTGCTCTGAACAAAAACTTGGGTCATATTCTCTTGCTACTTCCTCCATTGGTAGATTTCCAAATCACAGTTTTCCTATGTTCTGAAGATTTACAAGCGTGAAGGGTACCAGAGAGGCAAAATAGAATAGATTACCAGAACCCACGTCTGGTTTCCACTGCAGAGAAGTGTTATTTCTTGTGTACTCTAATGTTATTCTAGGTAACTTTGAAAAAAGAAATTAACAAAATGTATCATATTGTTTAAAATGTTCCATCTCTACTGGTTTATGGCATAAACCTGAACTATGGCATTGATACATAAATTCTTTCATGTGTGTGCATGCAGAGTATTTGTTTGTGCCTGTGTTTGCAAAGGCACAGTCATGAATGGGTGCCTGTGAAGGTCAGAGGTCAAAATCAGGTGCCTTCCGGTTTTACATTCCATCTTGTTGTTGTTGTTGTTATACTTTTATTGACTCTTTGTGACTTTCACAGCATGCACCCAGACCTGCATATCTTCCCTTCTCCTCATACCTGTCCTCTACCCTTGCAATCTCCCCACAAAAGAAAGGAAAAATCTCATTGTGGAAGCTGTGGTGTGTCACAGTGTGTCCCACAGTCTACCTTTTGTCCATACTCCTCGGTTTGCAAATGTTCACTGCAATGGCTCGCTGGTCTGATACAAGGCCCCTGGCTTCTGCTACTCTATCAATACTGGAACCTCACTGGGACTCTTCTTGGATATCCTATTGCTGCTCTGTGTCATGGAGATCTTGTTGCTTTAGATCTGAAGGATCCTTCACAAACTCTGGCATTCCATCAATGCGTGTTGGGGTGGGTCAACCCAAAGTCCTGGATCTGGGCGTCAGAGGCATTGAGCTGGTGAGACTGCAGGATCTCCTACTGTTACACACTCAGGGATGGCTCACCAGCAATCCCCACAACCAGGGCCAGCTACCCAGCTGTCCAGGTGAAATGCAGGGTACAATCTCCTAAGTGTTGCAGCCAGATAACATCAGGGCCAGCTCTTTTGCCTGCCATAGACAGCAAGGGACAAGGGAGGAAAGGAGGCCATCTTTCTTTTGTTCATGCCACTGTTTAGGAGACAAGAGGCAAGGGCAGTTTTCCTCTGCCCGTATCCTCAGGGCTGGCTCACCTGCTACCCTCACCTCCAAGGCCAAGTATACTGTGCTGCCCAGGTGAGGTAGAGGGCCTGCTCACCTGAATGCTACAGCAGGCGAGGGGCAGGGCCAGCTCTCCTGCTCTGATGATCTCGGGGCCAGTTCTCCTTCCTGCAGTAGGTGACAAGGGAGAAGAGGGGAATATCTCTCCCTGGCCCATGTCACTATATGACAGACAAGTGGCAGGGCCAACTCTCCCATGCTTAGGTGCTTGTGACTGTCTCACCAGCTCCTCCCACCTCACTGGGGGACAGCTCTACTGTGCTTCCTAGGTAAGGTGCAGGGCCTGCTATCTCAAGTGCTGAAGGTGGTAAGGGGCAAGAAGCACACCTTCTCTCATGACCCCAGGTCCAGGTCTCCCGCCTGCTACAGGTAGTGAGGGGTGATGGGAGAGGAGAGTATCTCTTCCTTGTCCCCTCTACCACATGGGAGTTGAGTGGTAGGGCCAGCACTCTCATTCTTGCATCCTGGAGTGGCTCACTCAAAAGTCCATCAAGGTGTAGTGTCTGTGCTCCGAGTACTACAGCTGGCTGGTTGTGGGGTCAGCTCTCCAGCTTTTATGCTCCCAGGGCCAGCTCTTGCACAGAGCACAGGTAAGGGGTGAGGTCATTTTTGCATAGCCCTCAGACATTAACATGACCTTAGATGGCAGCCCAGACCAGGGACATCTGCCTGGCCTTTGTTGGTAGCAGTTCCCCTGCTACTGCAGGACCACAGACCCTGACATGGCCCCCAGTGGCAGCACAGGCTGGGACTCCACCATGGGGCCTGTATCACATCTGTTCCTCATTACCCTCGAGTCTCCAGTTCTGCCTTTCTTCATTGTGCCTATATCCTTCTCTTTCTCTTCCATTTTCCCACCACTTACTTGCTCCTCTTAGTGGTGCCTGGGGTCTCTGAGTGTCTGGGGTTGTCTCAGGTGTGGTCTTAGGAAGACTATGCCTCATGTGTGCATTATGGCACTGGGCAGGGATCATCTCAGTCATGGTCTGCCATGTCCTGAGTCCCAGGCCTGCATGGTGCCAGACTTGTGGTCATCTCAGCTTAGCTATGTGACTAAGTGCCCTGGCACTGGTCTGGTGGTAACCATCTTATTTTTGAAACGGGTCTCTTGTTAATCCTAGTGTTCACCAGTTCAGGGAGACTGGTTGTCTAGCAAGGTTCTAGGATCCTCACATTTTTCCTATCCATCACTGACAGTATAGGTACATAAGCCCCTGCTCTTTTACATGAGTGTTGGGATCTTAGCAAATATTTGACCAGCTATGCCTTGTCCATAGCTCTTGTTACATAAACTCTTGAAACGTGTCTTCATTTAACATTATAGTTTTATTTCTTCCAGATCGTATCCATATCTACGATCATATAAAAATAATCATTGCCACGACCTGAGATCAAGATTCATTGCCTGTTGGCAAGATAAATGAAAGTTTTGTTGATATGTAAAGCCAAAATATTATAGAGAAATGGAGCAGGTGTTTTCAGCTAGTTGACAGAATACACAGGCAAAAATCAGTGGTTTGTGTTTGGGGGGAAAAGCACTAAAGGGTTGACTTAGCAGTTAAACATGCACACTGCTCAGTTTCCAGAACTCACCTTAAGGGACTGAAAACAGATAACAGCCTGTCACTTCAGCTCCAGGGAATCCTATGCACTCTTCTGTCCTCTCAACTGTGGGTACCCACAGTTACAAGTATATACCCACCCCCGACATGTACATAATTTCAAATGAGAATAAATCTAAGAATAAAAAAATTCAATTAAGTATGAGTGGGAAAGAAAGTTAAAATTATACCCATGCCAGCCAGTTCTTGTTATCATGGAACTTACGTGCAATTAACTCGGTAGGAACACAGAATTAGATGGCGTTGAAATAGTGTTCCTGGGAGAAGCGTGGAGTAAATATCTAGTAAGCTTCTCCTACATTTTCTTCAATCAGCACACACCTTTGGTTTATATATGTTTCTGTTCAAATAGATGCAGTTTTATATATAGTCTAGCTTCATTAGTAGTGAACTCATAACTGTACATAGCTTATTTAAAATTATCTATCTATCTATCTATCTATCTATCTATCTATCTATCTATCTAACATCTATCATCTAACATCCATATATCTATCATCTAACTATCATCCATCTATCTACCATTTGTATATCATCTACCTGTAATCAAATATCAATCTATTATCATCATCTACCATCTATACATCTATGTATGTATGCATCTATCAACGTATCTATCTATCCATCATTCATCTATTTAGCATTAATCTATCATATACCTATAATCAATCTTTCAATCTATCATCATCTATCATCTATCTATCCATCCATCCATCCATCCATCCATCCATCCATCCATCCAACCATCCATCCACTCACCCATCTATCCTCTGTAATGCATGCACAGACGGTTTTACTTATGAACACTACTCAGCACATCTACCCTAGCTTGATGGCAATTTTAAAGAATGAAATAAGCAACATAAAAAGCACAGATATATGGAAAACATACATCACTACATTGGTTGAACATCAAAAGCTCAGGTGACTTTCTGTAGGTAACACAGGAACAATGTCCCATGTTCTAACCCAACCTCAGCTGGGGACATTCTCTCTCTCTCTCTCTCTCTCTCTCTCTCTCTCTCTCTCTCTCTCTCTCTCTCTCTCTTTCATACTGATCAATGTAGGTCCACAGACTGTCAAAATGCTACAAGAATTGAGCATATAGTGAATTTTATTGAGTAGGCAAATTAGGAAAGACAGAATCTAGGAATAATAAAGAGTGACTATAATCGTTTTTTATTTTTATTAGATATTTTCTTCATTTACATTTCAAATGCTATCCCCAAAGCCCCCTATACCCTCCGCCCTTGCTCCCCAACCTACCCACTTCTGCTTCCTGGCCCTGGCATTCCCCTGAACTGGGGCATATGATCTTCGCAATATCAAGGGCCTCTCCTTCCATTTATGGCTGACTAGGCCATCCTCTGCTACATATGCAGCTAGAGACACAGCTCTGGGGGGTACTGGTTAGTTCATATTGTTGTTCCACCTATAGGGTTGCTGACCCCTAGCTGTGTTTACTTTAACTTTGTGTATCATACCACTTTTCTTCTCCTTGCAGCATCTGAATAATTACATTTTTTCTTGGATTTAGGTATGGTCATGTGATCAGCTTTTTGCCAATGGATGGACTTAGTAGCAGCATACATTGTTCCCTCACTCTGCCTACAAAATCCTCCCACCAATGGGGCTCTGTTCTCTTTCCCCTCTGTTGACCGGGTTGGAGACAACCCCGGACAGTCATCATAGGCTGATCTAAGAATTTGTTCAAAAGGAGGAGAAAAATATCTTTTTCTTTGAATTCACTGAGATTTAAGATGCATTTGTAGTTAGCAATCATAGCTACCTTAAGTACACTGTCAAGATTCCATTTTAATCAGTGCAAGGAGGCTTTGTGCATGTTTCTACTGTTTAATTTATCAGAAGATGTACTTTGATTGCTCTACAGGAACTGTAGATGTCATTTTATCAAGGCTAGAGTCATAAGAAGTCTGTTATTAACTACAGGTTATCAGACTCATTATAATATCAATCACCTTTTAGTTGCACTCACAAACTTAAGCTTATTGTATAGATTATTTATTAATTTACCAATAGTTGTTGAACAGTTAGTAGTCACATTATTATTTCTATACCTGCTTTGGGCTGACCTATAGTCTGCCTGAAAGCAGCAGAATCCACAGGGAATCCCAAGCTGAGTTCAACAGGGCAAACAGGCACTGAATGCACACAAACTCAGGAAGTGAGGGAGCAAGTTACAAGTTCCCCCTCTTTTAACATTTCTGGAATGTTCTTAGCCTCTGGCTGTGTATTCTGCTTTCACTAATCTCCCCTCCTCTCGTCAGCTTTCTTTTCATAGAAAGTGAAATTTAAGAATGTGTTCGAAACTAGCATATAAAACTGCTCAAAGAATGTTTTCCCCACTTGGTTTTGAGGGGGAAAATTAAAGTTATCCTGCAGGCTCTCTCCTGCAGGCATGCTCTTTGTTCCTAAGTTACTCAACCTTTGATTGGACTGAGATCCTGTCTCCTGACTGGCTTTTCAACTCTCTTGGGGGCAGTTGTGTATGTGTGTCTGTGTGTGTGTGTGTGTGTGTGTGTGTATGTGTTTTAAACAATGGAGATCTACTGAGATAGTTTGTTTAGAGGCATCTTTAGACATTATGAAGGACAAGTGACAATTTTTTTTTGTTCTAGACAACAAGAAGTTTGAATAGTATATTAAACATGGCAATATATCCCAAATGCAAGTGTGCACAGAAGTATTCCAAAGCACAGAAGAAAGACTGAGAAGGCTGTGAAGGTGGGGACAGCAGAATTAGAGCAGGTAAGACATCACAGTAGAGAATATTTGAGATGCTGCCTAGGGTCTCTGGGATTGTGGCATGGAGAATGATTCTATTAGGTACTAGACTTTGAATTAAGAACTTAGAGACAGGAATGGAAGGGTGGAACATGACTGAAGATTGGAAGAATGGACAAGGAAAATCAGAGCTAAAATGAATAAAGTAGAAATAAGAGAACCCAGGAAGCCTTTATTTAACTTGCAAGATGCATTTTATCTGAGGACAGGGGAGGGAGGGTCGGGGGAGGGTTCATGTGTGGGGGTCCTGGGGGGAGGGAATGGGATATAAAGTGAATAAAGAAATAAATTAATGGAAAAATTGTTTCATCGTCTCTTACTGTTTTGTAAGGAGGGTGAAATCAGCAACTGGGGAGGGGGGATCTTCATTCTTCCCCTAAATAGTGAGGAGTGGGGGTGTGCATGCTCAGTATATCTGCTCTATTATCAAGTAGAGAATGGGATGTAAGTACAACAAATGTTACTGGGGAGTAGCTGTGTCTTCCTATTGGAGGGGTTAACAAAAAGTTCCCAAGTGACTATCCAGCTTAAGTCAGACTTGGGAAGAGAATGCAAGTGTGTGTGTGTGTGTGTGTGCGTGTGTGTGTAATTTATTGAGCTGTTTGCTTAGTAGTAGTGAGTGCTTTCTCTCTCCCTGTCCCTGTCCCTGTCCCTGTCCCTGTCCCTGTCCCTGTCCCTCTCCCTCTCCCTCTCCCTCTCCCTCTCCCTCTCCCTCTCCCTCCCCCCTCTCTCTTCTTTATGCAATCTCTGGATTGCTCTCATGGGTTGATGTGATGGGGTGATTTACTGAAGGAGTCAAAGGTCATACTGAGTGCACCTGGGTTTCATGGATTGGTTGTAGATAAAAACAAATGCCATTTGTGTGGAAATCACATGCTTGAGTTCAATTTTATGTTAAATCCTTGGGCAACCAGGATGATAGCTTTTCTATGTGGTTAGATAATAGCACATTGCATTTTTGGACTCCTAATTCTAGACTGAAGCACATTGAATGAAGTGCTGGGGTGACAACGATCATAAAGTGCACGTCAATATTCATGCTTTCTCTATCCTCTTAGCTAACACTGTGCCTGCTAGGCTTCCTGCAGCTATGTAGTAGGTCACTACAGCATTGACTTCAAAATAATTAAATGTGGGTAGAGGTGCTGGACACTACTGTCACTTCTAGTTTAATAAAAATTTCTTTCAATCTCTCCCACACTCTTATTCTTTTGTAGGCTTCTGAATGAAGGGGTCACAGGGCTCTCTGTTTGTGGCCATGGGGCTCTGTTGAAAGCTAAATGTGAAATGCAGAAAATTGTCTTTCCTTTTGGGATTAGTAATAATTATCATTCACCTACTGCTATTTCCTTTTTAAAGATTGACATTAATTTTATCCACCCCCCATGTGTGTGTGTGTGCGCATGCATCCATGCATGCATGTTACATGTACAGTGTAGAATCCCTTCAAGTTGAACTTACAGGTATTTGTGAGCCATCTAATGTGGGTGCTAGGAACAAAACTCAGGATTATAGATGGGAACAACAGCATGTCCTCTCAACTGCTGAGCCACATTGCCTGTGCTGTTGACCTATTTATAAAAGTACCAAAACCTGAACAAAAAAATACACTGTATGCTTTGGATTGATTTATAATAAGATTATCATAACTAACACAAGTGATGCAAAAGGAGTTTGAAACAATCCAGAAAGATGAGATCAAAATCTGAACCAAGGAGCAACAGTGGAAACAGAATGAAAGATTAATTATGTATTATTGTAATTAAGTTGAGATGTGAAGAATTTGTGCCTTAATCTATGCCACCATCTTTCAGCTGTAGTTATTGGCTTGATATAACTCATTTTGGGGGTTCATGACTAAAGTTGTATAATGGACTCAATGCTTTTTGGCATAGCACATTGCCATCAATTGAACATGCTTCCTATTTCTATCTTCCACTTATAAACTGAATGTCTTCTCCCACTTACTCAAACATTTATCACACACTGACCATAATAAGTTCCAAAAAAGTATGTAAGTTCAAACTGACAAAGTTTTCCCTCCAAGCTTCTTTGTTGACCACAAGGGCAGTCAGAAGTACCTGTGTACCTCATAAAGTCTTTCTTCTTTGGAGGCTGTCAGTTGCCTAAAGAGAAGCACTGGCTGTATAGAGTTCCACACTTCCATTAAGATCGGTGTGGTTTATTTGGGATAGTAAATGTTTCTACTGCATTATAATTATAAGCCTGGTTATAGACTGTAGCAGGAAGGAAGATCGAATTCATTAATTTTTTTCCTACTTAAATTCTGTGTCAGTTTCTATCCAAATGTGTTTGCGTTATTAAAACATCTACAGCCACTTTCCTGTCATTTGCGTTTTTGTTGGGAAATTCAGTTGCTTTCTAAAAACAAAACAAAACAAAAACAAAATTTAACAAACAAAGTATTAATTATGGAATCCATGGAAAGCACACAAGGCAGAGATCTGCTTTTCCACATTTCTAAACTTCTTTATGTCATGATCAATCTCTTCTAAGTCAAATGGTCCTGTTTTAAGTCAGCTGGAGTTGACATGTTATTGATGTCTTTCCCATTAAAGAAGATGAATAAAGACTTCAAATTCAGCAATCTTGCTGCAGAGCCATGATATTCCAGAGATCTCTGTTGAAATAGAGTTTGAAACGTGATGAACGTGCCATTGTATCTTCCCTGATCAGAATTAGCTGGGAATATTCCTATGACTCTTTGGGCTGATTGATTGTTTTTTGTTTTTTGTTTTGTTTTGTTTTGTTTTCAACTTGACATAAGCCAGAGATGTTTGGGAAGAGGAAGCCTCAACAGAGAAAAATGCCTCTATTACTGACCTTCAGGAAAGTCTGTGGGGGCATTTTCTTGATTAATGACTGACATGGGAGGACCTAGTTCACTGTGGGCTGTACCACCCCTAAGCAAGTCCTTCTAGGTTGGATAGGAGAGCAGGCTGAGCAGGTCTAGGCTTCAGTTCCTGCTCCAAGTCCCTGCCCAACTCCCTTTAATGACAGACTATTGTCAGGGTGTATAACCAAATACACCTCTCTTCCACAAGGTGCTTTGGCCATAGGGTTTGTCACACTAATAAAAAGTAAACCACAATACTTGTAACATTTTGAGACTGGGGCTATCTTCCAAAACTACCTGAAGTCATAACTACATCTACAGAAAAGACTTGTCTTATCTACATTTCTTCTTCCCACTCCCAAGTGACAGACAGCTTCCTTTTCTAACTAAAAGGAGGAAACACCTCATATACACATGAGCTAGACTCATAACTTAAATACATTAACTAAAACCTATGATAATTTTATTTAAAAATTATTCCTGTTATAAACACACACACACACATTAATTTTTTTAATTAAGTGGATTTCTTGCTATGATCGTTAAAATTGAGGCTACATTATGTTATAGTGCAGGATGCGGCTCTCCTGTTTGGTTCATAGTTTAGCATGTTGGAAAACATGTCAAGAGTGATCTTTCCCATGCTGCAGTCTGCTGTGGAACATGGCTGCCCTCCAAATTATTTAAGGAAAAAATCTTAATGAACTAACACTGGAGGAGAGCTGTTTCCATGGCAATTCAGCTATCAGAAAACACAAGGTTGATACTTATTCTCTTGCTAGTTTGTGCAGTTCTATTTTTAACTTCTTGGAACTGGCAGTTAGGGATCAACAGGAACTCATTTTCCATGTGAGTATTTACTTTTCAAAACAACAAGAAATAAATCATGGTTCAGTTATCATTTCTTGAAAACATGATCATTAATCCCCTAGAAGAAAAGAGGAAAGAGGAGAGGAAAGGGTGTTTATGACAAACTAGAGGCAAGAGGTTGATGAAGACTAAAGAAGATACAACTTGACTCTTGTTTTTTTTTTAAATTTAATTTTATTTTTAATTTATTTTTTACACTCCATATTCCATTTCCTGCACCCCTATCTACACTCCTTCTGCTCTACATCCCACACCTCCTCCCACCCCACCCCCGTCTCCATGTGGATGCCCCCACCCCCACCTCACCTGACCTCTAAACTCCCTAGGGCCTCCAGTCTCTTGAGGGTTAGGTGCATCATCTCTGAATGAACACAGACTCAGAAGTACTCTACTGTATGTGTGTTGGGGGCATCATATCAGCTGGTGTATGCTGTCTGTTTGGTGGTCCAGTGTTTGAGAATTCTTGGAGGTCCAGAATAATTGAGACTACTGGTCCTCCTACAGGGTCACCCTCCTCTTCAGCTTCTTTCAGTCTTCCCTAATTCAACAACAGGGGTCAGCTGCTTCTGTTCATTGGTTGGGTGCAAATATGTGCATCTGATTCTTTCAGCTGCTTGTTGGGTCTTTCAGAGGGCAGTCATGATGGGTCCCTTTTTTGTGAATGTTCCATAGCCTCGGTAATATTGTCAGGCCTTGGGACCTCCCCTTGAGCTGGATCCTACTTTGGGCCTGTCACTGGACCTTCTTTTCCTCAGGCTCCTCTCTATTTCCATCCCTGTAATTCTTTCAGACAGGAACAATTATGGGTCAGAGATGTGACTGTGTGATGGCAACCCCCATCCCTCACTTGATGCCCTGTCTTCCTGCTGGAGGTGTGCTCTATAAGTTCCCTCTCCCTACTGTGGGGCATTTCATCTAAGGTCCCTCCCTTTGATTTCTCACCTTCCAGGTCTCTGGTGCATCTGGAGGGTTCCCCCAACCTCCTATTTCCTGAGGTTGCCTGTTTCCATTCCTTTTGCTAGCCCCCCCCCCCAGGGCTTCAGTCCTTTTCCTTTACCCAATACCAGATACCAGATCAGGTTCTCCTCCCCCCCCACCAAGTCCCTCCCTCCCTCCCTACAAAGAACTCAAGAAGTTAATCACCAAAAAGACAAACAACCCAATCAAAAAATGGGATATAGAACTAAACCGAGAATTCACAACTGGAATCTCGAATGGTTGAGAAACACCTAAAGAAATGTTCAAAGTTCTTAGTGATCAGAGAAATGCAAATCAAAATGACCCTGAGATTCCACCTTAATGGTGCTTATCCCGGGCATGGGGGATGGGGTAAAGAACTCAGGGAGGAGAGGACTGAAAAGGGGGAATCAACATTTAGAGTGTAATAAATAGAATAATTTAATAAAAATCTAAACATACTGACTGCTTAGTATTTAAGATTAACATTAAGATTCAGAGGAAGGTTAGCTGAGATCTCAAGAAGTTTAGAGCCTGAACTATGCCACCAAATAAAGAGAAAATTCCCATACAGTTTTGTAAAAATCAATGAGATTTTTGTACTTAGTGTCTGGGGAGCACGGAAGAATAAGTTTCATCCTATTTGCAGTTGGGTAGAGCGTTGCCAGGCAGATGAAGATTGTGTGGGATTGAAGGGATGAGTTAAATAAAGCAGGAGAAGCCAATGCAGATGGAAAAGGGATCTGTAGGGATCTGGAGATGTGGGCTGCTAAGGGAAGCAGAGAGGTTTGTATGGCGAGCTCCAAACAACTTACTATTAAGTTGGTTACTATTCTATTGAATGTGAACAAGTCCAGAGGCTGGACTTTGTGATTTTTGATTGGTTGCCATGAGTGTCCATGAAGGATTTTATGCTACTTAATAAGAGTAATATGAGAAATGACCATGAGGATTGTAGCTAACTTTTATTTTTGAAATTGTGTGTGTTCATGTAAACATGTTGAGATCAGAGGGGAACTTGTGGTTCTCTCTTACTATGTGGGTTCTGGGAACTGAACTCAGCTCATCAGGCTTGGCAGCAAGCACGTGTACCCATTGATCATTGATCAATCTTGCTGGCCTACGACAACTCTCCTAAAATCTGACTCACCTGATTTACAGGTTTTATATGAATCTACTGTAATTAAATATATGACGAATTACTTTTCTTGTCTCTCATAAGATGCTTGCCTTGGAGGCACATTTTTTATTTATAACAACTAGCTAAAATGACCCATAAGGTTATCCAAATACAAAATGCAACCATGCCACCAGGAAGTTACACACTGTGTCACATATCTCCTTCAGGGTTGCTTGTAAACTGACTGTAGTACAATTAAGAATATTGTGATACCCAATTAAAGGGATTCCTAGGACTAACTTGTTATCCTCAAAATTGGCTTCTAAACTATTCATTAATTCCCTAACCACTATAAAAGAAATATAGTCAGGTCCAACCATACAATTAAGCTTGTAGCAAAACACAATAATTAAAGTTTCAAAGTCAGTGTTAAGCCAGGTCTCCATTGTTGGGCCAACTGTGCTTTTTCCCATTTTCCTTTCTGCCTTACTTGAGAGTAAGGGCTGCATCCTGAGTGAGTGCTGACTGGAACCATAGAGAAAGACAAGGAATCCGGAGGCCTCTGTCATCTATTACACTTAGCTGCCCAAGAGCAGCCTTTCTGTACAAGGGACACCTCTGTGGATGGTGGATTCCTAGGAACTGCCAAGGAACTCACTTTAGGCTGTCCTCTCACCAACTGATTGTTCCACTCTGTAGAACTTTGTTAAGTCGGAATCACACCAACATTCTTCCTTCCTGCATGGACATCCTTTCACGAGGGACTGTAAGCCATAGGTGAAATACACCCATCCCTCTCCAAGTTGGTTTTGGTGCTGTCTTCTCAAATTAGAAATAGTCATTCCACAGCAAGTTACACTATAGGATAAAATTGGTCAGAGGGAAAACTTGAAGACAATTATTTCAAATATTTCCAAGCATCAAAGAAAATGTTACATAATGTACATAGGCAATGATAGGGGAAACATAAATAAGTTTGGTTCAGGGATATAAATATACATGCCAAAGATCTTTTGCTTGGTTAGGATGCCTACTTCCATCACTATCTACCTTTGCTTAACTTTAACTGCAATACTAAATGCCAGGTGTAACTATTATACAAGATGTAAAGGTGGAGGCAGAAAAAAAGCAAGACCTGGAATATTATGGATAGTAAATCCCTTCAATTGGAGATGTCTTCTTTAATGACTTCACCAACTATTTCACACAGCTCTCCTGCCTGCTCATTCAAACATTGATCAGACCTTGGCTTTAAGTCTTCACAATGGTGTGGGTCATAAAACATTCGGCTCCACGTGCATAAAATATACTGAATTTTCCAGAATGCTGAAATTTCCAGGAAATCAAAGCCACACCTGAGATAAGGATTGTAAAAAGATTCTGATTCGCTGACTGAGATGTTGTGGTTGTGGGGAGTTGGTGTTCTGAAACCTATAACCAAATTTTTCTTGGGCTACTTTCAGTAGCTTCATACTGCCCACTTTTTCATCCTACCTAACACCATTACATTTACAATGAGAACCTTTTAGCATGTTTTAACATAGCTTCCACCAGCTCCAATTCGAAGCATGTCAACAGTAACATCTAAAACCTGCAACAGAGCTTTCCCCACTTTTTTGTAACCTACCAATGGGTTTATGTTCCCACCAATGTATTTGAAAAATGTCTTCATATAACTTTCTTTGTTTTATCACTACAAGGCACTTATACTTTAGAATATTTTATTTAGGGGCAAACTTTATGTACATTGCTGAGATAGTACCCTATGTAGATTGCAACAAGCAGTCCCCTATTCCCTTTGATGAGAGAGATGTATTTGAATTAACAACTCACATACATTTTTGTGATATCATTTAAAAGCTGCTGCTTTAGCAACATTTAAATACTCGGTACGTGATTACTTCTTCACGTAATCAAGCGAAGAGTTCATCAAGCTGAGCTTTTATAGCACAATTATAACTCTAAAGCCACCCTTTCAGTCCTCCACATTCTTACATTCAAAATTTTAAATAAGTTGTAACAAATGAATAAGCTCCCATCAAAACACCGAAGTACTAGTGGAATACAAAAGGACTCGAGTTAAATTGGGTCAAATGCAATAATACTAATTTCAACCATTGTCCTAGTTTTATTTCTGTTGCTATGACAAAAAGCAATGTAGGGGAGGACGGATTTATTTGGCTTAGCTCCAGGTCATAGTCCATTATTGCAGGGTAGTAAAGGCAAGATCACTCGCATCACATCCGTAGTCTAGAGCAGAGGAACGAACAAAGAATATTTCTCTGCTTGCTGGCTGCTTCTCAGCCTCCTTTCTCTCCTCTTATACAGCCACAAGCAGCAGGAGAGGTGACAAGCTCTGGTGATCTAACAAGAAAGGCTCTGCCAAATTGGTGACTTGGTAACTTAGGAAGGAACTATGTAAAGCCTCTGCTGTTTTTCCTGAAATTATGCAGTCTGGATTAAAAAAAAATAAGCGCTTTAAGTTATATTTATTTGTTTATGTGTGAAGTATGTGCATTAAAAGATAGCATGTGAGAACAAAGGCCCAACTCAAGTGTCTAGGCTTGGGACAATTGCCTTAAAACACAGTTTGATGTACTTGGGTCAGTGTCAAGGAAGCCAAAAGAAAGAAACGGATTCAGGGAGCCAAAGTGGTGGGTGGGTAAGCACTGTCTTTGTTTTCTCATTGCTCTGAGAGGTGACGGACATAAACCAGTGGACAGACAGAATTTATTTAGGTTTATAGTTTCAGAGATTTTATCTAACCAAGCTCCAGGATGTGAGAGGGCAGAGCAGATCGTATCATAGTGGCCAGGAAGAATAGGAGGAAAAGGGAGCAAAGAGAGACAGAGTGACAAAGACACCTAAGCACAGCATAGTATCCAAAGACATTCCTTCCCCAGGGACTTTTTCCTTCAGTGGGTTACACAGCCTAAAATTCCTCAGATCACCCCGAATCTCATCATCCAGAGTGGGGCTAAGCATTCAACTCATGAACTTAGCTAAAATTCATTCACCACAGACATCATCACAGTAGATGTGGTGGGAGACTCTTCAAGGGATGCACAGAACAATAAACTTCAAGACTGGCGCACTCTGAGACTTGTAATGATTTGTCAGGGACTAGAACATCTTCAGTAATTAGTAGAGATCTAGTGAGAACCTCTAGGAAAGGATATATGATTTTTAAAATTTATTTAATTTTATGTGCATTGGTGTTTTGGCTGCAGGTAAATCTGTGTTAGGGTGTCCAACAGTTGTAAGCTGATGTGTGGGTGCTGGGAATTGAACCTGGATCCTCTGGAAGAAGTGTCAGTGCTCAAAACCACTGAGCCGTTTCTCCAGTTCAGTATATAAGATTGAAAATGGTGTTTGTAGATCACTGGTTCCAATATCTTCCTGTTCATCAAGTTGGAGTTCTTCATACTAACTTTGATCACTTTACTTAATTCATCTTGGGTTTGGTCATGCAGTCCTATGGTTAATAAAATGGGAAAGATAAATAGTAATTGCCAGCCTAGGTTTAAGAGCCCTTGGATATTTGTACATGTGTACTCACACCTCGGCCATGGCTATAAGAGCTAGCCTTGGCTATCTCTTGGTCTCATGAATGTAAAAGACAAGTGGATCTAGAGGAAGCCCCAGGTAACCTACTGATGTGTGAGATAAAGTAAATGGTTGTTCTTTTAATTCTCTGAGTCTGGACATGAGTACTAAGAAATTAGCTGTTCTATTAGTTCAGTGTATCTGGTTTTATGTGGAGGTCCTTGATCCACTTGTACTTGAGCTTTGTACAAGTAGATAAGAATGTATCTATTTGCATTCTTCTACACAAACCTCCAGTTATGCTAGCACCATTTGTTGAAAATGCTGTCTTTTTTCCACTGGATGGTTTTAGCTTCTTTGTCATAGATCAAGTTATCATAGTTATGTGGGTTCATTTCTGGGTCTTCAATTCTATTCCATTGATCTACCAGCCTGTCACTGTAGCCATACCATGCGTTTTTTTTGTTTGTTTGTTTTTTTGTTTTTTTTTTTTTATCACAGTTGCTCTGTGGTACAGCTTGAGGTCAGGGATGGTGATTCCCCGGAAGTTCTTTTATTGATGAGAATAGTTTTCGCTATCCTGTTTTTTTGTTTTTTGTTTTGCTTTTTTTGTTATTCCAGATAAATTTGGAAATTGCTCTTTCTAAATCTATGAAGAATTGAGTTGGAATTTTTGATGGGGATTGAATTGAATCTGTAGATTGCTTTTGACAAGATGGCCAGTTTTACCATATTAATCCTGCCAATCTATGAGCATGGAAGATCTTTCCATCTTCTGAGATCTTCTGGTATTTATTTCTTCAGAGACTTGAAGTTTTTGTCATACAGATGTTTCACTTGCTTGGTTAGAGTCACACCAAGATATTTTATATTATTTGTGACTATTGAGAAAGGTATTGCTTCACTAATTTCTTTCTCAGTTTATTCTTTGAGTAGAGAAAAATGCCACTGATTTGTTTGAGTTAATTTTATATATAGACACTTTGCTGAAGTTGTTTATTAGGCTTTAGGAGTTCTCTAGTGGAATTTTTGGGATTACTTAAGTGTCCTATATATCATCTGCAAATAGTGATATTTTGACTTCTTCCATTCCAATTTGTATCCATTTGATTTCTTTTGTTGTCTAACTGCTCTAGCTAGGACTTTGAATACTATAATGAACAGGTAGGGAGAGAGTGGACAGCCTTGACTAGTCCCTGATTTTAGTGGGATTGCTTCAAATTTCTCTCCATTTACTTTGATGTTGGCTACTGGTTATCTGTGCCTTGAGCACATTGACACAGGGGAAAAGTTTCTAAACAGAACACCAATGGCTTATGCTCTAAGATCAAGAATTAACAAATTGGACCCCATAAGATTGCAAAGCTTCTGTAAGGCAAAGGACACTGTCAATAGGACAAAATGGCAACCAACAGATTAGTAAAAGATCTTTACCAATCGTACATCTGATAAAGGGCTAATATCCAAGATATAACAAGAACTCAAGAAGTTGGACTACAGAGAACCAAATAACCCTATACCACTCCTGGGCATATACCCAGAAGATGCTCCAACATGTAATAAGGATACACATTCCACTATGTTAATAGCAGCCTTATTTATAATAGCCAGAAGCTGGAAAGAGCTCAGATGTTTCTTAACAGAGGAATGGGTACAGAAAATGTGGTACATTTACACAGTGGAGTACTACTCAGCTATTAAAAACAATGAATTCATGAAATTCTTAGGCAAATGAATGGAACTAGAAAATATCATCCTGAGTGAGGTAACCTAATCACAAAAGAACACACATGGTATGCACTCACTGATAAGTGGATATTAGCCAAGAAGTTCAGAATAACCAAGATACAATTCACAAACCACATGAAGCTCAAGAAGAAGGAAGACCAAAGTGTGGATTCTTTGGTCAGTTGTAGAAGGGGGATAAAAAATACCCATGGGAGGAGATAAAGAGATAAAATGTGGAGCAGAAACTGAAGGAACGGTCATCCAGAGACTGTCCTAACTGGGGATCCATCCTATATACAGTTACCAAACGCAGACACTATTGTGGAAGTGCTTGCTGACAGGAGCCTGATAAAGCTGCCTCCTGAGAGGCTCTGCCAGTGCCTGACAAATACAGAAGTGAATGCTCACAGCTATCCATTGGACTGAGCACAGGGTCCCCAATTGAGGAGTTAGAGAAAGGACTGAAGGAGCTGAAGTGGTTTGCAGCCCCATAAAAGGAACAACAATATGAACCAACCAGTACCCCCAGAGGTCCCAGGGATTAAACCACCAACCAAAGAGTACACATGGAGGGACCCATGGCTCCAGCCGCATATGTAGCCGAGGGTGGCCTTGTGGGACATCAGTGAGAGGATAGGCCCTTGGACCTGTGAAGGCTCGATGCCCCAGTATAGGAGAATGCCAAGACAGGGAACCAAGTGTGGGTGGGTTGGTGAGCAGAGGGATGGGGGAGGGAAAAGGGGGTTTTCAGTGGGGGAAAACAGGAAAGGGGATAACGTTTGAAATGTAAATAAAAAATATCTAATACAAAAAGAAATTAGCTGTTGTTCTATTGGGCTGAAGGTAAGAGGTTTTGGGGACTCGGATTTTTGTCTACTTGTAATCTGGTGACTACATGCATGTGATTAAGAAGTTATTCAGTGCTAGATTCCATGATCTAGGCCTATAACTCTCAGATGGTATGAGGCAAGGAAATTCCATCTTCAAGGCCAGCCTTCACTACAGAGTGAGTTCAAGGACAAACTAGGCAATTTAGGGAGACTTTCAAGGTAGAAGAAAGGTTTGAGGATACAGCTCTGTCGTAGAACACTCGCTCAACATGCCAAAGACCCTATGTTCAATTCCTACCACCACAGAAACTACAAAAGGTTCTTCATATATTTGAAAAAAAGAAGAGATGATCCCAACTTGGAAAAAGCATATGCAGTTAGAGGGGAGATAGGAGAGCCATACCAGAAGGTATGCTATTTTTAATAATGTGGACTTTAAAATTTTGACTTTTCTAAAGTTTTGGTATGTATTTCTAGATACCTGACCTATGGCCTTCCTTTAAATATACTTTTTCTTTAACTTTTTAGATTATAATTTAATTACGACATTTCTTCCTTCCTTTTCTTTCCTCCAAACCCTCCCTGCTATCCTTCCAATTCACGACCTCTTTGTTCAACAACTGTTATTGCATGCATATGTGTGCATGGATATATATTCCTATAAATGTAGCCTGCCGAGTCCATAACATTACTTGTGTGTCTATTCTCAAGGCTGAATCTTTGGTACTGAACAACCAATTGATGTGCTTCACTCTAGGGAAGACAGGTCTCTAGCTCCCAGCTCTCCTCCGTTGCCTGTAGTTCTTTGTGTGGGGTTGACGTCTCCTTCATTTTCCTCTATCCATTTTGTTACATCCATTGGTTTATGGCTTTACCTTTTCAACATATTACTGAGAATAATTAATTTTGCATATAAAGTGTACAGTCATGACTTTAGACAACTGTGTACATGGATGAAGAGCCATTGTTCCAACTAAGACAGAGAATGCTCTCACTGTCACCTAAAGCTTCTTTGTGCCCCTTTGCAATAACTTTTCTCTTCATTTCCAACTCTGCATCAACAAGGAATAACTGATATGCATTGGTTACCATAATCTGGCTTACTTTTACCTAAAACTTTACTTAAGTGAGGCTATACTTGGCTTCTTTTGGTGTTTTTCAATGGCATTTTTGAAGTTGTCTGCATTTCTCTGTAGTTCCATGATATGAACATATCACAATTTGTAAATACTTACCCATGTATGGATATAGTTTTTTTCAAGGTTTTGTAACTGCAAATACAACTGCTATAAACATTTATGTACAAGTATTTGTATGATGACAAGCTTAGTATATAAATGAAATAAAAGCAGGTTCATGAGTAAATATTTGTATACAAATATTCTTCTTGTACTGTTTAAGGTGGAAAGAATCCAAATATTCATCAGTGAATGGATAAAATATAATTTGTATGCACAATTGTTGGAAACCGACCAGTGGCTCACATGAACTGGGTTTCACCTGGGAGGCAAACCGGGGCTGAAAAGAGAGGGGAAACTAGGTGGACGAGAGAGAGAAATGGAGCCAAGACAAGGTTCCTGATCAAGGCTCTAATGTTTAATGGCGAATGCACTTATAAAGGGGGGAGGAAGCCCATTCCCGCCAATTGATCCTTGGAGCCTGGAACCAGCTGCAGGTGATGATGTGCAGGATAGGGTGTGGTCTCCCTCCGGAATAGCTCGGTGGCCTCCCCACAGGTAGCAGTATCTTGAAGAGGAACATCGACAGTGGCTGAACAATAGAATGAGCTAGGAAGGCTCCATCTTAGGTAATCTCCTTAGTAGCAGAAAAGGTCAAGGTCTGGCTCAGCCTGCTTCAGGCTTGGGGGAGGTTATACACAATGGAATATTTCTCCTCCATAAATAGGAATGGATATTGTAACGTATTGTAACAGATAAACTTCTTAAGAACAAGCCATACATAGAAAGGTGGGGTTTGAGCTTGCACAAAACTTGTGAGTTCATATGTGCAGCTGCCTGCTGTGTTCAGAAGAGACTATTTCCTTGTAGCCAGCCACCTCTTCTAATTTACAATCTTTCTTCCTTGTATTCTGCAATGAGAAGAGGTGGTACAATATATATATATATATGTGTGTGTGTGTGTGTGTGTGTGTGTGTGTGTGTGTTCCCCTTCAGTGCTGAGCATGCCAGTCTTTGATACTCTATATTTTGATCACTTTGTGACTGTGTTAATTGTCATCTACTTCAAACATAAACATCTCTGATGATGGCTGAGAGATATATTAATCAATAGATAGAACAATAAGTCACTGGGAGTCAGTTTAATATTCTGTCCATTTATCATTGTAATACTAATAGGGTCTCTACTAGGACCTATGACCTGTTTAGCCATTGGGTCTTGGTCCAATAATGTTGCCATATACATTTTTTTCTCATGAAATGGGGCTAAGTCTGATTCCACAGTGTACTGGCTAGTTTTGTGTCAACTTGACACAGCTGGAGTTATCACAGAGAAAGGAGCTTCAGTTGAGGAAATGCCTCCATGAGATACAACTGTAAGGCATTTTCTCAATTAGTGATCAAGGGAGGAGGCCCCTTGTGGGTGGTGCCATCTCTGGGCTGGTAGTCTTGGGTTCTATAAGAGAGCAGGCTGAGCAAGCCAGGGGAGGCAAGCCAATAAAGAACATTTCTCCATGGCCTCTGCATCAGCTCCTGCTTCCTGACCTGCTTGAGTTCCAGTCCTGACTTCTTTGGTGATGAACAGCAGTGTGGAAGTGTAAGCCAAATAAACCCTTTCCTCCCCAACTTGCTTCTTGGTCATGATGTTTGTGCAGGTATAGAAACCCTGACTAAGACACACAGCTTGTATTTTGACTTAAGGAAACAACCAATGGGAGTTGGAATTGAATCTAGAGCCAATGAAGATTTCTGACACACTGAATATGTTGTGATGGTGTGAGGGCCTTTGTTTCTCCCAAATCCATCTGTTGAAACCTTACCATTATGGAAGCGGTAAGTGATTGGGCAGAGGCATAATAAATGGGATGTGTGCTCTTATAAAAGAGGTCTCAAAAATCAGTCTTGCCTTTCCCTCCAAGGGAATATGTAGCTAGAAGGCATCATCTTCGAACTTGAATGTGGGCTCTTGCCAGACACTGAAGCTGCCAACATCTTGATTTTTGGACTTCTCTGACTCCAGAGGTGTGAGAAATGAATTTATAAGCCACATAGTTTGTGGTGTTGGCTATAGTTTTCTCCAAAGGACAGAGTATAGAGTAAAAAAAAAAAGAATTAATAAGAAGGAAAAAAGCAAAGAAGTTGAGGAAGAAGGAAAAAAGGGAGGGAGAGAGCTAAGGAGGGAGGAAGCGAGGGAGGAAGGGAGGAAGAGGAGGGGGGCTGAGTAGTAGGCATTAATCCATTGCATTATTTCTTGTGTCTGAATGGTTTTATTTTTACCAATATTCATATCAAATCCTATACAAATTTTGATTTTTCAACGTTTTCTTTTAAACGTTTTGAAGCATAACAGAGTAAGAGTGCCTTATAAGGAACTGTAGAGCAGCCCCAGAGATGTCAGAGCAGGATGCCGCAGTGCCCCAGAACATGAGTCTGGCTCCCAACCCAGAACCTGCAGATACTCATCAACATTCTTGGTTGGAAGGATGAGAAAAACACGCCTCCCTTACTCCTTACTTTCCTTGTCAGCTCTAACCAACATGTGGCTTCTCTAATTATTAAATAGATGGAAGAGTTGGGCAGCTTATCCAGGGAAGTGTGGGCTCTTCCTACACAGGGCTGGGGTTGTCTGAAACCATCATCTCCTGGTACTTTAGCACAAAGGGCAGCATTCATTTCCCGTCTCCAGCAACACATTCACAAGTTGGCCCCATAATTAACTAAATAGGCCCCTTCATTTAGGAGTGCCCAAGTTCTGGAGTCCGTCCTGTCAGACTCATCTCTTCTAGCCTTTTTTACTGGGAGAGAAGAGCTGTTTACAAAGGCAAACTTATCTTTGACATGAATCAACACTTTAACATGTTTTTCAAATTAGCATTAACAGTCACATTCTAGCTTCTCATCTGTCACCACTCTGAGACTCTCCAGGTCTATACTGTTCCATTTGTATCCCTTATGGGCACTGTACTACCTGCTACCCTGGAATATACAGCTGCTAAGGAAATATTCTTCCTGGCACCCAGATCTTCAAGCCAAGAGACACACGGTGAGTTAACCCTAGGACTCTGCAAGAAAATATCTTAAGATGGAACATAGGGCCCCCAATGGAGGAGCTAGAGAAAGTACCCAAGGAGCTGAAGGGGTCTGCAACCCTATAGGTGGAACAACAATATGAACTAACCAGTACCCCCAGAGCTCGTGTCTCTAGCTGCATATGTAGTCAGCCATCACTAGGAGGAGAGGCCCTTGGTCTTGCAAACTTTATATGCCTCAGTACAGGGGAATGCCAGGGCCAAGAAGTGGGAGTGGGTGGGTAGGGGAGCAGTGCGGGGGGAGGGTACAGGGAACTTTCGGGATAGCATTTGAAATGTAAATAAAGAAAATATCTAATAAAAAAAAATTTAAAAAGAATAAAGTACAGTGATTTGGTGAGGACTTGCCTATGTCAGAATGCCTCCTTTCTGTGAGGGCTTTACTATGGTGGGAGGAACGGGTCAGAGTGACATGGCTCCTAATATCAGAGCATTTCCTCATATCCTAATGCTTTTAGTTATATCCACTTATTGATATCAATAGTGACACAGTGAAATCAATTAAACATGTATTGATGTCTACAGTCAGTAAGATCAAGGTCTATGTAGTAATGAAGAAAGAAAGAAAGAAAGAAAGAAAGAAAGAAAGAAAGAAAGAAAGAAAGAAAGAAAGAAAGATGTTGATCCTGTCGATGCTTACCATATAGAAAGAAAGCAGGCTCAAATCATACAGAGCAGATACCTGACAGCAGTACAGGAGTTGCCTTCAGGTAGATACTCATTTTTTCTTCTTTCTTTCTTTCTTTCTTTCTTTCTTTCTTTCTTTCTTTCTTTCTCTCTCTCTCTCTCTCTCTCTCTCTCTCTCTCTCTCTCTCTCTCTCTCTCTCTCTCTCTCTCTCTCTCTCTCTTGTTCTTTCTTTCTTGACCTTGAGTAGAAATTCCAGAACTCCCGCTGAGGTCTCTAAGCCACAGTGCGTATTTTAATATTTAGAAACCTCTCAGACAGCATTCTCTCAGAAGGGTCTTTGCTGGCCAGTTCTTCGCAGCCACCCCTGTGCCCACCACCCTTGCACAAGGTTTCTGTTCCTTTGTAACAATGTACATGATGACAGTTGTGCTACCTATTCCTTCACATTCTTTTCATCTGATGAAATATTCACCCGGCTAAAACCAAAGTTCCACAAGTAACAGGAGACATACCTTCCTAGGTTCTGACTTTCAACTTGACCACCTACCTAGCAGTTAGCGTGGGACAAATCTCTAAAGTGGGTATTTTAAATCGAGACTTTTAAATTAATGGTGTTGATTAACATATATTTTAAATGAATTAGGGAAAATTTTAAGCTTGAAAGTATGAAATATGAAGAATTCTTGCACATAAGTCACAATGATATGCCCACTATGAATGAGCACTTTACTGCATACTTCTGATTTCTAATTGCCTTCATCCCATCCATGCAGAATATTGGTTATTTACTGCTAAGAAAGTCAATGAACACAGCACAGTATCAAAGGCAGTTGTTGATGTGCCTTTGGCATAGTAATTAAAATCAGGAAACTGCCATGGTTACAACCACATTGTCTGGGCTTTGCCTATTACCAGTTATTTCACTAATATCTCTTACAGAAAATTTGTTTCCCTGCTCCAGGATCACACACTGGGTTTGTCTAGCTGCTCTAGAGCAATATCTCTGTCTTGAATGACTTTGATATTTTGCAGTACAGTCCTCAGCTTGGTTTTTTCTTGATGCTTGCTCAGGATTCGATTCAGAGGAGAGATGTGTGTCTTTGAGGAACATGACATCAGGAAGTATATGCTATCTGTCACATTACAACACTGACTGTCATGACTTGGTTGTGCTGATGAATGAGTTTGTCTACTCCTTTGGGGATTACTTGATATATGGTAGGATGCTTTGAGAATACATAGAAACTTTGTTTATTGGAAAAATATTTCTTCCCACTCATTTCATTCATTCATTCATTCTTCTTCTTCTTCTTCTTCTTCTTCTTCTTCTTCTTCTTCTTCTTCTTCTTCTTCTTCTTCTTCTTCTTCTTCTTCTTCTTCTTCTCCTCCTCCTCCTCCTCCTCCTCCTCCTTTTTCTTCTTCATCTTCTTTTTTTTTTGTATTTTCAGACCTCTGATCTATGTATACAATCACACCCCATTAATGATGCTAGACAGCAGCATTATTGACATGATGGAAATGGGTTGCTTTTTCATTTATGTCACATGCATGGAGTATTTATACTATCAGAGTGTTCCTTTATGAATTTATGTTTATGTAAAATCTCATGGGTTTTACTCTATCATTGATTTTGATGCTTGTTTGTATATAATGGGGAAGGTGAGAGCTTTTCATGGAACTTCTTGAGGTTTTAGATCCCTATCCATCACTACTTGATCCCTTCATTCTACCTAACATACACCACACACACACACACATGCACACGCACATGCACACCCACACGCACACACACAATGTTCTAATCTCAGCTGGAACCTGCACCCACTCTGGGATCAGATATTTTCCTGAATAGTTTTTTCAATTTTTTTGAAACTTTCATACTCATATATGCTATATCTTGATCATTTCCACCCTTCATTTCTACATTGTAGATCTTCACACAGCCCCAACACATCCAGCCCCTTCCCAACTTCATTTCCTCTTCTCTTCCTCCTCTTCTCCTTCTTCTCCTCCTCCTTCTCCTCTTTCTCCTTCTCTCTCTCTCTCTCCCTCTCTCTCTCTCTGTATGTGTATGTATATGAGTGTGAGTATGTGTGTGTGTTAGCCACTAAGTAAAATTAGTGTTGCTTGTATATCTGTAGGCTCACGATGTCTGATCAAGCATCAACAACCTATCAAGGGGCCAGACCCTCAAAAAGAATGATCCATCTCCCCCTGGCAGCCACCACACTGCAGTAGCTCCTCAGTTAGGGGTAGAGTCTGGCAAACCTTTCCTCATCTATCCAGGAATCTTGGCTGACTATTTTAAGCAGCTGCTGTTGAGTTAATGAGCACAACAGCCATGTCAGATCTACAGGACAGCATTTTGCAGCTCTCCTCCCCTCCAGCTCTTGAATTCTTTCAGTAGAGGCTGGGAGACTCTGAAGACGTAAAATTTAGGGTTGAGCACTTAACCTTTTATTCTCAGCAAGAGACGAAGTGTTAAGAAACAAAAGTGCTGAGAATAATCTTGAAGGAAGTCCTTCTTAGCTCAAAGTAGCTTCAAATCCACCCAAATGCTGGGATTGTCCCAGGCACCCTGGTGCCTAGTACCCATTAACTCTTAGATACAAGATATGGCTGTAAATATGATCGCTCTTTCCAAGTTCGCATCTCATTTATTGTCTTGTCTTACATCATCTCTATGTTGTCAGAACATGAACATCTTTCTGTTTTTCTATCCTTGTGCTCAAATTTGCTTTAGTCTTATGTATATAATAAAATACATGAAATGTTTGTCACCAGCCCCATTGATAAGATTTTTTAAGCCCTATATTTATATAAACAAAGTCCATAGATTATTTTTCCATGGTATTAAAATCTGGTATAAAAATCTATGGTTTATAATTTTTTTCCTAATGTTTACATAGCTGTTTTTTATGACAGTCTATATTTTTAAGCTTCCTTGTAAATCATTGGATATTTCCGAGAAAATTACCTTCTCAATTTTGGATTCTATGATTCTTCTTGGCTATGTCTGTAACGTGACTGTTGCTGGTCCATTTTACCAGGTGCACTAACTTTTATATATGTAGATTCAGATGTTTGGCTATCTCTGCTGTTTTCTTCATGGTTTAAATAGAAGCTATGTCCTTGGAGTCTAGTATAGGATTTGTTTTTCTTTATTGCTTATCTTCCATTTCAGCCATTTTCTTTCTGTTTCTTGGGGCACAGTTTTTTCCCTTTTGTAATCTTTTGTTTTCCTGGTTTAATATCCCATAATATTAATCACTTGAGCTTGTCGTCTCTCGGGTATTTGGCAGTCTGCTCATCCTGTCCTGATACTTTCATGTGTTCCTTGTCTCTTTTTTCTGAGTTTAGTCAATTTCTTCTGCAAGTTACTGCTTCCTGTTTATTTTGTTTCTGATGTTTCACATTTGCAAAGGCTTGTTCAGGAATTCGAAATCAGATGGGGGGGGTCGTGTATTCCTTTTCTTCTGTTTTGTGATGCTTTCTAGGAAGAAATTTCTATCTGGTGAAGTATTTTGATTCTGGTTTTGTAATTTTATAGTAACTTTTACATGATACATTCAGTTTTCCATAACCCATCTCATTTAGACATTGGTGGCTTGCAAAATTTTTAGTTAAATAGCGCCCTCTTCTGTCAATGTGGCAAAGGCTGGACTTAATGAGGAGGGGCTGAGGAAATGGAGTAATTTTTCCACTTAGGAATGAACTTTGTACATTTTTGTTATATTCAGTACACGAAGCATCTTCTTACTATTTTTATATACTTTTCATCCCGTAAGTCTGCCTTAATTTATTTAGTTTCTCTTGATGAGAATTTCAGTTTTACACATATTGTCAAGTGGACTGACACAAAGACTCTACTGAAGCATGCTTCCCAGTTATGTCTACATTGTGCTGTTTGCTCATAGCTTCACTGATGTCTATCGTCAAACCTATTGATATCATCACAATCCTAGATGTCTCTGAATTCGCTGAACATTTTTCTTAAGTTTAGTGACTTGTTTGTTTCAGGGCCAGGCATTGCATGTCCCTGGTAAGCACTCTGCAGCCTGGGGATCTCCCCAGGCTCCCCTTTAATGCTTGGAACCCATTCGTACTTTCTTTCCTGTGAACTATATTTTCACAGCTTTTACTCTAATATGGGCTAGATTGAAGTACTTATTTGAATCTGGAATTAGGGTTTGTTGTGAACTCAGTTCTAGCCTTTGCCTAGGAACACACAAGAAGCAGAACAATTAAATTAGACGGGACGGACATTTGCTCTGAGGGGAACATTTCACAGGCTGAACTAATCTAAGCAAGTTCATTTACCTCCCCCCCCCAAATTTGAACTGGCTCAAGGCTGAGTCACTGAGCTAGATATTTATATGGTCTTAAGATAAAGTGTCCTGTGAAATCGCAATGTCAGTTTCTGCTGGAGCTGGTATCACAGTGTGCAGCACGATCATCCAGCTCGACAGTCCTGAGTAAAATGGGGGCTGGAGGAAGCTGACTGCAAGAAGAAAGCAGGAAAGACGCTGAGTAAGAAACAGAAATAATTGATGCTCCAATTCCATGGAAACCGGGAACAAAACGCTCATTTTGTTTCAGTGTTATTTGAAATTTGTAATATATGTTTTTGAGATTGTCTATTGTGGCCTTAAAAAAATAACCCTTTACTTTAAATTAGCTGATTTGCTTTCTTTTCCATAATTACAATGCCTTTTCTGTGAAAAGCATTAAATTGTGTGGCCCGTTACCTCAAAGGGCCAGTGTATAAAAGATCCCAGGGTTCCAAAGAGTGACTTCAAACTACCTATAACTCTAGCTCCAGGAGATCTGAAGACCTCGTGTGCACTCCTCGAGTGTGCACGTGCATGCGCACATGTGCTCACACATGCTCACACACACACACACACACAGAGAGAGAGAGAGAGAGAGAGAGAGAGAGAGAGAGAGAGAGAGAGAGAACATACATATATTCAAACACATGCACATAAATAAAAACAAATGTTCAATGTCTAATTTGTATGATGCTGGTGGTTCAACCCAGGGCCTGTGCTGCTGAGCACAACACATTCTACCCCTTAGCTACTTGCCCAGCTACAGCATTGTAAATAATGATGGAGGGAGTCTTCTACTTGTCTTACTGGCTCATCAGGAAACTGCCATTCTGTCCTTCTCAGGAAAACAGGCCGAAATATAGACAGCAGGCATCCCCTTGATTCATCGTCTAGACAATGTTTCTTTTCAATTTTGGAGTATTTGTTGACTCAGCGTGTCCAGAACGCAGACACACAGAGAAACAGTAAGAGGATAACCATAAATTTCATCTCTGGATTACAAGGGAAAAAGAAGATATTCCCAGAATGCATCTAGAAGGAGTTACAGTGGAATATCTTCATGTTACCATGGTAGAAAGTGTTGGTAGGGCTATCATCCTGTATACAGGCCATATGACTGATGTCATATGTTCCCGTCAACCTCTTAAACTCTTCCAGGAAACTCACATGAGTGTATTGTGTTATACTCAGTGCTTAATGCTCGAAATACTGCCTTTAAACATCCTCTGAGCCCTCAAACAAACTAACACAGAACCTCTGGCTGCAGAGCTTAAAGACCTGCACTTGAGCAAATACTCCAAGTGATTCTAATACACATTAAGATGTTAGACTTGAATGTAATAGGAAGGGATCACGTTAGGGTGAGGGGATCCAAATAAAAGAATAGGGAAGAGAGACTTTGCAGATGTACTTACTGGAGATTGTGGCACGACTTAAACCCTGCCTCTCCTTTCTTCCAAGCGAATCTGCATGTTTTCCTCCATCTTTCACTCTGTAGCCCAGTGAAGCTAATTACAGGTCCCTGAGCCAAAGGTGGTTGAGACCAACCTAATTCCATTGTCTCACTAGGAATAGACAGCAGAGTTGCCAAGAGCATTCTGATTGTGAGAGTCTGGGGGAAGCGTCTGTTTCTATCAATCAGTTATACAGAAAAATGGCACTTAGATTCAAGAACTGGCATCAATGACCGAAACTGAGTGGAGAGGTGAAAAGCCAGCATTAAAGAGCAACAAACCCTAAGTCTTTAAGAGTGCAGTTGAGTTTCCTGAGCCGGGTGGTGGTGGTGAGCACCTTTAATCCCAGCACTTGGGAGACAGAGGCAGGTGGATTTCTGAGTTCGAGGCCAGCCTGGTCTACAAAGTGATTTCCAGGACAGCCAGGGCTATACAGAGAAACCCTGTCTCGAGAAAAAAAAAAAAGAGAGTGCAGTTGAGTTTCCTATCTCTCAACCTTCTGCTATATGAAATCCATTCTTCTTTTGTTTAGGCTCCTTCAACCATGTGTAACCCAAAAGGGACCCGTATGAACCAGGATTATCCAAAGTTGATGCTCTAAGAATGCAACATTAGACATGATACCGTGAAGCTAGTGTCATCACAGGAGGGGACACGAGTGGGGCTCACAAGTCCCAAGAACTATGTCCTTCACTATAGAAGTTGGAAAGTGGCAGCTTGTGGTTACATAGTATAAAACAAGAGTAATTGTAGCCTCCCACAAGCCTGAAGCAGGCTGAGCCAGACCTTGACTTTGTTGCCACTAAGGAGATTACCTAGGGTGGAGCCTGCCTCCCTGGATCACTCTATTGTTCAGCCACTGCCGCTGCTGCTACCTGCTGGGAGTTGGCCTAGCTATTCCAGAGACTACACGTGGTCACCTGCAGCTGGGCTCCAAGGATGATTTGGCAGGAATGGGCTTTCCCCTCTCCTTTATAAAGCATATCCGCCATTAAAAATTTGAACCTTGAAAAAATAAATAAATAAAAGATCCAAGGGGCTATAGAGCTCAGTTTGTGACATATAGAATATACCTTCTGGGGTAGGCAAGTTTTTACTTTTTATTTTTTTAATTATAACTAATCCCACACCGGCTGAGCCCTCATTGGCAAGGTTCCAGATCAAATGAATAGGTCATTTAGTTATCTAAGTTTTCATTTATGATAAAAATTATCTTTCAACCGTTGTAACCATTCAACACTTGCTTGTGGATGAATTAAAACCGTTAAATTGAAAACACATATAACGATATACCCATTTTAGATGGAAGAAACAATTCTTCCAAACCACGTAGAATATATATATATATATATATATATATATATATAGTTTAAAAGAACTAATATATATATATATATAAGTTCTTTTAAAAGGAGGAGGAGGACAGGAAGGAGGGAAAAGAGGGAGGACAATAATGAGGGGGAGAGACATGTTTAGCTGGGCTGTGCTATAAATGAAAATCTTGATTTTCTCAAATGCCATTTGAGCATACCTGGGCCATGTTATTCCACTGTCTGACATAAACAACCTCGTATGATATGGACATCAGATGAGGTTACTCAGACCACACAAAGAGAGAAGAAACCAAGCAACTTTATAATTTTTAAAAACTCTACGTCATTCACAAAATGCCAACCAAAGATCTCTCCTGGCTCCTCTTGCCTGCTTCTCCTTCAGAATGAGTCACCTCACACTTCCTCCCTCTATTTGCTAAAACACAGAACTGTCCCCTCTTTTTGAAAATATCCAGTGCTCATTAAATCTCTGCTCTTGTGGATCTTCCTGCAAATCTCCCAGCCAAAGTTCAAATGGCATCATGGATGTGTTCTGACAATTTTTTGTTGTTGTTATTGGATATTTTATTTATTTACATTTCAGATCTTACTGCCTTTCTCCATTTCCCCTCCAGAATCCCCCACCCCATCTCCTTTCCCCTGCTTCTGTGAGGGTGCCCCCCTCCCACCCACCTATTCCCACCTCACCTACTTAGAATTCCCCTACACTGGAGCATCCAGCCTTCACAGGTCCTCTTCTCCCATTTATGTCTGACAAGGCCATCCTCTGCTACATATGCAGCTGGAGCCATGGGTCCCTCCATGTGTACTCTTTGGTTGGTGGTCCAGTCGTGGGACGCTCTGGAGGGGGGGGGGTCTGATTGGTTGATATTGTTGTTTCTTCCTATGGGGTTGCCAACTGCTTCAGCTCCTTCAGTTCTTCCCCTAAGTTAAGTCTACTTAAGCTATCCTCAGAAAATCCTATAGAACAGATGTGTAGACCTTTTTCTCACAGTTCAGGAGGCTGGAAGTCTCAGGTCAGGGTGCAGCATGGTGAGTTTCTTTCGAGGGCTTCCTTCTTGATTTGCAGACTAGAAAGAATGATTAACATTCATAATATGCCTTGCACAATCCTCTCATGATGGGACAGTTAATATTCATACTCATTTTTCAATTCAACTCATGTTCTGAAATCAACGATGGGTTGATTATAGCGGATAAGGCAACAAATCACTCATAATCCCGTGCATGTTGGATCCTAAATTTATAAAACCAATATAATGAGCAGGGACAATTAAAATCAACTGACCAAGTTTGGTTGATCAATCCCTTTTCTCCTTGAGTTGTTGAGATCAAGTGAGGTGTTGGCATTGCCTTAGGCCTACTTCCAAAGTTATTTCTACTGAATGCTCAAGTTAAAGCTTGAATTTTTCCAGTTCTAAGGATGGTGGTAGGAGGAGAGATAGTTCTTCTAAATTATTCTACCTCGGACATCAATACTACTTTCTAAGCTTCAAACAACATCCTATTTGACCAGTTGCCATGTGAGAGCCTAAGGGTACCTTTCTTTGTCCTTTCAATTGTATCGTTATCTTCCCAAGGATATCCCGTTTAACACAACGTGTTTTGACAACTAAGAAAAAGCACTTGTGCTTAACAGGACAAATATTTCTATTTCAGATTCAATTGTTCTTACAGCTCCTGGAGGGATGACTGAAAAGGAAACAGAGGTTATAGCCATTTATCACCTGTCATCAGCCTCATGGTACTCTTCGGGCTTCTCTATCTGCTCTCATCACCATGGAGATGGGCTAGCAACAATCACACATCAACTATGCTTTGGCACTGGCGCTGGACCCAGTTTAACAGCATCTTGGTTTTGTTGTTATTGACAAACTTACCTTCCAGCTTCCATAGTTTCCTTGCCTTCAAGAGGTTTGCTATCAGTGAAGATGATACTGTGATTGAGCAAAGAAGGCTGCTAAAAATTAATCTAAATAGAACTGGGCAAACTGATCTTTGTCATTCTGGTATTCTGAAGAGCAGATCTTGCTATGCAACCAGGCTGTTTCTGAATTGCTTCTCCTGATTTCTGAGGTTCGGGTGTGCTGGCTGGTACAGGAGGCTAATAAAGTGTTCCTAATATGACTAGATGCTGTTCTAAGACTGCATTTCAGACTATCACGCTATTGCATAGACTAGAATTAGTCTAGGGATCCTCACGGACTGGCTGGTGATATCAGTTAAATTTGTCAGAATGCGTAGATTAAAAGAATTATTAGGAATAAGCAATGGAGTCTTCAACTATATAATGAATATTAATTATCTAAGGATAAGTGGTTTCAGGTGTATGATGCTTTCTTGTGATTACTGCACATATAATATTTTATCCCTTTATTAATAAGGTGATTTTTTTTTTGCAGTAGGCTGCATACGGTCAGGTATGTTTTAGAAAACTAATCTGACAAACTGTCTGGATTGAAATCAATGTTATAAAATCCTCGGTATTTAGATAAAATATTACGCTGTGTATCTGCCATTTTACTTTCGCTTCCAGTGGCCCCTGCCTTCTTTGTTCCTGTATTCTCCTCCAGACTTTCCTTCTGTGCTAAGGGCCATATTTCCAGTATAGTAGTTCAGCTTCTTACCCTTTTCTACATTTTAGTTATTTTGTTGTTATTTGCTCTATGGCTCACATAACTCACCCAATCCAGCATCATATTTATATTAACTTAATTCTAGCAAGGCATGAGGGAATGCAATACCATTCCTAGTCTCTGTTTTGTGGTGTCACTGTCACATGTATTCTATCTATAAGGGTCCAAAAGCCAAACAAACAAAACCTTGAACAAGCCATTATCATTATTGCTTTCTACAATCTTGTCTTTTTAAACTTTGTAATATTACCTTTTAAAGACTTTTAGAAACTAAGTGGTAGCAAATGCACATTTATAAATTTTTAGCTATTAATATTCTTATTTTCATAAGTATCTCCATGTCTCTATGTGTCCCTACCACCATCAAGCCTTCTTCCTTAGTCCAATATGGCACTGGTCCCTCAGGATTCTCTGTTGTGTAGTTATTAGCATTGTGCTGCTTTTCCGTGTTACAGATTAATAATTTATATCTTTCATGTATACTGTAATTATCAGCTTTATGCCTATATGCAGTCTCACATAACCATATCTGTACCCTTTGTGTCTTTACTTTTCATCTGTATCTGAATTACTGTCTAGAACCATGTGTTTCCAGTCTGGAGATCTTCAGTTAATCAGCAGCACATGCCTCAATTTTTAATTATCTGGGGAAGTCTTTCTGCCTTCAGTTTTAGTAGTTCTGCTGTTTATAGATTTCTTAGCTGACAGACATTTTCCTCGCCTTTTCTTCCCTCAGCCCTATGAAGATGCTCTTATACCACCCTTCTGCTCAATAACCATTTCTGAAGAGACGTGAGCTGCCAATCTTACTGGCAGTCCTCTGTCTCTTGCTGTGTTTGATATTATTTTCTCTATCCCTTGGTTTCCAATGCATTGATTATACTTTGTTGATCACATTCTATTGGGTAATATTTGGAGCCACATATCCTATGTGCACCCTCTTACTCCCTCCTAGAGAAACTCTTCCACCCATGGCTTTGGCACTAGAAACAATGAGATTTCTGAGTAATGTCACCCCTTGAAAGCTCTGTCAATAGAGGGTAGCACTTTAGAGGTTCCACAGGCCTGCCCATCTCACTATGAAAATCTCAGAGCATGGCAGGCTTGAGTTTAGTTTAGTGCTAAATGCCTCCAACAGATCACGTAGTCACACAGGTGGTACTCTTTTGTCAGATTATGGACACTTTAGGATTTAGGACCTTCTGAGCTGACATACGTCACTCTGAGTAAGCCTTGAGGGCTGTAGCTCAGACCTACCTCTGGCCGATGTCACAACGATGGGATTAGCCTCTTGAGCTCCTCCTGCTACACACTGAGTCCTACCTTCTCCACCAAGATGAACTATGCTCTTTAAACTATGCCCCTCCTCAAATTGCTTCTGTCAGATACTCTTGTTACAGTGATAATAAAGTTAATTAATATATGAGGTAAAGACAAATGGGGGTTCGGTACTGCCACCTAAGAGAGACTCCCTGACTTACAAGTAGATTTCTGTATCTGGAAGTGAATTAGGGCTTCCCAGATGTGCAGATCAATGTCTTTCAAAATGACCAATTGTTATTTCACTGATTTTTTTTTCTCTGTTCCTTTCTCATTCTCTTCCCATTCTCATACTCTCATTAGGAATGGTTCCCTACTTTGGCTATTATAAATGGTGTCATAGATAGTAGGATGTCATGGAGTCCTCTATGTATATACCAGAACAAGTATAGCATTTTATTTATGGCTAAGGATGTTGAGTATTTTTTATTAATTTATTTTTATTGGAAATATGTTTTTTCATACAATATGTTCTGATCAAAATTGCTCCTACCCCAACTTATCCCAGGTCCTCCCCACCTCTCCATCCACCCAAATCCATATTCTTTATTGCTCTCTCTAATTAATGAATAAATAAGTAAACAAACAAACAAACAAATAAAAACAAGATAAAATAAAAACAAATAAATCAAAATAGGACAAAAGCAAAACAAAAAAGGACCTCTCTTGGTAAGCAATCCATTTACCTGTGAATTTCACACTTTTTTTTTTTTTTTTTTACATCTTAGTAATATTCCATTGTGTAAATGTTCCTCGTTTTCTTTATCTACTCATCTGTTGAAGGACATTGAAATTGTTTCCAATTCCTGGCTATTATGAATAGAGCAGCAATGGATATGGTTGAGCAAGTGTCCCTGTAGTAGGATAGAGCATCCTTTGTATATATGCCCAAAAGGTATAGCTTGATCTTGAGGTAGAGCTATTCCCAGCTTCACTGGGAAAGGCTCACACTGATTTCCATGTTGCTATAAAAGTTTCTAGCACATGAAACTCAAGAAGAACGAAGACCAAAGTGTGGACACTTTGCCCCTTCTTAGATTTGGGAACAAAACACCCATGGAAGGAGTTACAGAGACAAAGTTTGGAGTTGAGACAAAAGGATGGACCATCTAGAGACTACCATATTGGGGATCCATCCCATAATCAGTCGCCAAACGCAGACACCATTGCATACACTAGCAAGATTTTGCTGAAAGGACCCAGATAGAGCTGTCTCTTGTGAGACTATGCTGGGGCCTAGCAAACACAGAAGTGGATGCTCACAGTCAGCTATTGGATGGATCACAGGGCCCCCAATGAAGGATCTAGATAAAGTATCCAAGGAGCTAAAGGGATCTGCAACCCTATAGGTGGAACAACAATATGAACTAACCAGTATCTCCTGGAGCTCTTGTCTCTAGCTGCATTTGTATAGAAGATGGCCTAGCCGGCCATCAGTGGAAAGAGAGGCCCATTGTTCCTGAAAACTTTATATGCCTCAGTACAGGGGAAGGCCAGGGCCAAGAAGTGGGAGTGGGTGGGTAGGGGAGTGGGGGGGGGGAGGGTATGGGGGACTTTTGGGATAGCATTGGAAATGCAAATGAGGAAGATACCTAATAAAAAAAAAGTTTCTAGTCCCACAATCAATGGAAGTCTGTTCCTCTTCACTCACACCCTTGCTAGCTGGAGCTGTTCTTTGTTTCATTGACCTCTGGCATTCAAATGTATATTAGGTGAAATCTCAGGGTAGTTTTGATTTGCATTTTCCTGATGACTAAGGACACTGAACATTTCCTTAAGTGTTTCTCAGTCACTTGTGTTTAATCTTTTGAGAACTTTGTTTACCTTTGTAACCCATTTTTAATTTGGTTATTTGTTTTTCAGGTTGTTTAAAAGTTCTTTATGTGTTTTAGATAATAGACATTTATCACATTGGTAGTTGGTCTTTTATTTATCAGATATTTAGTTGGTCTCTTCTTATGCCAGTGTCATATTATTTTATTACTATTTTTATTTCAAATTTTGTAGCTTGCTGTTTTGTTTCAAATGATGCCATTTATTGTTCTTAGTGGCTGGGTTATTGATACTCTGTTCAGAAAGTCTTTTCCTGGGTTCAATACTATTCCTTACGTTCTCTTCTGTTGAAGTCCTTAATCCCTTTGGAGTTGAGTCCTGTGCAGGGTGATAGATAAGTAGGAATCTATTTGCCTTCTTCACACGCTGACACCCAGCTTAACCAGCAGCATTTTTTGAAGATGCTGAGTTATTTTTTTTTAGTATGTATTTCTGCATTTCTTATCAAAGATCAGGTATTCATAGCTGTGCAGACTTATGTCTGTGTCTTCAATTCCATTTATCTGTGTGTCTGTTACACACAATTTTTATTACTACAGCTCTGAAGTATAGTTTGAGATTAGAGATGGTGATTCCTCCAGCAGTTCTTTTATTGTTCAGGATATTTTAAGCAAATCTGTTTGTTGTTGTTATTTGTTTGTTTCCATATGTAGCTTAAAATTGTTTTCTCAAAGTCTGTGAAGAATTGTGTTGGATTTTTGATGGGAATGGCATTGAATCTATAGATTGCTTTTGTTAGGATAGCTGTTTTTAGTATATTAGTCTGATCCATGAGTATGGGAGCTCTTTCTGTCTTCCAAACTTCTCCAATTTGTTTTTTCAATGTCTTAAAATTTTATCATATAATTTGCTTGGTTAGAGTTACACCAAGATATTTTTGAGGCAACTATAAGATGTATTGTTCCCTGATTTATTTCTCAGACCATTTGTCATTTGTAAATATAGTCCTTATATTTCTCAACTATTTGTAGTTTTTTCTGATGAGAACTTATGCCTGTTATTACATAACCACCCTTCTTCACCCCTCTTTATTTTGCTGACATGCTATATTTAGTTTTTCAAACTATTTTATTCACTGCCTTTACTTTTGCTTGCACTTATCTTGACGACTCTTTAGTCTTACTGCTCTACAAAGGTCTATGTCATTTCTTTGCTGAAGTCTGTTTCCCTCACATACTTATGAGAAGTGTCAGAGTAAAGACTCTTGAGCTTTTCTTTTCTATGAGTCCCCAGAAGAAAGTGCTGTCTCTATGTGGCTCCCAGCCTTTTAGATGAGACACCTGCATCTGATGGGAGCCTTTCTCCTTTGTAAATTATCCACACATCCTATCCAGCATTTAAAGGCATTTTCTGACGTCTTGGGTGTTTAGAGTTTGATCAGTGTGGGTCCACATGCGTGATTACCCTGGAGCTCAGTGAGCCCTTCTGGTTTGCCATCCTAGGCATTTTCACCAAAGTGATGCTTATTTATGTAATAGTTGCTGCTTTCATATCCTGAGGTTTTCTTTCCTTTCTAAAATGTTTACTTTTAGCTCCAGCCTTACGTTGACAACCTCTGTCAGCCATAGCTTTTCCCTCATGAGTTCTTTGTCACTGTTCTTTCACTACGGCTTTGAAACATCTACTGTTTCAGCATCCCAGATCTCTAAGCTCTCAGCTGTCTCCTTTTCTCTTTACACTCATGTGTTTAACTTTAGGACTAAAAAAAATATGCACTGTAGGTTTTTTTTTTTTTTTTTTTTGTATGCGATGTTCATCATAGAAACAGAAAACAAGGAAACTATGAACATTTAATTTTCTATTCAGTTGGCTCAGTAGAGAGTTTAAAAAAAAAGGATCAAATACTCAATAGTCATAACTACCATTTGTAAATTTAACCCAAGGTTAACCCCTATACACATGTAAGGTCAGCAATTTACCATTGAGCTATGGTCCCAGCTATAGATGAGTTTGTTTGGGTTTCTCCGATCAAAATTGTATTTATTAGCTGAATATTTAGAACATAAAATTTTAGTGTACTCTTGCTTATGTATAATATTTTTTTATAGGGAACAGATAGGAGAGTTCAGCAGTAAAGATATCTTGAATCCTAGAAAGTCAGCTCTAGGCTAAGCTCTATCTATCTATCTATCTATCTATCTATCTATCTATCTATCTATCTATCTATCTATCTATCTATCATCTATCTATTCTATCTATCTATCATCTATCTATTCTATCTATCTATCTATCTATCTATCATCTATCTATCTATCTATCTATCTATCTATCTATCTATCTATCATCCATCTATCATCTATCTATCTATCTATCTATCTATCTATCTATCTGTCTGTCTACCTATTATCTATCTATCTATCTATCTATCTATCTATCTATCTATCTATCATCTATCTATCTATGATCTGATGTCATTGCATGTACAGCTAGCCTGTGGGTTCTTTGGGATACCCTGTCTCTGCCTCCCACCTTGCCATAGGAATTTTGAGATTCTAGACATACACTACTGTGCCTGGTTTTACAAAGATACAGGGGATTTGAAGGTAGGTCTTTATATTTCCCAGCAAATGAATTACCCTCTGAGCTATTTTCCAATTCTGCCCCTTTAAAAATACATCGATATTTTTATTTAGTATGTGGATCTATGTGTTTCTTGTTTTTTTACTAATGGCTCCCACTAGACAGCTCAGACTGATCCAACTCACAACCCTCTTGCCCCAGTTTCTTAGGTCTGAATTTAGGTGTGTAGCACCATGTCCACCTCTAGAAGGATTACTGTCTGATCTTCCTAGATTCCCAGGAAATATGAACAGGATCCATGGAGACTTAGGAGCAACGAAGTTTCCTCCTGGTTCCCAAAGAGGGGACTAGCAGCTGAACTTCTGGAAAGTTGCTGTTAATGTATTAGCAGGATTGATATTACTTAAATGTGCACTGATGGTGGGCATTGCTACAAGCTTACGTTAAAAAAAATATATAGTTACAGAATCAATGGACCTAGTAGCTTCCTCTTCTGATAAGAAGGGGAAAAATAAGCCTAATCACAAAATCTTCTTTTAAAACAGAACCACCAGATGAGGTAGGTAATTCTGGTAGCCACAGCAGTTAATTTCATGTGTCACTTAGGCTAGGCCATATGGTACCCAGATGTCTGCTTGAATAAGGATTTGAATTTTCTGGTAAAGATGCTTTTGGAGATGATCCGAAATTCTCAGACTAAGTAAAACAGATTGCCTTCCATAATGTGGGTGGGTTCCATCCATTCAGTCAAGGGTGGCTATTAAAAAAAAAAAAGTCAGCTCCTCCTGAATAAGAGAGAAAACACTCCACCTGATTATCTTAAAATAAAAAATGTATTTTTGATGCCTTTTTACTTGAACAGAAACATTGATTCATCCTGGGTTTTACATGTGCCAGCTCCTCTACCAGGGTTCTATGCCATTGCTGCTTGGAGTCTTTCAGATTTAGATTGTAGTTGCACAGTTAATTTTCCTGGGTCTCTCTCTATCTTATCAACTTACCATAATGATGTTGGGGCATCCATAATGCAATTTCTTCTAATTCTCCTATATTTGTTCATACTATTTCATGTGAGTTCATAAAATATATGTACAAAATATGATACATCTAATATATAATTATTTCCTATATCATATCAGAGAAGAAATATTTGCTTATACGAAAGAGTAAGTTGACCATGTTTCTTTTCTGCTGAAGAGCCAACCGGATTAAGAACCCCGGGAGAAATGGAGACATTCACTCTTAAAAGATCTTTATCTTTTACAGATGCTTTAACTGCCTTTATAAAGGAATCAGAAGCCACCAACCCATACACAAGAACTGCTCACTTGAGAAGCCAACTTCATTTAGATCACTGGTTCTCAACCTGTGGGGTGTGACTCCCTTGGGGGCCAAACAACCCATTCACAGGGGTTGTATATCAGATATCCTGCATATCAGATATTTACATTATGATTCACAACAGTAGCAAAATTAAATTACAGTTATGAAGTAGCAATGAAATAACTTTATGGGTGGGGTTAACAGGACATGAGGGGTGTATTAAAGGGCTGCAGCATTAGGAAGGCTGAGAATTACTCATCTAGGTAGTATACACTAAAAGAGGGAGAGATAGGTGAATTGTCTAGATTGTTTTCTAATAGCCAAACATTTGAAGAATGATGTACCTTTTTATGCCCTACTTTCCCATATTTACACAATCACTAAGAAGCAAGAAAATAAAAAACAGACACAACAGATAAATCAGAATTGATGTGCATGGAAGGCTGCTGATTCCCAGTAAACAAGTTAAGTAACAGTGTTAGCCCAAACTTGTTCTAATCAGAATTCAATCAGCTAACCGTGCTTTCCTGAACCAATAATGTGTCCTGTCCAATGCAGAGTTACAATCAATAGAAAGTCAAGGAAAGAGCTGTGCACACTTCTAGGCTCAGCACAGAACACCACATAACCTTCAAGGCTAAATGGACAATGTTCCAAATAGTAAGAGAGTTACATTCTAGATCAAGAGAGCCAGGCTTCTGGAAGGTATGTCCCAAATGCGTGGCAATCTGCATTAACATGTGTGAGTATAAAATAATATGTAATTGTCATACACCACAGAGATTTTAAAGACATTTTAAAATAACAACTAGAATTACTAAATTGAGTTTGTCTAAAGTTCCTTTCTTCATAAGGTATGTCATCTTAAAGATATGAATGAATCATCTTCAGAGGCTTCTTTGAAATATGCTCTCACTTTATAAATCTGAATCCCTAACACTCACCAATCCCTCGTGATCTGAATGCTTCTCCAAGGAGACACATATCTCAGTTTTACAGAGGCAAGAGTTAAGTAGCAAGTAAGGAGAAGAAAGGAAAGAATGGAAACAACTTCCTTGAGTGGAGGCTTACTTGAAAGCCAGTGAGAAAGGGCAGGTAGTGATGACCAATATGGTGAACATCTGGTACCTGCAGTACGACTGCAATCAATGGTACACTGCTGAAGAGCCAACCGGATTAAGAACCCCGGGAGAAATGGAGACATTCACTCTTAAAAGATCTTTATCTTTTACAGATGCTTTAACTGCCTTTATAAAGGAATCAGAAGCCAAATTCCAACTCAAGGGACACTTGATTGCCAATTCAAAATGATTCATCCTCAGAATTAAGATGTGTACAAACTAAGAGATGGTTTCAAAATAAGAAATTAAATATGATGAAGAAATTCAACATCTGCTTAATATTTGAGAGTTTTTTTTGTCAACACTTCGAACAGAATGTTGAAATTAAAATTCTATGAAATTCTACTATTAAATCCAGCATCTAGGGATTTAAAAAAATAGTTCCAGAAAATATTGTGTATTCTACAGAGTTTAATGAAGCAAACTTTTACTTTATGATAGAAAGTGTATATACTCTTGAATGTCTCTATCATCCCAGAACTATATTTCTTTACTTCCAGAGTTTTCAGTTCCTAGAGAGCACGGGTTCATGCCCTTCATTAAGTCAAGGTTAATCTCAGAAATGCAGAGTGTAAGAGCTATTCTCTGCAAGACACTGATTGAAAAACATACATTCACTTTACCATATTTTAACATTCCTAAAGTCAGATTTTGTTTTACAAGAGCTGTCACTTTACAATCTCTTAACATATGTCAATCTGTAGGTTTTGCTGCTGGGGTAAAGTTGGCTTACATTACTCTACATGTCAGAGAGCGGCGATGCATAATATTTAGTAGTGACGTTATATTATGAGGCTGAACATCTCCAAGTTTACTTTGTTACCTTACAGTTACAAGACATCTCTAAATGCATCCAGTCTATTTAATGTTATGAAAGATTCTCCATAGAAGAGTAGGCAGAATATTTCTACCTTTATTCAATACAATTACATTAATGTCCTAAATTTTATTTTATTTTATTTATTTTTTTTTTTGAGACAGGGTTTCTCTGTATAGCCCTGGCTGTCCTGGGAACTCACTTTGTAGACCAGGCTGGCCTCGAACTCAGAAATCCACCTGCCTCTGCCTCCCGAGTGCTGGGACTAAAGACATGCGCCACCACGCCCGGCTGTCCTAAATTTTATACTTGTGGTTATATTATGTGTGTGTGTGTGTGTGTTGTAGCTGCTGCTTGTATGGTGAGAATTGAAATGTTAGCATTACCAAACTTAAAAAGTCATTTTCATGAGAGTAAGTAAAAAAAGGTTTGGTGTTGAAAATCAAATATAAGTCAAAATATCTTTTGCGTGTTTAATGATAAATATCTTTAATGCATGTTTAATGATTTATATTAACACACCCAATAGTCGAGAAAGCACTTAAACAAATGATGTGAAATAAAAATTCAAATTTAGTGACAAGAATCTGAGACTTTTCACATGGGATAAATAAGTTCATACGTGAACATTTTAATATATTTAGAAAACTCAAAATGACCCAATAAATAGGGTGTATGTTCAAGAACTAGTGTAGTAATTAAAACTCAATTGGCAATTTCATAAAATTAACCATAAAGAGGTGGGAATTATGCTTATAACTGAGGGAGAGAATTGCCTAATATTAGGCACATGTTCACCTTGGGGGAAACAATGTAAAACTGCCTTTATACACTGATTAAAGTTAAATAAATTTGTATGTTATTTTTCAGTTTTATAGAAAAGTATAACAACAGAGCACTGTACAATCAGGTCACTGTACAATTATTTATAGCTTTTCATCTGTACTGACTCCTTAAGAAACTAATTGCTATAGTTTGTATTTGAGATGATTCTATGTTTTATGTATAGTCCCCAGCCTATGATGTCACTGAGGTGAAGGAAATCAGGACATTGAAAGGGATCCTTGGACCGTGTCTCCTTCCAGTTCTTTTTTCTGGTTTCCAGAAGGCAAGCAAGTTTTCTCCTTTGTTGGCAGTGGGATCAAGCAACATTCAAAGCCCTGAGTCAGAACCAGTCTTTCCTTTAATGAGATAACTATGTCAGGGAGGATTTTTTTTTTTTTTGTCACAGTGACAAAATATTTACTAACACATTGGTCTTTGTAATTCCTTCTTTGTTAGTAGTGTTTTCTCTAAATGGACTATTTCTTGTAGTGCTCTATGTTAGTCCTCATCTCATTTCAAGATGTTGTAACTTGAAAATTTCACCTACTTTATTGGGTTCTTATATCTACCACCCTTCTCCACCCCAATCGCTTCCAACCCCCAATACTAGGTAGGCAAGAAAAATTAGAGGGGAAACGGGGCATAGATACTTTTAGACTACTTCCTGCTGATTGGGGGCATTGAGCCTTGGGGCAAGTTCAATCTTTGTTGTTAGCGTATTTCTAACCAGCAACCCAGCAAAAGCAGCAACAGGAAGCAGCAGAGGCAGCAGCAGTCAAGGCATCTGGCTGCAGCATGCAGCCTCTTGGGGCTCTGGCATTTTTATACCCTCTCAAAAGTCCCCAGAATTCCAATTGTAAACTATCTTCAGCTGGCAGAATCACACCTCTTCCAGAGCATGAGACAAATCATAGTCAGCTGCCGTGGACCATCTGAAGTAGCCCCGTATCCCACACCTGGAATTAAAACAAAAACATATTCATATAACATGGCTTAAAGAAACTGAAATTCTCACAACAAGATGTTATCATCAGTTGTCAGAAAAAAAAAACAAACCCTCAGACTGAGGAAAGATGGCTAGTCAGCCCCTCTCTGCTATCAGTATGAGCATCTAAGTACCCAGGTATCTAATTAACCAAACAAAAACATCCAATAGAACTGAAACTCTGACTGGTCAGGCTTGAAGCCATGCACTATCAATATTCCATTTTTTATTTTATTGCTCACGTTTGATACCACTGTCTGTTTCCACATCTGTGTACATAGAGAAACTGTTGGGAAATGGTTTGTTTGCACTCTGTAGCATGTTACCTTAAAATACATAGGCAAATTTAAGCACATCCTTTTGTTGTTGCTTGGTATTGCTGGGAATTCAACCTAGGGCCTCACCTATGCCATGAAAGTATTCAACCACTGAGCCACATTCTCAGACTTTAGAGCTGTGTGTGTGTATGTGTGTGTTGCACACATATGTATCAAGTTGTTTTTCATTTTGATATTTCATCTTAAAAAATTTTTGTACCACGTAACTTGATCCTATTTTCCTTTCCATTACCTCCTGCCAGTTCCTCTCTCTCCCTACAACAAGTTCATCTAGGCTCCCTCTCTCTCAAAAACAAAAGATGCAAATGAAAACAACAGTGGCATAAACACTACCAAAACAAAACACCCACTGAGTCCATGCAGTGAAGAGTGGATAATGGGCATGTGGTACCCCACACCCTGGAGTTTTACCAATCTTTTAAGAAAAAGGAAGTTGTGATATACAGATGGAGTTAGAGATAATCATCCTTAGTGAGGTGACTCAACCAAAAAGATAAAGAATGTATGTTTTCTCTTATTTATAGATGTTACTTTCAATCTGAACAACCAGAGATTAGGTAGCTAGTAAGGGACTAGTGGGGAGAAAAGGATCTTCCAAGGAAGGGAAATAGAGTATGCTGTTACAAAGGGGAAACTGAACTAGGAGAATGAAATGAGGGAAGGGATGAGAGGTGGGTTACAGGAAGCAATATGGGGAGAAACAACCAATACGAAGGGCCTTTGGAAAGCCAGATGGAAGCCCTGTAGAAGGTTCCTAAAATATATACATCTATAAAAGGAATTTCAATGGAGTTACTATGTAATGGGGGAGAAAATGCCCCAACTAGACATGTTATGCCACTTTGTTTTTAAGACAAGGTCTCTCATTGAAACTGGCAGTTACTTATTCAGGTAGATTGGCTAGGAAATCTGAAGGCTCTACCTACCTCTGTGTCCAGTATGGGCATGCAGATAATCTAGCACTGTGTGAAGCTTTTTAATGGGTGCTGGTGATCCAAACTCAGGTCAGCATGCTCATGTGGCAAGCATTTTACCAACTAAGACATTGTGTGTGTGTGTGTTTATATGTATATATATATGTTTATATACATTTGTATATAAATTTGTATATCTATTTGTAACTGGTAATTTTGCACTCATCAATAATTAGAAAAAATATTTTAACTGCACATTTTCCTTAGTCTTTGTTGTTGTTTGTTTGTTTGTTTGTTTGCCAAATATGACTTCCTGCCTTGCCTTTATTTTAATACTTACAAACGTAGGAAAACTGGCCTGGGCTATGGAAGCCTCAAAAGGTTTTAGTTATAGCATGAGAACCAAAAGAAAACAAAATAAGACTTATTCTGTAATTCATCCTAAGAACATACAATGAGAAGAAAATTCTTTTCACAGTTTGTATTAAGTAACCAGCAATCAGTAAATAGGCACAGCCCAACCTCAGAGGCTACTATCAACCCCAAAGGACTAAGTAATTAATTGCTACTCTAATCAATTGCTTTAGGATATGTGTCTTTCTAATACAAGCTGGCTGTTTTGTCTTACCATGTTTGTAACATATGTATCACAGAAAGCAAAGCACTACGTACATTCAGGCTTGTTGCATAACTAACCACATTGTTGGGTGCAGTTTCAGTGAAATGATTCATGGGAAAAATTACTCATGTTTTAAAATAGTAGTCTTCAAGATGACAACTCACATTTTAGTAAGTAAAACATTTAGTTAAAATCAAGATTCAAATTTTAGGATAAGAGACATACATTCATTCTAGAAATTGGTAGTCTCAGATAGAAAAAAAAAAGAAATTAAATTATGCTTAGGAAAACTTTTACCTCTTTCTCTCAATATTTGTATAAAGAAAGCTTATTAAATAGCATCCATTTTTTCTTCTATTATTCTATAAGTGATTTTTTTTTTGTGAATAATATGTAGCGGCAAATGTCAATCTGTGCTCAATTTGCCCCATATGAGAGTAAACTTTCATATATGGTAGTTTCCAGAATAGGTGCACACTGAGATACAAACCAGAGGTATGAATAAGTTTATATAATAGCAAAAGGTAGGGAGAGATTTATTCAATTTGGGATATAGATATGGAAAGAAGAGTCGAGGAAAATGTGCCAAATAGATACCACTTAAGTTCTATCTTGCCTTTCAAGGTATTCAAAATGAGAGAGAAGGAAATATATGTCAAGTAAAATTGAAGAGAGTAGAATAAAAATATAGATCTAAATATAAAATTATATCCAGAGAAAGTCAAGTGAAATTCAGTGTGCATTTATGGCAATGTTGTATTAGAAAAGATAGCAGATCTCTCCTGGGAATATTCAATTCACCAATGATCTGCCCTGCACCAGCTAGAAAATGAGAAATGAACCAAAACTAAACTAGAATGGATGGTACCTCCAGCTGCACCAAGCATACCAAACAGAATCAAGACAACTTGGTAGAGAAAAACATGATAGGGGTCCTGAAGAGGCCATAGAGAGGACAAAACATGAACAAGAGACAGAAAAATGGACCTTTAGAGTTCATGGAAGGTAATACAAGCATTCTCTTGGCTACTCACCCTACTAAAAATAGAAGTATCATCAGGGACATTTGGCAGGATACCAATGACCCTGAGCTCAGAGTTGAGGGAAGAATTCTCTAGTTAGTCATGTTTAGACTCAAGGGTGAATGACTTGATTCTGATGAGAGATTATATGATTTAGTGGCTAAGAGTTTAGACTCTGGAATTTGGCTGCCTTGTTCACCGACCACTACATCTGCGACAATTTCTATCTATGTTGGTTTCCTCATTTCTAAAATAAGAGGAAACAATAGTGTCTTCCTCACAGAATTGTTATATAGATTAGAGTTATATATGTCGAGTGCTTAGAAGAATCAGGATGGAGGCAAGGGTGCAAAAACTTAGGGAACCATTTTTAGATACAGTGTAATTATTGGAAGGTTTGGGCAGAGAGCCACGAGGAAATCCACAGGTTAACAAGAACAGAAATCCTTTATTATTTTGTAGGAGAAGACAAAGGAAGTCATTTATTACCATCTAGTAGCTGTGGTTTTCTATAGAAGGTCGTGAAAAAGACTTAATCACCTCCAAAGATCAAACTTAGGTCTTAACATTTATGAGGTGGGCCTTTGTGAAGGCTAAGTAGGTAACATGGACTCTGCTTTCATGAACAGATAAACTTTAGTTCTCCACAGTGGGTCAGGTCTAGTGGAGGTGGGGGTGGTAGATTAGTTCCACGAGAATCAGGTTATTATAAATAGATTCAGACAGACATAGTGATGCATGCCCCTACTCACAGTGCTCTGGGAGGCCAAGGCAGGAAGTTTGTCACAAATCCAAGGCTCACCTGGATGACAGAGAGTAAATCTGTCTCAAAACAAACAATAACAGTAAAAACCCAAATCCAAACCAAAATAAAAATAAAAATAGTGAGTCTGGCTCCTCTCTGTCTCAACCCTTACTCACACAGAAGTCAATTTTGCACGTGACTGATTCCACCTCTCCGCCATGTTGGAGTGCAGCCAGAAGGCCCTCATTAGAGGCCAGATAGCTGGGGCTGCCTGATCTTATACTTCTTTCTCTTTTATCCCTCCTTGTTTTTTTTCTGAGAATGTCATGCTCCTATATTAGTATATTTTGGTCAGATTCTCACCCTACCTTTCTCATCCAATTCCTCTTCTATTCCAACCATCCTTTCCCCTCCTCCTTTCGTGAGCTCTGTTTTTTAAACGTACTGAGTCCATTTAGGGTTGCCTACACAGATGTAGAACTGACTATTGGAGTATGGTAGTCTCTCAGGAGCTGCATCCCCGAAGAAAACTGACTTGTCTGGCCCTAGCAGCCATCACTTGCCATCACTCCCAGCTAGGGCTGGGAGAATGTGATTCCAAACCAAATCTCTAAAACAATAAGCTAAATATATTTTCTTTGTAAATATCCACATTCAGGTATTTTATTATACCAAAACAAAAATAAACTAAATAATTTTTTCTTTTCCTTCCCTTGTTATTATTTCTCCATTTCTTTCTTCAGCCAAGTCATTGACTCAGGCTACACTTTGTAGGATCCCAAACTGTCAGAGCAGAGTTAGGTGGTGTCAAGAATGTTATCTTGCTCTAAGCCAGGGTTTCACAACAGCACCGTTGACATCCTGGGCTGGTTACTAATTTTTGTGGGGATCTATGCTGTTCATAGGTATATCCTTAGTTTCTTTTTACACATAGCCAGTAATGTCCCTTCATCTGTGTGTGACAAATAAAAATGTCTCCAAACATTACCAAATATTCCTGGGGCTAGGAGATTGTCCTTCATTAAGAAATTCCTACCTAAGTCTTTAATTTAGGCAAGAATTAGTTGTACTCTGAGCCTATACAGGTCAAGGGCGAGAGCAGACACATTCTTGTTATTTCCAGTCATAACAGGACCAAGTGTTAAAGAGCAAACCAAAGCCAGGGAAGAAGCTTTTGAAGTAATGATAACACAGATGAAAGCAATTTTTATTTGTTTCTCCTGACTACAGTTGATCGATTCAGCAGCCTCGTCACCTGCAAGGTACTAGTGAGAGCTCATGACCTGCTGTGACTTGTCCTTAATGACTTTATTCATCCACACTCTGTCTCAAAACATCGAATACCTGCCTCAAGGAGTGTTTCCCTTATGAGATGAAGGGGCTGAACACAACACACTGCCTGTGGATGTAAACAGATGCTAACTGTGATGGTGGAAGACAAACCCTGGTTTCTGTATTCTAAGCACCCTAGCCCTTGGTATTCATCCTGTTGACTCGTTGTAACTTGTAACCGTTCACACTGAGGTCTCACCTGGAATCAGCCCTGGAAATTCTGCAATTGGGTGAAAAGCAAATGATCACGCACCCCGGGACACTCGGGAGCACTGCCAGGGTGGGCCTATTGTTCCCAACTAGTTATTAATAGTCTTCACTTTTCATTCCCTGTGTCACAGTTTAGGTAATAAATCATATGGTCTCATACTATTTAGCATCACAGAGGCAGAAACTGTGTACTCACTTATAATGTTCTATCCAGAATTTTATATGTTTTTCTATGCAATATCCTGGTTTTAGTTTTAACTATGGAGAAATAAAATAGCTTAAAGGTGGCCCCTATCTTATTTGCAGCAGGAGAGCCATCTTCCAGGGAAATCTTATTTCCTTTCCCTTAGATGCTGTCTTTCACTATTTCTTCTTTCTATGTGGCTTTCTCTGGATGAGGAAAACAATTTTTATGAAAAGAGTCACACATAATGTACTTTATTACCTATTCCCGCAAGAAGTTGTATCTTTTATAGGCTAAGGAAAGCAAACTGGATGGCATTTTTCATCTGGCTAAGGAGAGTCAGTGTAAGAAAGAATGGAGTCTATTCCAAAGAGAACAAGAGGAAGTGTTTTGAAATGTAAAAAGTCTGTGATAAAATAGACGAAAGGTTTATAGAAGGCGAGATGTATGGAGACGGTGACCACTGCACTGGACAGTGCACAGACACTGGGCAGAGCAGGACACAGCTCTAGCTATGCGGCCCCCAGAGTGAGACAGAGAAACCCAAACCACATCTACAGTGCAGCTCAGATGGCTTTGATGAACAGAGACTGACAGGATTACCCTCAGGACAGGTCCACATCCCTTCCAAACTCCAAATTTAGTTGCAGTTTTTGAAAAGAAAGAAAGAAAGAAAGAAAGAAAGAAAGAAAGAAAGAAAGGAAGGAAGGAAGGAAGGAAGGAAGGAAGGAAGGAAGGAAGGAAGGAAGGAAAGAAGGAAAGAAGGAAAGAAGGAAAGAAGGAAAGAAGGAAAGAAGGAAAGAAGGAAAGAAGGAAAGAAGGAAAGAAGGAAAGAAGGAAAGAAGGAAAGAAGGAAAGAAGGAAAGAAGGAAAGAAGGAAAGAAGGAAAGAAGGAAAGAAGGAAAGAAGGAAAGAAGGAAAGAAGGAAAGAAAGAAAGAAAGAAAGAAAGAAAGAAAGAAAGAAAGAAAGAAAGAAAGAAAGAAAGAAAGACATCCGGCTGGATCAGGGCCAGGGTAGCGGGAGCGCAGGGTTGCCTGACACCCGCCAGCTACCCACGACCCCCGCCGCAGGATTTTGGGACTGCTGGTGAGTGGAACACAGCTTCTGATCCAATCCAATTGCACGCAGGACCTGAGACTGCATTAGTTAGGGAAGCAGAAACCGGCCTGAGTAGGGCCACAGGCCTCATCCGGCCTGATCCGCGCCGGGGTAGTGGGAGCGCAGGGTTGCCTGACACCCGCCAGCTACCCACGACCCCCGCCACAGGTTTTTGGGACTGCTGGTGAGTGGAACACAGCTTCTGCTCCAGTCCAATCACGCAGGACCTGAGACTGCTCTGGTTGGGGAGAGAGAAATCCGGCCTACATAGGGCCACAACCCTCTTCCAGTCAGAAAAGCACCAGGGCAGCTCGGGCGCAGGGTCGGCTGACACTCGCCAGTTACCCACAACACCCACCACAGGATCTTAAGACTTCTGGAGAGTGGAACACAGCTTCTGCTCCAATCCAATTGCACGCGGGACCAGAGACTGCATTAGTTAGGGAAGCAGAAAAACAGCCTGAGTAGGACCACAGGCCTCTTCCGGCTGGACCAGCACTGGGGTACCGTCAGCTACCCACGACCCCCGCCTCAGGATTTAGAGACTGCTGGTGAGTGGAACACAGCTTCTGCTCCAATCTTTAAACAGTGACAAAGATAACAACTAACCCCAGAGATTACCAGATGGCGAAAGGTAAACGTAATAATCTTACTAACAGAAACCAAGACCACTCACCATCAACAGAACCCAGCACCCCCACTTCGCCCACTCCAGGGCACCCCAACACACCGGAAAAGCTAGACACGGATTTAAAAGCATATCTCCTGATGATGATAGAGGACTTCAAGAAGGACTTTAATAACACACTTAAAGAAATGCAGGAGAACACTGCTAAACAGGCAGAAGACAATAAAGAGGAAGCACAAAAATCCCTTAAAGAATTGCAGGAGAACACTGCTAAAGAGTTACAAATCCTTAAAGAAAAACATGATAACATAATCAAACAGGTAGAAGTCCTTACAGAAAAACAGGAAAACACATCCAAACAGATGATGGAAATGAACAAAACCATACTAGACCTAAAAAGGGAAGTAGACACAATAAAGAAAACCCAAAATGAGGCAACACTGGAGATAGAAACCCTAGGAAAGAAATCTGGAACCATAGATACGAGCATCAGCAACAGAATACAAGAGATGGAAGAGAGAATCTCAGGTGCAGAAGATTCCATAGAGAACATAGGCACAACAATCAAGGAAAATGTAAAATGCAAAAAGATCCTAATCAAAACATCCAAGAAATACAGGACACAATGAGAAGACCAAACCTACGGATAATAGGAGTGGATGAGAATGAAGATTTTCAACTCAAAGGACCAGCAAACATCTTCAACAAAATTATAGAAGAAAACTTCCCAAATCTAAAGAAAGAGATGCCCATGAACATACAAGAAGCCTACAGAACTCCAAATAGACTGGACCAGAAAAGAAATACCTCCCGACACATAATAATCAGAGCAACAAATGCTCTAAATAAAGATAGAATACTAAAAGCAGTAAGAGAAAAAGGCCAAGTAACATATAAAGGCAAGCCTATCAGAATTACACCAGATTTTTCACCAGAGACTATGAAAGCCAGAAGATCCTGGACGGATGTTATACAGACACTAAAAGAACACAAAGTCCAGCCCAGGCTACTATACCCAGCCAAACTCTCAATTAACATAGATGGAGAAACCAAAGTATTCCACGACAAAACCAAATTCACACATTATCTCTCCACGAATCCAGCCCTTCAAAGGATAATAACAGAAAAAAACCAATACAAGGACGGGAACCATGCCCTAGAAACAACAAGAAGGTAATCCCTCAACAAACCTAAAAGAAGACAGCCACAAGAACAAAATGCCAACTTTAACAACAAAAATAACAGGAAACAACAATTACTTTTCCTTAATATCTCTTAATATCAATGGACTGAACTCCCCGATAAAAAGACATAGACTAACAAACTGGCTACACAAACAAGACCCAACATTTTGCTGCTTACAGGAAACTCATCTCAGAGAAAAGGATAGACACTACCTCAAAATGAAAGGCTGGAAAACAATTTTCCAAGCAAATGGCATGAAGAAACAAGCTGGAGTAGCCATTCTAATATCTGATAAGATTGACTTCCAACCCAAAGTCATTAAAAAAGACAGGGAGGGACACTTCATACTCATCAAAGGTAAAATCCTCCAAGAGGAACTATCAATCCTGAATATCTATGCTCCAAATACAAAGGCAGCCACATTCATTAAAGAAACTTTAGTAAAGCTCAAAGCACACATTGCACCTCATACAATAATAGTGGGAGACTTCAACACACCACTTTCACCAATGGAAAGATCATGGAAACAGAAACTAAACAGGGACACAGTGAAACTAAGAGAAATTTTGAATCAAATGGATCTGGCAGATATCTACAGAACATTCTATCCTAAAACAAAAGGATATACCTTCTTCTCAGCACCTCATGGTACCTTCTCCAAAATTGACCACATAATTGGTCACAAAGCAGGCCTCAACAGATATAAAAATATTGAAATTGTCCCATGCATCCTATCAGATCACCATGGAATAAGGCTGATCTTCAATAACAAAATAAATAATAGAAAGCCAACCTTCACGTGGAAACTGAACAACACCCTTCTCAATGATACCTTGGTCAAGGAAGGAATAGAGAAAGAAATTAAGGACTTTTTAGAGTTCAATGAAAATGAAGCCACAACATACCCAAACTTATGGGACGCAATGAAAGCATTTCTAAGAGGAAAACTCATAGCTCTGAGTGCCTCCAAAAGGAAACTAGAGAGAGCACACATTAGCAGCTTGACAACACACCTAAAAGCACTAGAACAAAAGGAAGCAAATTCACCCAAGAGGAGTAGACGGCAGGAAATAATCAAACTCAGGGGTGAAATCAACCAAGTGGAAACAAGAAAAACTATTCAAAGAATCAACCAATCAAGGAGCTGGTTCTTTGAGAAAATCAACAAGATAGATAAACCCTTAGCCAGACTCACTAGAGGGCACAGGGAAAGCATCCTAATTAACAAAATCAGAAATGAAAAAGGAGACATAACAACAGATCCTGAAGACATCCAAAACACCATCAGATCCTTCTACCAAAGGCTATACTCAACAAAACTGGAGAACCTGGATGAAATGGAGAAGTTCCTAGACAGATACCAGGTACCAAAGTTGAATCAAGATCAGGTTAATGATCTAAACAGCCCTATATCCCCCAAAGAAATAGAAGCAATCATTAATAGTCTCCCAACTAAAAAAAGCCCAGGACCAGATGGGTTTAGTGCAGAGTTCTATCAGACCTTCAAAGAAGATCTAATCCCAGTTCTTCACAAACTATTCCACAAAATAGAAACAGAAGGTACTCTACCCAACTCATTCTATGAAGCCACAATTACTCTGATACCTAAACCACAAAAAGACCCAACAAAGATAGAAAACTTCAGACCAATATCCCTTATGAATATTGATGCAAAAATCCTCAATAAAGTTCTTGCTAACCGAATCCAAGAACACATCAAAACAATCATCCATCCTGACCAAGTAGGTTTCATCCCAGGGATGCAGGGATGGTTCAATATACGGAAATCCATCAACTTAATCCAGGATATAAACAAACTCAAAGACAAAAACCACATGGTCATCTCGTTAGATGCGGAAAAAGCATTTGACAAGATCCAACACCCATTCATGATAAAAGTCTTGGAAAGATCAGGAATTCAAGGCCCATACCTAAACATGATAAAAGCAATCTACAGCAAACCAGTAGCCAACATCAAAGTAAATGGTGAGAAGCTTGAAGCAATCCCTCTAAAATCAGGGACTAGACAAGGCTGTCCACTTTCTCCATACCTATTCAACATTGTACTTGAAGTCCTAGCCAGAGCAATTCGACAACAAAAGGAGATCAAAGGGATACAAATTAGAAAAGATGAAGTCAAAATATCACTTTTTGCAGATGATATGATAGTATATATAAGTGACCCTAAAAATTCCACCAGAGAACTCCTAAGCCTGATAAACAGCTTCGGTGAAGTAGCTGGATATAAAATTAACTCAAACAAATCAATGGCCTTTCTCTACACAAAGAATAAACAGGCTGAGAAAGAAATTAGGGAAACAACACCCTTCTCAATAGTCACAAATAATATAAAATATGTTGGCGTGACTCTAACTAAGGAAGTGAAAGATCTGTATAATAAAAACTTCAAGTCTCTGAAGAAAGAAATTATAGAAGATCTCAGAAGATGGAAAGATCTCCCATGCTCATGGATTGGCAGGATCAACATAGTAAGAATGGCTATCTTGCCAAAAGCAATCTACAGATTCAATGCAATCCCCATCAACATTCCAAATCAATTCTTCAACGAATTAGAAAGTGCAATCTGCAAATTCATCTGGAATAACAAAAAACCTAGGATAGCAAAAACTCTTCTCAAGGATAAAAGAACCTCTGGTGGAATCACCATGCCGGACCTAAAGCTCTACTACAGAGCAATTGTGATAAAAACTGCATGGTACTGGTATAGTGACAGACAAATAGACCAATGGAATAGAATTGAAGACCCAGAAATGAACCCACACACCTATGGTCACTTGATCTTCGACAAGGGAGCTAAAAACATCCAGTGGAAGAAAGACAGCATTTTCAACAAATGGTGCTGGCACAACTGGTTGTTAACATGTAGAAGAATGCGAATCGATCCATTCCTATCTCCTTGTACTAAGGTCAAGTCTAAGTGGATCAAGGAACTTCACATAAAACCAGAGACACTGAAACTTATAGAGGAGAAAGTGGGGAAAAGCCTTGAAGATATGGGCACAGGGGAAAAATTCCTGAATAGAACAGTAATGGCTTGTGCTGTAAGATCGAGAATTGACAAGTGGGACCTCATGAAACTACAAAGCTTCTGCAAGGCTAAAGACACCATCAATAAGACAAAAAAACCACCAACAGATTGGGAAAGGATCTTCACCTATCCTAAATCAGATAAGGGACTAATATCCAATATATATAAAGAACTCAAGAAGGTGGACTCCAGAAAGTCAAATAACCCCATTAAAAAATGGGGCTCAGAACTGAACAAAGAATTCTCACCTGAGGAATACCGAATGGCAGAGAAGCACCTGAAAAAATGTTCAACATCCTTAATCATCAGGGAAATGCAAATCAAAACAACCCTGAGATTCCACCTCACACCAGTCAGAATGGCTAAGATCAAAAATTCAGATGACAGCAGATGCTGGCGAGGATGTGGAGAAAGAGGAACACTCCTCCATTGTTGGTGAGATTGCAAGCTTGTACAACCACTCTGGAAATCAGTCTGGCGGTTCCTCAGAAAATTGGACATAGTACTACCGGAGGATCCAGCAATACCTCTCCTGGGCATATATCCAGAAGATGTCCCAACCGGTAAAAAGGACACATGCTCCACTATGTTCATAGCAGCCCTATTTATAATAGCCAGAAGCTGGAAAGAACCCAGATGTCCCTCAACAGAGGAATGGATACAGAAATTATGGTACATTTACACAATGGAGTACTACTCAGCTATTAAAAGGAATGAATTTATGAAATTCCTAGCCAAATGGATGGACCTGGAGGGCATCATCTTGAGTGAATTAACACAATCACAAAAGAACTCACACAATATGTATTCATTGATAAGTGGATATTAGCCCAAAACTTAGGATACCCAAGATATAAGATACAATTTGATAAACGCATGAAACTCAAGAAGAATGAAGACCAAAGTGTGGACACTGTGCACCTTCTTAGAATTGGGAACAAAACACCCAGGGAAGGAGTTACAGAGACAAAGTTCGTAGCTGTGATGAAAGGATGGACCATTTAGAGACTGCTGTATCCAGGGATCCGTCCCATAATCAGCTTCTAAACGCTGACACCATTGCATACACTAGCAAGATTTTGCTGAAAGGACCCAAATATAGCTGTCTCTTGTGAGACGATGCCGGGGCCTAGCAAACACAGGAGTGGATGTTCACAGTCAGCTATTGGATGTATCACAGGGCTCCCAATGGAGAAGCTAGAGAAAGTACCCAAGGAGCTAAAGGGATCTGCAACCCTATTGTTGGAACAACATGATGTACTAACCAGAACCCTGGAGCTCTTGTCTCTAGCTGCATATGTATCGAAAGATGGCCTAGTCGGCCATCAATGGAAAGAGAGGCCCATTGGACTTGCAAACTTTATATGCCCCAATATAGGGGAATGCCAGGGCCAAAAGAATGGGAATGGGTGGGTAGGGAAGTGGGGGGCGCTATGGGGGACTTTTGGGATAGTATTGGAAATGTAATTGAGGAAAATATGTAATAAAAATATTAAAAAAAAATGAAAAAAAAAAGAAAGAAAGAAAGAAAGAAAGAAAGAAAGAAAGAAAGAAAGAAAGAAAGAAAGAAAGAAAGAGAAAGAAAGAAAGAGTGTCCTCCAGGACGGAGAAATGGAAATGAAATTTTTTTCTTACCTTTTGGAAGGAAGTCATTGGGTGCCATTTTGAGAAAGGGCCTATCTTCTAACACTAACCTAGGGTGCTGAGAACAGGGAACAACTACAGGTCAGGGAACCTGTTTATTCTGCTGCAGCCTCCTGGTAACTCAGGAGCTCAGGAATGCTGGGTCCTGGGAAATGGTATTGAACTCAAAGACAGCTTTATTCAAGGGTAAAATTCTAGACTAAGGCGTCAGAAAGTTCTTTAGTAAATCAAAGTCATCACTGTAGAGAAAAGGGTCAGCAAACCAGCTAAGAAGATCAGCAGATGCATTGTAACACGAATGGAGGGAAATTTCACACAGAAATAAAATTGTAAAAAAAATAGGGGGGGCGCAAAAGATAGCCTCTTTATTTTAAATAAATAGATAATAATTATATCATATATAATATAATATATTAATAAAAAAGTTGCTCAGAAAAATCTAATAAAATAATATAGTTTTGTCCAATGTACCCATGTAAGTATCCATGAGCTCATGGTGATTTAAGTAAGTTACTACATATATAAGTAGGAGGAATAGACATCTGCAGAGAAGAATTACAAATAATCTATGATAATCTACTCTGAATAAGGTGGAGTTTAGCTTCCTATTCCTTAACTGTAGGTTTCAGGCAGTTTTTAATTAAAAGAATGCAGTGTAGAATTGGGAACAGGAGGAAGCTACCATGGAGAAACCTAAGCCAAGAGATGTCATGTCACAGTAATGTTAGCTAACTCTTGTAGTATTAGAAAAGCACTTTATTTTTGTAGTTTTCCTTAAAAACTCATAACTCTACTTTATTCTTGATAAAATTTTAAGGCAGATGAAAATTGAGGGGAATTCTTTAAGAAAAAACTTCTGACCAAGTATAATCTTCAAAGCCATCAAGGTCATCGACATTTACATCAGAAAGGTCTAAGAGGTCACTGGAGTTAAGAGGAATGTCAAGAGAATGGGAAGGGTAGGCAACGGGCCTTCTAAAATAGACTATTAGGTTAAACCCCAAGAAAACCAAAGAAAGTACAGAGAATGGTAATATAGCCCTGCTGATTTGTTATTGTGACAACTGTGACAGTTACTGCAGACCTTAACACAGGGAGACAGGGTGGTGGTGGGAGGGAGGTGTAGGGGAAGCATATTGTCTTTGTAATGCTCTGTAACCTAAAACTATCCTAAAGTGAAATGGCTGCTAAGACACTTCTGGCACTCAGGTATTTAAGTGCTCAAACCTACTGCAAACTACACTAGTGCTAGCAGTAGGGTGATGTGAAGGAAGCAGAGTGAGCTAGATACCCCTGTGTCTTTGCTCTCCAAACCTGTTATCACATACTAGTCCACAAAACGGCTTCTACTCCCATCTGCCATTAGTGTCAGCCACAGCACACATGCTGACTTTCTGGTACTTACAATAAACTGACTGCGTTTCAATGAATTGTCTGATATAACCCCCAAAACTTCCATGGTGCTTGTATTATCGTACCTGACCCAGCTGTCCAGGTGAGGACTAATAGACCTGGGTTGGAGAGGCTAAGGCACTCGCCCATGACCAACAGCTCTGTGAAAATGTGGCAGAAGAGAAATGACTGGAAGGGGGTAAAGTTGCATCAAGATCAACATACGAATGAAGCTAGTTGGCAAATAAAGACTGGAAACCCTCCCAGCCCAGCCCCAGCCTCAGCCTCATACAGCACACATAGTATGGTCTGGACAGTTTTCAGGGACACTGGATGCCATTCCTCACCCGGCTTTCGTCTAATGAACTGAGCACACTGCAGATAACATTCGAGCATGGAAGAGGCTGGTGTTAGGTAAATGTCCTATGGAAGCCGAGCATCTCCTGGCCCAGTGCTTGGGATTCTTCCTCAGTTTGGTAGCTTTCTCCTAGACTTGGGAGAGCTTTCCCTTCCTAAATGATTGTCTTTCTCCTGACTCTCTGGAGATTCTCATTTTTTTTTCTGTTGTCCTTCATCCTCCATCATTGCTTAACGTGTTTGATTTCTTGCACCCTCACTCAAAGGCATGGCCTTCTGTCACCTTTCCCATGCCCCCCCCCCGCCCGTGTGTGTGTTTGTGTTTCTATACAACTCTAATAAAATTGTTCTTGAGCTTCCTTCTGAGTTTTTTTTTTTAATTTCTTTTATTTAACACACTAAGGCCCCACAAACAGAAACCTTGAATTTTCTAGTAACAAAAATCCAGGGCCCAAGGAGTTTGCTATAAGCAGCTGTGCTCTGAGCCATTCTGTTAAGCCGTCCTCTGCATGGACTGACATACCTTCTTCCATACACACCATCCATCCTTTACACTCTTGATAACATGGTTCTTGTGTGTTGCATGTGTGCAAGGGCATGTGTGTATTTATGTGTGTATACATGTATGCCAATGTGTGTATATGTAAAATCCAAAGGCCCACATCGGGTTTCTCAGGGGTGTTCTCTTCATGTACTTATTTATGAGACAGAGTTTCCCTTTGGTTGGCCTGATGTTTACCAATTAGATATGTTGATTGGCCGCCGCATCCTAGAGGTTCTCCGTGTGCTGTAATTACAAGTGGAAACAGGCCTGACTTTTTACACTGTTACTGGGGATTGAGTTTGAATATAGGTTCTCAGGCTTGTGTGTCAAGCTCTTTACAGGCTGATGTAGCTTTATCAATTTTTTTTATCAGAAAATATTCATATAAACCTGGGATAGACTACACTAATAATATACTAGACATTGCCAAACGCTCTATTCTGTGACTGAAGCCCCCTCTTTGTTATTAAATACATGCACTACAGATACTATTTTAACATGGTTGAAATCATGATCATGTTTTGCCCTTTGAGGAATACTTTCACGCTTTCCTTTTGGGTGGCAACCCATTCAGCGGGCAGCGCCATCACGCCAGCCTTCCTTTTACACCCTCACTTCCTCTCATTCCTCCAATTTACTGATGCAGAAAGCCAAAGAGCGGAAGCAGGATTTCCTTCACACTGGGAGGCGTTCTAGCTCAGCTCCCTCGCTGACTACGTGTTAGAAAGAGATTACAGGTCATGGGTATGCATTTTCCGTTCATGCCCAGCAACAGAGACTTCAGGTTTATACCTTTAAAGTCTTTCCTCCTGTTTCCTAATTAGGCCATGAGCTATTCACAGGGCGGGGTTTCACGGCACTTAGCCGAGGGCTGTGGCTCTGCAGTCTGCTCTGAGACCAGGGGTACCAAGTGCTTTCTTCTCCCCTTCTGTGCTTGTGGCATAAAGAGAACAAAGGGAAAGATTTCCCTGAGAAAAATCCTTGAGCCAAGGACCCATAACCTTTTCTCACACTACAGAGGAGGGGCGGGGCTGTGGCAAACTGGCAAACAAACCCATGTCCTTCCTCAGCTTTCCTGCCTTCAAAGGACTTCTGGACTCTCATGAATTCCTTCCCAGGCACTGTCTGACAGAGCTAAAATTACTCAGCAACAGTCATACATGCTCTTAATTTATAACCTATCATATCTTGCCTCCTGGATTCAACCACAAGAAAGCTTGTGAAGAGTTTAGAAAGCTGAGGATGTTATCTGTGCATCGTCTGGGGTTATTTCCTAACGGACAGTTGGAGACTTTGGATGCAGAAGCCGTCATCTTATTGCCAGGAAGTAGCACACATTACGGTTCCCATCTACCTTAGTTGGCCACTAAATCTTCCTCCCTTTCTCTCCGATGCCTTCCTGCAGCTAGTAAGAGACATCGTCTCCTCTCTTCTACTTGCTTTCTTTGAGAGCACTTGAGCTTTCCGTGGTAGCACCTGGTACTGCCAGGTAGAGAGAGAACATAGTCAGAGAGACCATAGAAGCCACGCATTCTCACTAGCGCGCAGATCCTGTGCTATCGGTGATTCTGAGTCCTTTTAACTCTAACACTCCATGGGTATTTGCTTCAAAAGTGCTTACCAAACCAAAATCTACAGGAAAGTTCATAAGCTTCACAATCAGTATGTTCATAAGTCCTTGAAAACTCAGAATAGCTCTTTAGAAAAATCTCATTTTAGCATGTTAATGACACATTTTTCTTCTTATAAATAATACGCTCATAAACAAACATACACACACACTCACAAACATGCACACACATACACACCATACACACACGTACTACACATAGTCACACACTCCAGACACATGTACCTGCCACACACAGTCACACACTCACAGACATATACATACACACCAAACACATACATGCTCACATACTCAGAGACACATCATACCCATCTGCATACACACACACACACATGCAATTTGCTTATAGTTACGCAGAATTACTGACCCATATGTTAAACACATCCTGTGATATGTTCAGTGACATCCCATGTCTCTTGCTCATGAATTAATGTTATCTTTCTGTTGCTTATATACACTTACAAAATGAGGAGGACACAAGTAAAGAAACAAATAGAACGGGTCGAGTAGCTTCTGTCTTATCCCAGGGCTTCCAAGAGTTAAGCCCCTGTAAACTTCTTATAGGAATAAATCCATTCTTCACTGACATTTATAATCTACTTGAAATGTTGTCCTGATCCAATGAGTAGAAGTGTTGCCTCTGGAAGTGACTGAGAGTCCTTGATAGTAGATGGGACTAGTGCTCCTATGGGAAGCTAAGATTGGGGTTCAAGAGAGCATGTTCTTACACCTCCACTTCTCTGTTGTGTAAGAACATGGTGTTGGCTTGTGTTTTCTGCTCTTTTATCTGTTCAGCCACAGGAGGACATTTAGGCAACATCAACTGTGAGGAACTTATGCTCACTAATCATTGAACATACAGAATCTTGGATTCTCCAGAGTCTAGAACTGTAAGGAATAAATTCCTGTGTTTTGTAAATTACCAGTGTCTGGTATTTTGTTGTAGCAGCACAGATAAACTAAGTATTTTTCTGCGAGGGGGGACTGGGACAGGAGGCAGTGGATGTAAAATGAATGAATAAATCAAATCATCCCTCGCTTGCGATGAGCCTCACATGCATTTAGATGCTGAAGCGTGCCCGAAGGACAGCGATCGTTTTGTACTGATGAGGCTTTTGTTCTATCTGCATGCAGGAGATGAGGTCCTGAACGAGGGTAAAGGAGAAGAGATGATAAGGGGACATAAGAGGAGCAGATCTCAGGTCAGAGAAGGTGTCTGTAGCTCTTCAACAGTGCCTTAAATGTACTTAAAGCAGAGCATGACTCTTTTAGGGTGGGTGAGGCATGTTAAGAAAAGGAAATACCAAAATCAATGTCTCTGGAAAGAGGCTATGCTTAGCATATCTGAGTAGCAACACCAGAGACAGTGTGCCCAGAAGGCAGTATGAAGGGAAAGGGGTGTGTGTGTGTGTGTGTGTGTGTGTGTATGTCTGTGTGTGGTGTGTGTGTGTGTGATGGCGTAGAACCTTATGCAGTGAGTGGCCCTTTAGAAACTGCCATTAATATTATCCTCTTAAGATAAAAGCAGCTCAAAAAAGGAATGAAGATGGTGAGAAGGAGAGGGAGAGGGAGGGGGAGGGAGAGGGGGAGGAGGAGGGGGAGAGTATCCCAAGGCTCTAGGGAACTTTGTATCGTTGTAGGTAGTGCACATGTTGTTATTTTCCCTTTAAAATGTTTCTGAGGTTACACTTTAACCACATTTCTCTTTGCCCCTTACTCTAAACCATCCCACATATTCCTCCCTGCTGTTCTTCAAATTCATGTCTGTTATATTTTGTTAACTAGCTGTTATTACCTGCATATATGCAGTGGATATGCTGGCTCATCTGGGAGTTCATTCTTTCAAATCAACAACCATCCACACTTTCTATTGCTCCCGCCTCAGTGATATCCATTTGTGCTTTCCAGGGCCTCATCTCCCTTCCACTCTCCCAAAACCAACACAACGAGCCCCTCCATAGCCAAATCAATGGGTAAAGTTTGACTTCCATCCAACATGAACAACCCTGCTGGGACAATGTCGCCGTGCCTTTTAGCACTGTTCTGCCTTGCTCTGACTCTCTCCCCTTCTCCCACTCATCCGCTTTCCTGCCTCTTTTCCTGCCTGTTCATAAACATTGGCATAGCTCCATCTTATTCTGAAGGGTCTTCATTAGCTCAATATCCTCCCTGCTAAGTATACCATTTCTAAAACTTCCCACACAACAAACACATATTTCACAGTCCTCATTAGACATTCAAGTTGAACAACCTGCATGCATCATCATACACATCCCCCAGATTCATAAGCTACGATGTCACACCATTGTTCCATCTAGAAACCTCGATCTTTTCCCATAATCGCTATAGATGACCCAAGTATGCAAGTCCTATCCCTAGGCAGTTTTCTCTGTTCTTTCCTCTCCATTGCTCAAGAGTGAAAGTTAGAATACCCAAGATACAATCTGGAAAACACAAGAAAATCAAGAAGGAGGAAGACCAGCATGTGGATACTTCATTCCTTGTTAGAATAGGGAACAAAATACCTATGGAAGGAGTTACAGAGACAAAGTTTGGAGCTACGACAAAAGGATGGACCATCCAGAGACTACTCCACCCGGGGATCCATCCCATAATCAGCCACCAAACCCAGACACTATTGCATATGCTAGCAAAATTTTGATGAAGGTACCCTGGTATAGCTGTCTCGTATGTGTGTGAGTTCTTATAGGTCAGAGGAAAAGGGTGAAAAATCTGTAATTTAAGTGTTCGGGTGATTCTGATGAGCTGTTAGATAGTACGTAAGGTTCCCATTGGCTCAAATACACTGAATAAACCACTCTTCTCTTTTGCATTCATTGCTGTTTGGATAAATCAGTCTTTAGATCCAGACGCTGGGTTCCTCTGTGTGGCACAGAGTAAACAGACTTGAGATGGTGAGTCTACCAGACCTCAGAATTAATGCCTTCGTCGTCTACGTTTTAGGCCAACAGGACCACATGAGAGCACGGCTTTCTTTTCTTTATTTTCCAACAGTAGCCTCTCAAATGGAAGAACTCAAATATTTTCCAAGCGTCTGACTACTCTCAACAGTGTAAGGGTTTCTTATTATTCTCATCTGCTAACATTTCCTGTTGGGCTCCAAGAGGCATCTGAAAAATGAAGAAATTCTGTCTTGTGTCTCACTTAGCAAAAATATACTAAATAAAATCTGAATGTTGAGACCTGAAATTTTCTACAAATTTCTGTTGCTCTGATAGTTAAGGAGAAAACAAAAGGGAGGGAGAAAGATGCTTCAGTGTGCCAAGGTAGCCTCCCTTCCTCCCTCTCTCTATCTCTTTTCCCTTTCTCTCTTCCTCCCTCTCTCCTTCCCTCTCTCTCTCTCTCTCTCTCTCTCTCTACCTTCTTCCCCCCTCTCTCTTTCCTTTCTTCCTTCCCTCCTCCTTCCCTTCCTCCCTCCCTTTCTCCTTCCTTCCCCTCCCTCTTTCTCCCTCTCCTCTCTTTTTCATTCTTACTATTTCCTCCTTCTCTTCTTTGTTTATTGAACTAGGAATTTCTAACCTCCAGAATTGAAGACTAATAACTCAACTTTCAAAAAGAGCAATAACGCACAAAGTGAGCTTATTGACTGGTGAATTTGGGCCATGGCATTCTGGGGGGAACTGCTGGACTTTAAAGGCTATCCAGGGTTGAACAAACACAATGAATTAACTTTATCTTTTTAAAATGATTTTTAAGTCACTGGTTATACAGTATGGTTAAATTTAAGAGAGCATCTTAAAATATTGTGCTGGAGATTTTCCTAGATTCCCACTATTATTGCAGACTGGTGAAGGCTATAGCTCACTGCAAAGTTCAGGCTACTTAACTGACAATGTAGCTCTTCATCTTGTCTGTAGCTATATCATGGAAAATAGCCGTGTCTTTCTGAAACCACAAGACGCAATATCCATCTGCAGAACTGCAAAGCCACACCCCTATACGTGCTTAAGCAAGGGTGGCCAAGACTCTTCTTTACACATTTAAACAGAAACCACTTGCCTCATCTAGCAGACATAAATGCATGTTCCATGCTCTCAAATGCTCCAGGGCTTACATTTGCTGCTCTCCAAGGCAAAGATCAAGTGATCTGAATGAGCCTGCCCAGCTGAGCAGGCATGGCCAACATGCCTTCAATTGTTTCCGACCTTCATTTGATTTGGTCTATTCTATAATCTGTGTCATCTTTGAACAGGATGGCCAAGAAGTTTTATCCAAGGGCAACTATAAAAATCATATGTACACTTTAAGTAAGGGTTCTCAATTTTCTTATTGATTATTTTACTTATGTACATCCCAAATGTTAACCCCCTTCCAGTCCCCCCTCCCAGATTCTTCCCCCATCCTCTCTACCCTTTGCTTCTGAGAGGGTTCCCCTGCCTGTGCATTCCCCCTCCCTGGGGTATCAAGGCTCTACAGGATTGGGGATATCTGCTTCCACTGAGGTCAGACAAGGCAGTCCTTTGCTACATATGTGCTGGGGGCCTCAGGCCAGCCTGTGTTTGCTCTTTGGCTAGTGTCTTAGTTTCTGGGAGATCACAGGGGTCCAAGTTGGTTGATATTGTTGTTTTTCCTATGGGGTTGCCATCCCCTTCAGCTTCTTCAGTCCTTGCCCTAACTCTTCCATAGGGGGTCTCCAACATCAGTCCAAAGGTTGGGTGTAAGTATCAGCATCTGTCTCAGTCAGTGCTGGTAGAGCCTGTCAGAGGACAGCCATGCTAGGCTCCTGTCTGCAAGCACAACATAGCATCACTAAGTGTCATGAATTGGTGACTGCCCATGGGATGGATCCCAAGTTGGGCAGGTCACTGCTAAGCCATTTGTTCAGTCTCTGCATCATTTTTGTTCCCGCATTTCTTTTAGATAGGAACAATTTTGGGTCAAAAACTTTAAAGGTGGGTTGGTGTTCCCATCTCTCCATGAAGTCCTGTCTAACTACTGAAGGTGGTTTCTTTAAATTCAAAACCAAGTCACTCTTGGTACAGGAGTTCTGGAATTTCTGATTTGAAAATGAACATATTGTTTGTTTCCTAGAATTGTGTCTCATAGCAGGTCCCTGCTGCCAATAGAGAATGATCACATCAGAAAGAGATCCATCTTTCCTCAAGAAACAGACATTGGCAGGCACACTGAATTCTGGGACTGTTCGTCAGCCTTTGGCTGATAGTGCTTAGATTCTGATTCATAGTATATGTTCCAGGGACATAACTTACTAGTTCAGAGCCACTGTGATGGGCCTTCATTCTCGTAATACACAAGGCAAATGTAATGGTAGGTAAATGATAAGGCCAATACTGGGAATAAAGGTCTGAAATGGTGGAGGGCCAGTGAGATGACTCAGTGGGTAGAGATACTTGCTGCAAATCACAATGGCTTGAGTTTTATTCTGGGCATCCATATGATAGAAGGAAAGAGCCAACTCCTTCCTTCGGGCTGTCTATAAACACAAGCACTCACGCAAATGTAACTTTTAAACAGATTTTTTAGATATATATTTTTAATTGCAAGTGAATCATATCACTTCCCCTCCTTCCTCCCCTTCCTCAGTTCCCTCCCAGCTACCGTCCTTAAAACCATCCCATGTCCCACACTCTCACGCTGATAGCCACTTTTTCTTTGATTATTATTTTTATACACATGTATGTATGTATTTGTAAGCATGAATACACATACACACACCCAACCAATTGAGTATGTTTTTGTTGGTGGTATTTCAAGGCTGACCATTCTTTGGAGAACCAATGGGGGTGCTTGGGAGAGAGCCTACTTCTTTCTCCCCACAGTTACTGGTTGCCTGTACTTCTAACCCATGGAGCAAGACTCAGTGAAGCTCACCCTCCCTCCTTTCCCCTCCTTCCCCTCCTTCCCCCTTCTTCCCCTCCTTCCCCTCCTTCCTCCTCCTTCCCCCTCCTCCCCCCTCCTTCTCCCTCCTTCCCCTTCCTTCCATGTTAATGTGCCTATTGATGTTGCCTTTGTTCTAATCTTGTTTATGCAGCGATTTCTAGAAGAAACAGTTTTACAGCCAACTTCCAGGTATTCTGACTCATACATGATTTTCACTCCCCTCTTCCATGATGTTGCCTGAGCTACAAATGCAGGAGCTGTGATGGAGGTATAACCATTATGGTTGGGCTCCCTGCAATCTGTTGATGTCAACATTGTTTCCAGTTGTGTTTTTTTTAATTTTTAATATTTTTATTACATATTTTCCTCAATTACATTTCCAATGCTATCCCAAAAGTCCCCCATAGCGCCCCCCACTTCCCTACCCACCCATTCCCATTCTTTTGGCCCTGGCATTCCCCTATATTGGGGCATATAAAGTTTGCAAGTCCAATGGGCCTCTCTTTCCATTGATGGCCGACTAGGTCATCTTTCGATACATATGCAGCTAGAGTCAAGAGCTCCGGGGTTCTGGTTAGTACATCATGTTGTTCCAACAATAGGGTTGCAGATCCCTTTAGCTCCTTGGGTACTTTCTCTAGCTTCTCCATTGGGAGCCCTGTGATACATCCAATAGCTGACTGTGAACATCCACTCCTGTGTTTGCTAGGCCCCGGCATCGTCTCACAAGAGACAGCTATATTTGGGTCCTTTCAGCAAAATCTTGCTAGTGTATGCAATGGTGTCAGCGTTTAGAAGCTGATTATGGGATGGATCCCTGGATACGGCAGTCTCTAAATGGTCCATCCTTTCATCACAGCTACGAACTTTGTCACTGTAACTCCTTCCCGGGGTGTTTTCTTCCCAATTCTAAGAAGGTGCACAGTGTCCACACTTTGGTCTTCATTCTTCTTGAGTTTCATGCGTTTAGCAAATTGTATCTTATATCTTGGGTATCCTAAGTTTTGGGCTAATATCCACTTATCAGTGAATACATATTGTGTGAGTTCTTTTGTGATTGTGTTACTTCACTCAAGATGATGCCCTCCAGGTCCATCCATTTGGCTAGGAATTTCATAAATTCATTCTTTTTAATAGCTGAGTAGTACTCCATTATGTAAATGTACCATAATTTCTGTATCCATTCCTCTGTTGAGGGACATCTGGGTTCTTTCCAGCTTCTGGCTATTATAAATAGGGCTGCTATGAACATAGTGGAGCATGTGTCCTTTTTACCGGTTGGGACATCTTCTGGATATATGCCCAGGAGAGGTATTGCTGGATCCTCCAGTAGTACTATGTCCAATTTTCTGAGGAACCGCCAGACTGATTTCCAGAGTGGTTGTACAAGCTTGCAATCCCACCAACAATGGAGGAGTGTTCCTCTTTCTCCACATCCTCGCCAGCATCTGCTGTCACCTGAATTTTTGATCTTAGCCATTCTGACTGGTGTGAAGTGGAATCTCAGGGTTGTTTTGATTTGCATTTCCCTGATGATTAAGGATGTTGAACATTTTTTCAGGTGCTTCTCTGCCATTCGGTATTCCTCAGGTGAGAATTCTTTGTTCAGTTCTGAGCCCCATTTTTTAATGGGGTTATTTGACTTTCTGGAGTCCACCTTCTTGAGTTCTTTATATATATTGGATATTAGTCCCTTATCTGATTTAGGATAGGTGAAGATCCTTTCCCAATCTGTTGGTGGTTTTTTTGTCTTATTGATGGTGTCTTTAGCCTTGCAGAAGCTTTGTAGTTTCATGAGGTCCCACTTGTCAATTCTCGATCTTACAACACAAGCCAATACTCTTCTATTCAGGAATTTTTCCCCTGTGCCCATATCTTCAAGGCTTTTCCCCACTTTCTCCTCTATAAGTTTCAGTGTCTCTGGTTTTATGTGAAGTTCCTTGATCCACTTAGACTTGACCTTAGTACAAGGAGATAGGAATGGATCGATTCCCATTCTTCTACATGTTAACAACCAGTTGTGCCAGCACCATTTGTTGAAAATGCTGTCTTTCTTCCACTGGATGTTTTTAGCTCCCTTGTCGAAGATCAAGTGACCATAGGTGTGTGGGTTCATTTCTGGGTCTTCAATTCTATTCCATTGGTCTATTTGTCTGTCACTATACCAGTACCATGCAGTTTTTATCACAATTGCTCTGTAGTAGAGCTTTAGGTCCGGCATGGTGATTCCACCAGAGGTTCTTTTATCCTTGAGAAGAGTTTTTGCTATCCTAGGTTTTTTGTTATTCCAGATGAATTTGCAGATTGCACTTTCTAATTCGTTGAAGAATTGATTTGGAATTTTGATTGCAAATTGAATTGATTGCATTGAATCTGTAGATTGCTTTTGGCAAGATAGCCATTTTTACAATGTTGATCCTGCCAATCCATGAGCATGGGAGATCTTTCATTCTTCTGAGATCTTCTATAATTTCTTTCTTCAGAGACTTGAAGTTTTTATTATACAGATCTTTCACTTCCTTAGTTAGAGTCATGCCAAGATATTTTATATTATTTGTGACTATTGAGAAGGGTGTTGTTTCCCTAATTTCTTTCTCAGCCTGTTTATTCTTTGTGTAGAGAAAGGCCATTGATTTGTTTGAGTTAATTTTATATCCAGCTACTTCACCGAAGCTGTTTATCAGGCTTAGGAGTTCTCTGGTGGAATTTTTAGGGTCACTTATATATACTATCATATCATCTGCAAAGAGTGATATTTTGACTTCATCTTTTCCAATTTGTATCCCTTTGATCTCCTTTTGTTGTCGAATTGCTCTGGCTAGGACTTCAAGTACAATGTTGAATAGGTATGGAGAAAGTGGACAGCCTTGTCTAGTCCCTGATTTTAGAGGGATTGCTTCAAGCTTCTCACCATTTACTTTGATGTTGGCTACTGGTTTGCTGTAGATTGCTTTTATCATGTTTAGGTATGGGCCTTGAATTCCTGATCTTTCCAAGACTTTTATCATGAATGGGTGTTGGATCTTGTCAAATGCTTTTTCCGCATCTAACGAGATGACCATGTGGTTTTTGTCTTTGAGTTTGTTTATATCCTGGATTAAGTTGATGGATTTCCGTATATTGAACCATCCCTGCATCCCTGGGATGAAACCTACTTGGTCAGGATGGATGATTGTTTTGATGTGTTCTTGGATTCGGTTAGCAAGAACTTTATTGAGGATTTTTGCATCAATATTCATAAGGGATATTGGTCTGAAGTTTTCTATCTTTGTTGGGTCTTTTTGTGGTTTAGGTATCAGAGTAATTGTGGCTTCATAGAATGAGTTGGGTAGAGTACCTTCTGTTTCTATTTTGTGGAATAGTTTGTGAAGAACTGGGATTAGATCTTCTTTGAAGGTCTGATAGAACTCTGCACTAAACCCATCTGGTCCTGGGCTTTTTTAGTTGGGAGACTATTAATGACTGCTTCTATTTCTTTGGGGGATATAGGGCTGTTTAGATCAGTAACCTGATCTTGATTCAACTTTGGTACCTGGTATCTGTCTAGGAACTTCTCCATTTCATCCAGGTTCTCCAGTTTTGTTGAGTATAGCCTTTGGTAGAAGGATCTGATGGTGTTTTGGATGTCTTCAGGATCTGTTGTTATGTCTCCTTTTTCATTTCTGATTTTGTTAATTAGGATGCTTTCCCTGTGCCCTCTAGTGAGTCTGGCTAAGGGTTTATCTATCTTGTTGATTTTCTCAAAGAACCAGCTCCTTGATTGGTTGATTCTTTGAATAGTTTTTCTTGTTTCCACTTGGTTGATTTCACCCCTGAGTTTGATTATTTCCTGCCGTCTACTCCTCTTGGGTGAATTTGCTTCCTTTTGTTCTAGTGCTTTTAGGTGTGTTGTCAAGCTGCTAATGTGTGCTCTCTCTAGTTTCCTTTTGGAGGCACTCAGAGCTATGAGTTTTCCTCTTAGAAATGCTTTCATTGCGTCCCATAAGTTTGGGTATGTTGTGGCTTCATTTTCACTGAACTCTAAAAAGTCCTTAATTTCTTTCTTTATTCCTTCCTTGACCAAGGTATCATTGAGAAGAGTGTTGTTCAGTTTCCACGTGAAGGATGGCTTTCTATTATTTATTTTGTTATTGAAGATCAGCCTTAGTCCATGGTGATCTGATAGGATGCATGGGACAATTTCAATATTTTTGTATCTGTTGAGGCCTGTTTTGTGACCAATTATGTGGTCAATTTTGGAGAAGGTACCATGAGGTGCTGAGAAGAAGGTATATCCTTTTGTTTTAGGATAGAATGTTCTGTAGATATCTGCCAGATCCATTTGATTCATAATTTCTCTTAGTTTCTCTGTGTCCCTGTTTAGTTTCTGTTTCCATGATCTGTCCATTGGTGAAAGTGGTATGTTGAAGTCTCCCACTATTATTGTATGAGGTGCAATGTGTGCTTTGAGATTTACTAAAGTTTCTTTAATGAATGTGGCTGCCTTTGTATTTGGAGCATAGATATTCAGGATTGATAGTTCCTCTTGGAGGATTTTACCTTTGATGAGTATGAAGTGTCCCTCCCTGTCTTTTTTAATGACTTTGGGTTGGAAGTCAATCTTATCAGATATTAGAATGGCTACTCCAGCTTGTTTCTTCATACCATTTGCTTGGAAAATTGTTTTCCAGCCTTTCATTCTGAGGTAGTGTCTATCTTTTTCTCTGAGATGAGTTTCCTGTAAGCAGCAAAATGTTGGGTCTTGTTTGTGTAGCCAGTTTGTTAGTCTATGTCTTTTTATCGGGGAGTTGAGTCCATTGATATTAAGAGATATTAAGGATGTTGAACATTTTTTCAGGTGTTTCTCTGCCATTCGGTATTCTTCAGGTGAGAATTCTTTGTTCAGTTCTGAGCCCCATTTTTTAATGGGGTTATTTGACTTTCTGGAGTCCACCTTCTTGAGTTCTTTATATATATTGGATATTAGTCCCTTATCTGATTTAGGATAGGTGAAGATCCTTTCCCAATCTGTTGGTGGTTTTTTTGTCTTATTGATGGTGTCTTTAGCATTGCAGAAGCTTTGTAGTTTCATGAGGTCCCACTTGTCAATTCTCGATCTTACAGCACAAGCCATTACTCTTCTATTCAGGAATTTTTCCCCTGTGCCCATATCTTCAAGGCTTTTCCCCACTTTCTCCTCTATAAGTTTCAGTGTCTCTGGTTTTATGTGAAGTTCCTTGATCCACTTAGACTTGACCTTAGTACAAGGAGATAGGAATGGATCGATTCCCATTCTTCTACATGTTAACAACCAGTTGTGCCAGCACCATTTGTTGAAAATGCTGTCTTTCTTCCACTGGATGTTTTTAGCTCCCTTGTCGAAGATCAAGTGACCATAGGTGTGTGGGTTCATTTCTGGGTCTTCAATTCTATTCCATTGGTCTATTTGTCTGTCACTATACCAGTACCATGCAGTTTTTATCACAATTGCTCTGTAGTAGAGCTTTAGGTCCGGCATGGTGATTCCACCAGAGGTTCTTTTATCCTTGAGAAGAGTTTTTGCTATCCTAGGTTTTTTGTTATTCCAGATGAATTTGCAGATTGCACTTTCTAATTCGTTGAAGAATTGATTTGGAATTTTGATGGGGATTGCATTGAATCTGTAGATTGCTTTTGGCAAGATAGCCATTTTTACAAAGTTGATCCTGCCAATCCATGAGCATGGGAGATCTTTCCATCTTCTGAGATCTTCTATAATTTCTTTCTTCAGAGACTTGAAGTTTTTATTATACAGATCTTTCACTTCCTTAGTTAGAGTCACGCCAAGATATTTTATATTATTTGTGACTATTGAGAAGGGTGTTGTTTCCCTAATTTTTTTCTCAGCCTGTTTATTCTTTGTGTAGAGAAAGGCCATTGATTTGTTTGAGTTAATTTTATATCCAGCTACTTCACCGAAGCTGTTTATCAGGCTTAGGAGTTCTCTGGTGGAATTTCTAGGGTCACTTATATATACTATCATATCATCTGCAAAAAGTGATATTTTGACTTCATCTTTTCCAATTTGTATCCCTTTGATCTCCTTTTGTTGTCGAATTGCTCTGGCTAGGACTTCAAGTACAATGTTGAATAGGTATGGAGAAAGTGGACAGCCTTGTCTAGTCCCTGATTTTAGAGGGATTGCTTCAAGCTTCTCACCATTTACTTTGATGTTGGCTACTGGTTTGCTCTAGATTGCTTTTATCATGTCATATATCCAGAAGATGTCCCAACCGGTAAAAAGGACACATGCTCCACTATGTTCATAGCAGCCCTATTTATAATAGCCAGAAGCTGGAAAGAACCCAGATGTCCCTCAACAGAGGAATGGATACAGAAATTATGGTACATTTACACAATGGAGTACTACTCAGCTATTAAAAAGAATGAATTTATGAAATTCCTAGCCAAATGGATGGACCTGGAGGGCATCATCTTGAGTGAAATAACACAATCACAGAAGAACTCACACAATATGTATTCACTGATAAGTGGATATTAGCCCAAAACTTAGGACACCCAAGATATAAGATACAATTTGCTAAACGCATGAAACTCAAGAAGAATGAAGACCAAAGTGTGGACACTGTGCACCTTCTTAGAATTGGGAAGAAAACACCCAGGGAAGGAGTTACAGAGACAAAGTTCGTAGCTGTGATGAAAGGATGGACCATTTAGAGACTGCCGTATCCAGGGATCCATCCCATAATCAGCTTCTAAACGCTGACACCATTGCATACACTAGCAAGATTTTGCTGAAAGGACCCAAATATAGCTGTCTCTTGTGAGACGATGCCGGGGCCTAGCAAACACAGGAGTGGATGTTCACAGTCAGCTATTGGATGTATCACAGGGCTCCCAATGGAGAAGCTAGAGAAAGTACCCAAGGAGCTAAAGGGATCTGCAACCCTATTGTTGGAACAACATGATGTACTAACCAGAACCCCGGAGCTCTTGTCTCTAGCTGCATATGTATCGAAAGATGGCCTAGTCGGCCATCAATGGAAAGAGAGGCCCATTGGACTTGCAAACTTTATATGCCCCAATATAGGGGAATGCCAGGGCCAAAAGAATGGGAATGGGTGGGTAGGGAAGTGGGGGGCGCTATGGGGGACTTTTGGGATAGCATTGGAAATGTAATTGAGGAAAATATGTAATAAAAATATTAAAAATCAAAAAAAAGAGATATTAAGGAAATGTAATTGTTGTTTCCTGTTTTTTTTTTTGTTAAAGTTGGCATTCTGTTCTTGTGGCTGTCTTCTTTTAGGTTTGTTGAGGGATTACCTTCTTGTTGTTTCTAGGGCGTGGTTCCTGTCCTTGTATTGTTTTTTTTCTGTTATTATCCTTTGAAGGGCTGGATTCGTGGAGAGATAATGTGTGAATTTGGTTTTGTCGTGGAATACTTTGGTTTCTCCATCTATGTTAATTGAGAGTTTGGCTGGGTATAGTAGCCTGGGCTGGACTTTGTGTTCTTTTAGTGTCTGTATAACATCCGTCCAGGATCTTCTGGCTTTCATAGTCTCTGGTGAAAAATCTGGTGTAATTCTGATAGGCTTGCCTTTATATGTTACTTGGCCTTTTTCTCTTACTGCTTTTAGTATTCTATCTTTATTTAGAGCATTTGTTGATCTGATTATTATGTGTCGGGAGGTATTTCTTTTCTGGTCCAGTCTATTTGGAGTTCTGTAGGCTTCTTGTATGTTCATGGGCATCTCTTTCTTTAGATTTGGGAAGTTTTCTTCTATAATTTTGTTGAAGATGTTTGCTGGTCCTTTGAGTTGAAAATCTTCATTCTCATCCACTCCTATTATCCGTAGGTTTGGTCTTCTCATTGTGTCCTGTATTTCTTGGATGTTTTGAGTTAGGATCTTTTTGCATTTTACATTTTCCTTGATTGTTGTGCCGATGTTCTCTATGGAATCTTCTGCACCTGAGATTCTCTCTTCCATCTCTTGTATTCTGTTGCTGATGCTGGTATCTATGGTTCCAGATTTCTTTCCTAGGGTTTCTATCTCCAGTGTTGCCTCATTTTGGGTTTTCTTTATTGTGTCTACTTCCCTTTTTAGGTCTAGTATGGTTTTGTTCATTTCCATCATCTGTTTGGATGTGTTTTCCTGTTTTTCTGTAAGGACTTCTACCTGTTTGATTAGGTTATCCTGTTTTTCTTTAAGGATTTGTAATTCTTTAGCAGTGTTCTCCTGCAATTCTTTAAGGGATTTTTGAGCTTCCTCTTTATTGTCTTCTGCCTGTTTAGCAGTGTTCTCCTGTATTTCTTTAAGTGTGTTATTAAAGTTCTTCTTGAAGTCCTCTACCATCATCAGGAGATATGCTTTTAGATCCGTGTCTAGCTTTTCCGGTGTGTTGGGGTGCCCTGGACTGGGCGAAGTGGGGGTGCTGGGTTCTGATGATGGTGAGTGGTCTTGGTTTCTGTTAGTAATATTATTACGTTTACCTTTCGCCATCTGGTAATCTCTGGGGTTAGTTGTTATCGTTGTCACTGTTTAAAGATTGGAGCAGAAGCTGTGTTCCACTCACCAGCAGTCTCAAAATCCTGTGGCGAGGGTCGTGGGTAGCTGGCGGTACCCCGGTGCTGGTCCAGCCGGAAGAGGCCTGTGGTCCTACTCAGGCCGGTTTTCTGCTTCCCTAACTAATGCAGTCTCTGGTCCCGCGCACAATTGGATTGGAGCAGAAGCTGTGTTCCACTCACCAGCAGTCCCAAAATCCTGTGGCGGGGGTCGTGGGTAGCTGGCGGGTGTCAGGCAACCCTGCGCTCTAGCTACCCCTGCGCTGATCCGGCCGGATGAGGCCTGTAGCCCTACTCAGGCCGGTTTCTGCTTCCCTAAGTAATGCAGTCTCAGGTCCCGCGCGCAATTGGATTGGAGCAGAAGCTGTGTTCCACTCACCAGAAGTCTTAAGATCCTGTGGCGGGTGTTGTGGGTAGCTGGCGAGTGTCAGCCGACCCTGCGCCCTAACTGCCCCGGTGCTTTTCTCTGTTAGTTAGATTATTACGTTTACCTTTCGCCATCTGGTAATCTCTGGGGTTAGTTGTTGTCGTTGTCACTGTTTAAAGATTGGAGCAGAAGCTGTGTTCCACTCACCAGCAGTCTCAAAATCCTGTGGCGGGGGTCGTGGGTAGCTGATGGTACTCCGGTGCTGGTCCAGACGGAAGAGGCCTGTGGTCCTACTCAGGCCGGTTTTCTGCTTCCCTAACTAATGCAGTCTCAGGTCCCGCGCACAATTGGATTGGAGCAGAAGCTGTGTTCCACTCACCAGAAGTCTTAAGATCCTGTGGCAGGTGTTGTGGGTAGCTGGCGAGTGTCAGCCCACCCTGCGCCCTCGCTACCCCGGTGCTTTTCTGACCCGAAGAGTCTTGTGGCCCTATGTAAGCCGGATTTCTCTCTCCCCAACCAGAGCAGTCTCAGGTCCCGCGTGATTGGACTGGAGCAGAAGCTGTGTTCCACTCACCAGCAGTCTCAAAATCCTGTGGCGGGGGTCGTGGGTAGCTGGCGGGTGTCAGATGACCCTGTGCTCTAGCTACCCCGGTGCTGATCCGGCGGATGAGGCCTGTGGCCCTACTCAGGCCGGTTTCTGCTTCCCTAACTAATGCAGTCTTAGGTCCCGCGCGCAATTGGATTGGAGCAGAAGCTGTATTCCACTCACCAGAAGTCTTAAGATCCTGTGGCGGGTGTTGTGGGTAGCTGGCGAGTGTCAGCCGACACTGCGCCCTAGCTTCTCCGGTGCTTTTTCTCCAGTTGTGTTTTCTATGATGGTTTCCACTTGCTGTAAGGAGGCTTCTATGATAATGGCTGGTAGCTACAGTCATATGTGATACAAGGATATCATTTAGAATGTTGGAAGGAGTTATGCTGGCCTAGCAGAGTGGTGCTAATGACTTCTTTTCTAAGGCCCCAAACCCCCACTACCCCTGGGAAGCCGGCTGGGTTTCCAGTACCAGGAATAGTTTCTTTCCTGTTCAGTGGGCCTTAAGTCCAACTAGAGAGTTGTCAGTTGATAGCAACATGTTCGTGCCACTTATTGTAGTTTTATGGGTATCTTGACATGCTGGTAATTGGGCTGGGGAGGTAGCTCTCTCTCTCTCTCTCTCTCTCTCTCTCTCTCTCTCACACACACACACACACATACACTATAGAGTATATCTACAATGTTTCTTCTCTTTTTACTCAAACCAGCTCATTAGTTCAGAATGAGACCACAGAGTAATATAGATGCCACAGGTCCAGAAGGCATACAGCTTTACGTTGTAGTTTATAAGGCAGTGAAAAAATGGTTGTGGGATTTATACCAATAGATATGACACATTTAAAGGCAGAGTCCTTTATAGCTCATATTGTCTTAAATTCATAGCATTTGACAATTTGACATGGTGTTTTCAGTACATTTCTAAGCAGTAATTTTCTTCATGAATAATTTTTGTTGTTGTTGTTTGGGTTGTTGTTGCTTTTTTCTTTCTTTCTTTCTTCTTCTTCTTCTTCTTCTTCTTCTTCTTCTTCTTCTTCTTCTTCTTCTTCTTCTTCTTTTTTTTTTTTTGAAATACGGTTTCTCTGTGTAGCCCTGGCTGTCCTAGAACTCATTCTGTAGACCAGGCTGGCCTCAAACTCAGAAATCCACCTCCCTCTTCCTCCCAAGTGCTGGCTGGGATTAAAGGTGTGCATCACCACTGCCCAGCTTATGAATAATTCTTATTGTAATAACCCACAAAAGTGGCTTCTCTGGAAGAATTACATTAACTATGTGTCATTTGGTTTAACATCTTTTTTCTGGCATGAGGCTTTTTCTCTTTTACTGAAAATAGATTTTTTAATACAGAATATTCTTATTACACTTCCCTTCCCCTACTCCCCCAGTTCCTCCTCACCTCCTCTCTTGTCTAGAGCCACACCCCCCCCGTTTCTCTTAGAAAACAAATAGTCATCTAAGGAATAATAATAAAATAAGAGACAAAAGTACAAACCCAAATTGGATTAGGATAAAACCAAGAAAAGAAGTGAAAGAAAAATTAAGAAAAAGAAACAACAAGAAACTCATATAGAGACACACATTCACACATAGAGGAATTCCATAAAAATATAAACCCTAAATCCATAATATGTATGCAAAGAATTTGTAATGCAATGTACAAGAAAGAAAGAAAGAAAGAAAGAAAGAAAGAAAGAAAGAAAGAAAGAAAGACAGAGAGAGAGAGAGAGAAAGAAAGAAAGAAAGAAAGAAAGAAAGAAAGAAAGAAAGAAAGAAAGAAAGAAAGGAAGGAAGGAAGGAAGGAAGGAAGAAAGAAAGAAAGGAAGAAAGGAGGAAGGAAGGAAGGAAGGAAGGAAGGAAGGAAGGAAGGAAGGAGGAAGGAAGGAAGGAAGAAAGGAGGAAGGAAGGAAGGAAGGAAGGAAGGAAGAAAGAAAGGAAGAAAGGAGGAAGGAAGGAAGGAAGGAAGAAAGAAAGGAAGAAAGAAAGGAAGAAAGGAGGAAGGAAGGAAGGAAGGAAGGAAGGAAGAAAGGAGGAAGGAAGGAAGGAAGGAAGGAAGGAAGGAAGGAAGGAAGGAAGAAAGGAGGAAGGAAGGAAGGAAGGAAGGAAGGAAGGAAGGAAAAAGGAAGGAAGGAAGAAAGAAAGGAAGAAAGGAGGAAGAAAGGAAGGAAGGGAAGAAAGGAGGAAGGAAGGAAGGAAGGAAGGAAGGAAGGAAGGAAGGAAGGAAGGAAGGAAGGAAGAAAGGAAGGAAGAAAAAGCACTGACTTAACATGAGAATCCACGAACCTCTGAGCCGCTGCTGAGTTCCTTTTGCCTTGGCCATCTACTGCCGAGCATGCGGCCTAAATTTAAGTATGGTTTCCCAGTAACACACCTTCTCAGAACACTATTTATTTTTTCATTTGCAAGTGACTTCTGGTTTAAGGACAGGGACAAATATCCATGTCTCCTTTCAGCTCTAGGACCCCATCTCGTGCAGACACATGCAGGCTGTGTGTCTGTTGCAGTCTCTGTAAGTTCTTATGTGCACTAGCCCCATTGTGTCTTGAGTCATTAGTGTCCTCTATCTCCTCTGACTCTTGCAACATTTTTACCTTTTTTGTAGAGTTTCCTGTACTTGAGGGGAAGGATTTGATGAAGAAAGACATTGCTTTTAGGGCTAAGTGTTCTAAGGTCTCTCACCCTCTACTCATTGTCTGGCTGTGGGTCTCTGTGTGTGTTCCCATTCGCTGGAGGTCAAAGCTTCTCTGAAGACAGCTGAGCAAGGGACAGATCTGAGCACAGCAGTTAGGGGTCATTTAATTGCTGCATTCTTTTAGCAGAACAGCAGTATTTGGTTTTGCCTAGTTTCCTGGGCTATCTAGTCCCAGATTCTTGACCATACTCAAGCAGCATTGGGTATGAGTTGCATCTCATGAATCAGGTATTTGAGGGTTGCACCAACAAGGTTTGTGCCACTATTGCACCAGCATACCTTGTAGGCAGCTCACCATTGTAGATCAAAGGGTTTGTAGCTGGGTTGCTGTTTACTTTTCTCCTTTGGTAGCATGCGGGTCTACACGGGTGAAAGCTCTCTTTAGGCACCAGCATGACTTCTCCATACTCAATGAGTTGTGCATACACCTTCTCCAGCAATACGGCCTTACGATTAGTTTGTGGAAAGCCACCAATAGCCTTGTCAATAGATTGGGTTGTTTTGGGATTCCCTTTGGCCAGGAACTTAATTAGAGATAACTCATTTCTGGTTCTGAAAGCTTCTTTTGGTGACAAGAGATATCCAGTTGGGGCTCTGTTTCCCTTGTTATCTGGCAATTTCATTTAGATCACCGTTGTAGATGAATATATTTTAGAAAATGTCTACTGTAGTAGGTTTCTGTATGATCCCTCAAATGACCTCTAGTTCTAGCTTTATTCCTTCTCTTGGCCCCTCTTTTTTCCTCTCCATGTTTGATCTTCCCATTTCAGTTCACACCCCTTTGTCCATTCACACTATCTATTCTATCTCCTCTTCCTAGAGAAAGCCATCCCAATCCTCTTCCTAACCTCTGTGGTTATATGCATTTTAATGTGTCTATCAATGACTTAACAACTAGCATCCACACATCTATTATATATATATATATATAAATATATATTATATATATATATATAAATATTATATATATATATAATATATATATAATATTTATCTTTTGGGGTCTTTGTGGTCTCCCTCAGAATGACTTTTTTTCTACTTCCAACTACTTAGTTACAAAATTTATTATTACTTTTAAATGGTTGAGTAATATTCCACTGGGGAAGTACCCCATTTTCTGGATACATTCATTTGTTGATAGACATTACTTTGTTTCCAGTTTCTGGCAATTATAAGTCCATCTGAAATGAACAGGGTTGAGCAAATGTCTCTGTGTTAAGATGAAGCGTTCTTTGAGTATATGAACAAAAGTGATATAACTGGATCTTGAGGTAGATCAATTCCCATTTTTCTGAGGACCCATCACACCGATTGCCATAGTGATTCCTTAAGTCTGCCCTCCCACCAGCAATGGATAACTGTTCCCCCTATCCCACATCCTTGTCAGCATGAGCTATCATTTATTTTATTGGTATTGTTTCTTCTGATTGCCATGATATATAATCTTAATGAAGTATTGTTTCAAAATTTCCTTGATGAGTGTCGAACATTTCTTTAACTGCATCTTAGCTATTTTAGTTTCCTTTTCTGAGAATTCCCCCCTTAGATCTGTACCCTATTTTTTAAATTGGTTTGTTGTCTTGGTGTCCAGTTTTTTAGATATGAGCCCTCTCTCAGGTGTGTAATTGGTACAGTTTTCCCCCATTCTGTAGCCTGGTGACTCATCCGAATGGCGGTGTCTTTAGCCATAGGGAAGCTTCCCCTTTCTGTGAGATCCCTCGTGTTAACTGTTATTCTCGGTGCCTGTGCGATCAGTGTTCTGTTCAGAAAGTCTTTCCTGTCATTTAGATTAACATTCAAAGGCAGTACAATTTACTGAGAGAAGTTGGCCCATGTCACCCATCACATATATTCATTCCTTATTTTTTGACGAGGTCTCAGAAATTAACCTGTCCTTCTATCTGCAACTACTGCAAAAGACAGTTCCTTTTAAAAAGGAGCCATAACTGGTGGGTGATACATGCCAATAATGCCAGCACATGGGAGTTGTAGGGAGATATCAGGAATTCAGGACATTTCTTAGCTACGTAGCAAGTTCAAGGACAGCTTAGACTACACAAGAATATCTCAAGAAAACAAAACAACAAACATAATAGCATAATAAACTGTCTAATGTTAAGGACTGCTTGTATGTACAATGAGATTATGCTGATAAGTGACAGGCTCTTTTAAGACCACTGTGCTTTCTTTTCTATTGTCTCACTTTGGTCTATGTTAAAATCTGTCCCCAGGATGTTGCAGTGGTAATTCAGAATATGACTAAATGAGGACCTTATAAATATCTTCCTTTCCTCCCCTCCTGCCTGAATGGTAGGATTTCTCCATTTCCAGCTGTCTGGGTTACTATTCCTGCACACACATCATGACCAAGAAGCAAGTTGGGGAGGAAAGGGTTTATTCAGCTTACACTTCCACACTGCTGTTAATCACCAAAGGAATTCAGGACTGGAACTCAAGCCAGTCAGGAAGCAGGAACTGATGCAGAGGCCATGGAGGGATGTTACTTACGGGCTTGCTTCCTCTGGCTTGCTCAGCTTGCTTTCTTATAGAACCCAAGACTCCTAGCTCAGGGATGGCATCACCCACAAGGGGCCGTTCCACCTTGATCACTAATTGAGAAAATGCCTTGCAGCTGAATCTCATGGAGGCATTTCCTCAAGGGAGTCTCCTTTCTCTGTGATAACTCCAGCCTGTGTCAAGTTGACACAAAACCAGCCAGTACACTAGCCTACTAAGTATAACCAGTCACTTCCTTTCATTACTCCAGGACAGAGATCCTGCCTCCTAAATCTGTACCATTTTCTTCTCATTCCGCATCTACTGCTTCAATTACCACTGTGTGTATTAATGGTTATTTTCTATATATGTCATGCATTGGAAGCCAAAATATTCTGAAGTGACTTTAGCTTCTCTATTTTGGATCTAATTATGTTATTATTCTAGAAGCTGAAAACAGAGCCCATGCTTGGTTTTGGAATCTTTTGTCTGGCCAGGTAGTACTGGGTTAACTAATTCTTAAGGTTGGTCAGCTATACTCCAGATATGTCAAGCTTCTCACCTATGATACTGGGCTCAGTTTCTTAAGTAGGTACATGATCAGGACACCCTTGGTCCTTTTGTGTATTTACTTACCCTTTCTTTCCTCCTCCCCAAAATTGTAATTATTAGTGCCTCACAACAAAGCATGGGTTCCCTTCTGTGTAACTGACTAGTGCCTTTCATGAAGTGAGCAGTTCTTTGCCTGAGTGTATACACCCTCCTCTGGGAAGGTGTGTATCACTTCAGCAGCCCTCTTCTTCTCTCTTCTACCAAAGCAGTCCACAGTGGTAGGATTTGTCTCATCTTCTCTGCATGATGGATCTTTCGTTGTTATTTGTCTGTTTTCCAAGAATCATTCAGCATTGCTGTCGTTAATAAAAAATGGACATTGAGTAAGTTCTTTCCTTTTGGATTTTCCCAGTAATTGTGTGTTTGATATATTGTTCTCAGTCAGCTGTTTATCTGTCAGAACTCCACCCTATGCTCTCTCTTTATATCAGACATGCCCATAGAAGTCTCATGATCTTCTATTCATAGATATTTCTTCAGCTTTCAAGAGTTATTTTAGGATGTGATCATTATTTTTTTATTTATCTCAGTAAACTAAAGAAATTAAGAGAGTTCCTTAAAAGTAGGCAATTCACTTGACTTTCATATAGCCTCTAAATCTGTAGATGTTCTCCAGGTCATCCAGAAGTCTTTATCATAATCCATATATGCCAAAGTTATTATTTTCTTTCTTTTTTAGTTTTGAAAGTATGAGAATGTGGGAACAAAAAATATAGAGGGTTCTCTAGAGGTCATTGTGCCTACTCAGGAGGAAGAAAACAAAGAAAGGAAGGATCTGTGAGCCAAAGCCGGCTGGTCCCATTGTCTGTGTGTACTTTTGAGAACTGGTTCAGGGGATAAACTACCACTCACCACTCCCAGGGCTGGTATGAGGAAAGTGTAAATATTTACCTCAGACATTTGGTTTGGGGTTTGCCTGCTTTTCAGGAATAGCATGTTTTGTTTTGTTTTGTTTTGTTTAACCTTTGAGAAGAGTATCTGGAAAAGCATTGTTATTTGTCATCAGTATTTATTTTGAAAAACCTTTTTATGAAATTGAAACTTAATAAGATAAGAATAACATTAAAGAGTTTAGTCTCTGGAAGTATCAATCCCACAATCAATTCACCTGATAAAACAGACACATAAAACACAACTGTTGCCTACAAAGTTTTCACCTAATTGAACAAATACTTCCCATGCATGCACAGAGAAAGCCATAATAGTCAGAGATGACTCTTGCATTAAAACAGTGACTGTCCCTTATCAACTTTGGAAGTCTCAATATCAACAGATGTCCCGTGGATACCATTCATTTCCCAAGTATCTCCTTTAGCAATTATGAGTCATTAAAAGTAAAAATGTATAAGGTATGACACATGCTCTCCATTACATCATAAAGAGCTTTACAACCTTGCAGGCAGAGATGTAATTCATATACAGCATACACTATTAAGATTAAAGGTCCATTCTATTACAAGGCAGAAATAGAGGGAGGGACAAAGGAGAGAGGAATGGAACGTGGAATGACATAGGCTTTTGAAACCTTACCACCATTATCACCCCTGTCCAGTGACATACCTTCAACAAGGGTACACTTTCTAATCTTTCCTAAATAGTTTCCACAAACTGCAGACCAACTATTCAAATATGTGCACTTATGGGGGCCATTCTCCTTAAAATCACTATACCTTGCCAAGCCACCTCATATTCCTGAGCCTCAGTTTCCCCATATGGAAAATTAAACAAAATTATGCCAGTTATAGATGGATATTATTTATCCTATATTGAAGGGTGTCATTTATCCTATATAGAATAAATGTTATTTGCTGGTGGGACTGCAAGCTGGTACAGCCACTCTGGAAATCATCTTGGTGGTTTCTCAGAAGATTGGACATAGTACTACTGGAGGATCCAGCAATACCACTCCTGGGCATAGACACAGAAGATGCTTCAACATGTAATAAGGACACATGCTCTACTATGTTCTTAGTAGCGATATTTATAATAGCCAGAAGCTGGAAATAACCCAGATGTCCCACAACAGAGGAATGGATACAGAAAATGTGGTAATTTACGAAGTGGAATACTACTCAGCTATTAAAAACAATGAATTTATGAATTTTTAGGCAAATGGATGTATCTGGAGGATATCATCCTGAATGAGGTAACCCAATCACAAAAGAACACACATGGTATGTACTCACTGATAAGTGGATATTAGCCCAGAAGCTCAGAATTCCCAAGATACAATTCACAAAGCACAAGAAGAAGGAAGACCAAAGTGCGGATACTTCGTTCCTTCTTAGAAAGGGGAACAAAATACCCATGGAAGGAGTTACTGAGACAAAGTGTGGAGCAGAGACTGAAGGAATGACCACATAGACTGCCCCACCCAGGAATTTGTCCAATATACAACCACCAAACCCAGACATTATTGTGGATGCCAAGAAGAGCTTGGTGACACGATCCTGATATAGTTGTCTCCTAAGAGGCTCTGCCAGTGCCTGACAAATATAGTAGTGGATGTTCACAGACATCCATTGGAGTGAGCAAGGGTCTCCAATGAAAGAGCTAGAGAAAGTATCCAAGGAGCTGAAGGGGTTTGCATCCCCATAGGAGGAACAACATTATGAATTAACCAATGCCCCCAGAGCTCCCTGGGACTAAACCACCAACCAAAGAGTACACATGGTGGCACCCATGGTTCTAGCTGCATATGTAGCAGAGAATGGCCTAGTCGGTCATCAATGAGAGGAGAGGTCCTTGGTCCTGTGAAGGTTCTATGCCCTAGTATAGGGGAATACCAGGACCAGGAAATGGGAGTGGGTGGGTTGGTGAGCAGTGGCAGAAGAGGAGATAGGGTGTTTTTGGAGGGGAAACCAGGAAAGGGGATACCACTTGAATGTAAATAAGGAAAATATCTAATATACATACATATGTATGTATATATATATACAATTAAAGCTCCAGATTGAAAGAAAAGGTGTGTTAAGATAATTTATGTTGCTCTTCCAGGTCTTATTTACATATAATTAGCATAGAGACCAGAGCCAGAGCTAAAGATGGCTTATATTCACCTTTAGAATATATGCAATACTTAAGGATTCACTTTCTTTATTCCCCTTGATCTTGGTTAACTCAAGATAGTGTCCTCTGAGTCTGTGTCAATTTATCATAAGAACTGGGCTTGGGGGATCCATTCAGGACAGGGACAGCCCCTCCATCTTCCACTTGAACCCAGCAGAGGCCGCCAAGGGCCCCAGAGTACTCTCCACACTGCAGGACCTTGGGATGACGGGTGAGTGGAATGCAACATAAGCTCTAAAGAGTCGTGGAGGCTCTTATGCCAGCAGGAACAGGGTCAAAGGAACCCCACCTGACCAGAGGCTGGGATTCTTTCCTGTCGGGCCAGCCCCACTATCTTCCACGTGAACCCGGCAGAGGGCATCGAGTCCCAGAGGACTCTCCATGCTGCAGGACCCCTAGCACACCCAGGACCTCGTGATCACTGGAGAGCACATGGGCAACAGAAACAACAGAGCTTCATTGACAGGGTCCCTTCAGGCCTTCATCCTCAGCCAGGAGGCAGAGCTGAGACCCAGACCCCTGGGCACCTTCCTTGCCAGAGGAGAGTTGGCCTACAGGGAGGGCTCTGATTCCAGGACTCAGGAGATGGATCAGAGCTCCAGACTTCTGGACACCTGCCCTGCAAGAGGAGATCTTGCCTGCAGAGAGTGCCCTGACCACTGGGACTCAGGTGAGAGTTGGACTCCCAGGAGTGCTGACAGAGGCTAACAGAATCACAGGAGAATCTAGCTCCATCCAGAGACAGCCAGAACATTAACACCAGAGATCACCAGATGGCAAAAGGCAAATGTAAGAATCTTACTAACAGAAACCAAGACCACTGGGCATCATCAGAACCCAGTACGACCACCACAGTGAGTCCTGGATACCCCAACACACCTGAAAAGCAAGACTCGGATTTAAAATCATATCTCATGATGGTGGTAGATTTTAAGAAGAGCATTAATAACTCGCTTAAAGAAATACAGGAGAACACTACTAAACAGGTAGAAGCCCTTAAAGAGGAAGGACAAAAATCCCTCAAGGAATTACAGGAAAACACTGCTAAACAGGTAGAAGACCTTTAAGAGGAAACACAAAAATCCCTTAAAGAAATACAGGAAAACACAACCAAACAGGTGATGAAATTGAACAAAACCATCCAATCTAAATATGGAAGAAGAAACAATGAAGAAAACCCAAAGGGAGACAACTCTGGAGATAAAACCCTTGGAAAGAAATCAGAAACCATAGATGTGAGCATCAGCAACAGAATATAAGAGATGGAAGAGAGAATCTCAGGTGCAGAAGATTCCATAGGGAATATAGACACAACAATCAAAGAAACTGCAAAATGCAAAAAGAACCTAAGTCAAAATATCCAGGAAATCCAGGACACAATGAGAAGACCAAACCTATGGATGATAGGAGTAGATGAGAATGAAGATTTTCAACTTAAATGGCCTGCAAATATCTTCAACGAAAGTATAGAAGAAAACTTCCCAAACCTAAAGAAAGAGATGCTCATGAACATACAAGAAGCCTACAGAACTCCAAATAGACTGGACCAGAAAAGAAATTCCTCCCAATACATAATAATCAGAACAACAAATACACAAAATAAAGACAGGGTATTAAAAGCAGTAAGGGATAAAGGTCAAGTAAAAATATAAAGGCAGAGGGCCACAGGCCTCATCCGGCCGGATCAGCACCAGGGGAGCTAGAGCGCAGGGTCGGCTGACACCCGCCAGCTACCCACGACCCCCGCCACAGGATTTTGAGACTGCTGGTGAGTGGAACACAGCTTCTGCTCCAGTCCAATCATGCGGGACCTGAGACTGCTCTGGTTGGGGTGAGAGAAATCCGGCCTACATAGGGCCACAAGCCTCTTCCAGTCAGAAAAGCACCTGGGTAGCTAGGGCGCAGGGTCGGCTGACACTCGCCAGCTACCCACAACACCCGCCACAGGATCTTAAGACTTCTGGAGAGTGGAACACAGCTTCTGCTCCAATCCAATTGTGCGCGGGACCTGAGACTGCATTAGTTAGGGAAGCAGAAAACCGGCCTGAGTAGGACCACAGGCCTCTTCCGGCTGGACCAGCACCGGGGTACCGCCAGCTACCCACGACCCCCGCCACAGGACTTTGAGACTGCTGGTGAGTGGAACACAGCTTCTGCTCCAATCTTTAAACAGTGACAACGATAACAACTAACCCCAGAGATTACCAGATGGCGAAAGGAAAACGTAATAATCTTATGAACAGAAACCAAGACCACTCACCATCATCAGAAACCAGCACTCCCACTTCGCCCAGTCCAGGGCACCCCAACACACCGGAAAAGCTAGACACGGATCTAAAAGCATATCTCCTGATGATGGTAGAGGACTTCAAGAAGGACTTTAATTACACACTTAAAGAAATACAAAAGAACACTGGTAAACAGGTAGAAGACAGTAAAGAGGAAGCACAAAAATCCCTTAAAGAATTGCAGGAGAACACTGCTAAAGAGTTACAAATCCATAAAGAAAAACAGGATAACCTAATCAAACAGGTAGAAGTCCTTACAGAAAAACAGGAAAACACATCCAAACAGATGATGGAAATGAACAAAACCATACTAGACCTAAAAAGGGAAGTAGACACAATAAAGAAAACCCAAAATGAGGCAACACTGGAGATAGAAACCCTAGGAAAGAAATCTGGAACCATAGATACCAGCATCAGCAACAGAATACAAGAGATGAAAGAGAGAATCTCAGGTGCAGAAGATTCCATAGAGAACATCGGCACAACAATCAAGGAAAATGTAAAATGCAAAAAGATCCTAACTCAAAACATCCAAGAAATACAGGACACAATGAGAAGACCAAACCAACGGATAATAGGAGTGGATGAGAATGAAGATTTTCAACTCAAAGGACCAGCAAACATCTTCAACAAAATTATAGAACAAAACTTCCCAAATCTAAAGAAAGAGATGCCCATGAACATATAAGAAGCCTACAGAACTCCAAATAGACTGAACCAGAAAAGAAATACCTCCCGACACATAATAATCAGAACAACAAATGCTCTAAATAAAGATAGAATACTAAAAGCAGTAAGAGAAAAAGGCCAAGTAACATATAAAGGCAAGCCTATCAGAATTACACCAGATTTTTCACCAGAGACTATGAAAGCCAGAAGATCCTGGACGGATGTTATACAGACACTAAAAGAACACAAAGTCCAGCCCAGGCTACTATACCCAGCCAAACTCTCAATTAACATAGATGGAGAAACCAAAGTATTCCACGACAAAACCAAATTCACACATTATCTCTCCACGAATCCAGCCCTTCAAAGGATAATAACAGAAAAAAACCAATACAAGGACAGGAACCACGCCCTAGAAACAACAAGAAGGTAATCCCTCAACAAACCTAAAAGAAGACAGCCACAAGAACAGAATGCCAACTTTAACAACAAAAATAACAGGAAACAACAATTACTTTTCCTTAATATCTCTTAATATCAATGGACTCAACTCCCCGATAAAAAGACATAGACTAACAAACTGGCTACACAAACAAGACCCAACATTTTGCTGCTTACAGGAAACTCATCTCAGAGAAAAAGATAGACACTACCTCAGAATGAAAGGCTGGAAAACAATTTTCCAAGCAAATGGTATGAAGAAACAAGCTGGAGTAGCCATTCTAATATCTGATAAGATTGACTTCCAACCCAAAGTCATTAAAAAAGACAGGGAGGGACACTTCATACTCATCAAAGGTAAAATCCTCCAAGAGGAACTATCAATCCTGAATATCTATGCTCCAAATACAAAGGCAGCCACATTCATTAAAGAAACTTTAGTAAATCTCAAAGCACACATTGCACCTCATACAATAATAGTGGGAGACTTCAACATACCACTTTCACCAATGGACAGATCATGGAAACAGAAACTAAACAGGGACACAGAGAAACTAAGAGAAATTATGAATCAAATGGATCTGGCAGATATCTACAGAACATTCTATTCTAAAACAAAAGGATATACCTTCTTCTCAGCACCTCATGGTACCTTCTCCAAAATTGACCACATAATTGGTCACAAAACAGGCCTCAACAGATACAAAAATATTGAAATTGTCCCATGCATCCTATCAGATCACCATGGACTAAGGCTGATCTTCAATAACAAAATAAATAATAGAAAGCCATCCTTCACGTGGAAACTGAACAACACTCTTCTCAATGATACCTTGGTCAAGGAAGGAATAAAGAAAGAAATTAAGGACTTTTTAGAGTTCAATGAAAATGAAGCCACAACATACCCAAACTTATGGGACGCAATGAAAGCATTTCTAAGAGGAAAACTCATAGCTCTGAGTGCCTCCAAAAGGAAACTAGAGAGAGCACACATTAGCAGCTTGACAACATACCTAAAAGCACTAGAACAAAAGGAAGCAAATTCACCCAAGAGGAGTAGACGGCAGGAAATAATCAAACTCAGGGGCGAAATCAACCAAGTGGAAACAAGAAAAACTATTCAAAGAATCAACCAATCAAGGAGCTGGTTCTTTGAGAAAATCAACAAGATAGATAAACCCTTAGCCAGACTCACTAGAGGGCACAGGGAAAGCATCCTAATTAACAAAATCAGAAATGAAAAAGGAGACATAACAACAGATCCTGAAGACATCCAAAACACCATCAGATCCTTCTACCAAAGGCTATACTCAACAAAACTGGAGAACCTGGATGAAATGGAGATGTTCCTAGACAGATACCAGGTACCAAAGTTGAATCAAGATCAGGTTAATGATCTAAACAGCCCTATATCCCCCAAAGAAATAGAAGCAGTCATTAATAGTCTCCCAACTAAAAAAGCCCAGGACCAGATGGGTTTAGTGCAGAGTTGTATCAGACCTTCAAAGAAGATCTAATCCCAGTTCTTCACAAACTATTCCACAAAATAGAAACAGAAGGTACTCTACCCAACTCATTCTATGAAGCCACAATTACTCTGATACCTAAACCACAAAAAGACCCAACAAAGATAGAAAACTTCAGACCAATATCCCTTATGAATATTGATGCAAAAATCCTCAATAAAGTTCTTGCTAGCCGGGTGTGGTGGCGCATGCCTTTAATCCCAGCACTCGGGAGGCAGAGGCAGGCGGATTTCTGAGTTCGAGGCCAGCCTGGTCTACAGAGTTAGTTCCAGGACAGCCAGGGCTATACAGAGAAACCCTGTCTCGAAAAACCAAAAAAAAAAAAAAAAAAAAAAAAAAAGTTCTTGCTAACCGAATCCAAGAACACATCAAAACAATCATCCATCCTGACCAAGTAGGTTTCATCCCAGGGATGCAGGGATGGTTCAATATACGGAAATCCATCAATGTAATCCAGTATATAAACAAACTCAAAGACAAAAACCACATGGTCATCTCGTTAGATGCGGAAAAAGCATTTGACAAGATCCAACACCCATTCATGATAAAAGTCTTGGAAAGATCAGGAATTCAAGGCCCATACCTAAACATGATAAAAGCAATCTACAGCAAACCAGTAGCCAACATCAAAGTAAATGGTGAGAAGCTTGAAGCAATCCCTCTAAAATCAGGGACTAGACAAGGCTGTCCACTTTCTCCATACCTATTCAACATTGTACTTGAAGTCCTAGCCAGAGCAATTCGACAACAAAAGGAGATCAAAGGGATACAAATTGGAAAAGATGAAGTCAAAATATCACTCTTTGCAGATGATATGATAGTATATATAAGTGACCCTAAAAATTCCACCAGAGAACTCCTAAGCCTGATAAACAGCTTCGGTGAAGTAGCTGGATATAAAATTAACTCAAACAAATCAATGGCCTTTCTCTACACAAAGAATAAACAGGCTGAGAAAGAAATTAGGGAAACAACACCCTTCTCAATAGTCACAAATAATATAAAATATCTTGGCGTGACTCTAACTAAGGAAGTGAAAGATCTGTATAATAAAAACTTCAAGTCTCTGAAGAAAGAAATTATAGAAGATCTCAGAAGATGGAAAGATCTCCCATGCTCATGGATTGGCAGGATCAACATTGTAAAAATGGCTATCTTGCCAAAAGCAATCTACAGATTCAATGCAATCAATTCAATTTGCAATCAAAATTCCAAATCAATTCTTCAACGAATTAGAAAGTGCAATCTGCAAATTCATCTGGAATAACAAAAAACCTAGGATAGCAAAAACTCTTCTCAAGGATAAAAGAACCTCTGGTGGAATCACCATGCCGGACCTAAAGCTCTACTACAGAGTAATTGTGATAAAAACTGCATGGTACTGGTATAGTGACAGACAAATAGACCAATGGAATAGAATTGAAGACCCAGAAATGAACCCACACACCTATGGTCACTTGATCTTCGACAAGGGAGCTAAAAACATCCAGTGGAAGAAAGACAGCATTTTCAACAAATGGTGCTGGCACAACTGGTTGTTAACATGTAGAAGAATGGGAATCGATCCATTCCTATTTCCTTGTACTAAGGTCAAGTCTAAGTGGATCAAGGAACTTCACATAAAACCAGAGACACTGAAACTTATAGAGGAGAAAGTGGGGAAAAGCCTTGAAGATATGGGCACAGGGGAAAAATTCCTGTATAGAACAGTATTGGCTTGTGCTGTAAGATCGAGAATTGACAAGTGGGACCTCATGAAACTACAAAGCTTCTGCAAGGCTAAAGACACCATCAATAAGACAAAAAAACCACCAACAGATTGGGAAAGGATCTTCACCTATCCTAAATCAGATAAGGGACTAATATCCAATATATATAAAGAACTCAAGAAGGTGGACTCCAGAAAGTCAAATAACCCCATTAAAAAATGGGGCTCAGAACTGAACAAAGAATTCTCACCTGAGGAATACCGAATGGCAGAGAAGCACCTGAAAAAATGTTCAACATCCTTAATCATCAGGGAAATGCAAATCAAAACAACCCTGAGATTCCACTTCACACCAGTCAGAATGGCTAAGATCAAAAATTCAGGTGACAGCAGATGCTGGCGAGGATGTGGAGAAAGAGGAACACTCCTCCATTGTTGGTGGGATTGCAAGCTTGTACAACCACTCTGGAAATCAGTCTGGCGGTTCCTCAGAAAATTGGACATAGTACTACTGGAGGATCCAGCAATACCTCTCCTGGGCATATATCCAGAAGATGTCCCAACCGGTAAAAAGGACACATGCTCCACTATGTTCATAGCAGCCCTATTTATAATAGCCAGAAGCTGGAAAGGACCCAGATGTCCATCAACAGAGGAATGGATACAGAAATTATGGTACATTTACACAATGGAGTACTACTCAGCTATTAAAAAGAATGAATTTATGAAATTCCTAGCCAAATGGATGGACCTGGAGGGCATCATCCTGAGTGAAGTAACACAATCACAAAAGAACTGACACAATATATATTCACTGATAAGTGGATATTAGCCCAAAACTTAGGATACCCAAGATATAAGATACAATTTGCTAAACGCATGAAACTCAAGAAGAATGAAGACCAAAGTGTGGACACTGTGCACCTTCTTAGAATTGGGAACAAAACACCCCGGGAAGGAGTTACAGAGACAAAGTTCGTAGCTGTGATGAAAGGATGGACCATTTAGAGACTGCCGTACCCAGGGATCCATCCCATAATCAGCTTCTAAACGCTGACACCATTGCATACACTAGCAAGATTTTGCTGAAAGGACCCAAATATAGCTGTCTCTTGTGAGATGATGCCGGGGCCTAGCAAACACAGGAGTGGATGTTCACAGTCAGCTATTGGATGTATCACAGGGCTCCCAATGGAGAAGCTAGAGAAAGTACCCAAGGAGCTAAAGGGATCTGCAACCCTATTGTTGGAACAACATGATGTACTAACCAGAACCCCGGAGCTCTTGTCTCTAGCTGCATATGTATCGAAAGATGGCCTAGTCGGCCATCAATGGAAAGAGAGGCCCATTGGACTTGCAAACTTTATATGCCCCAATATAGGGGAATGCCAGGGCCAAAAGAATGGGAATGGGTGGGTAGGGAAGTGGGGGGCGCTATGGGGGACTTTTGGGATAGCATTGGAAACGTAATTGAGGAAAATATGTAATAAAAATATTAAAAATTAAAAAAAAATAAAAAAAATATAAAGGCAGACCTATTAGAATTACTCCAGACTTCTCACCAGAGACTGCAAAAGCCAGAAGATCCCAGACAGATGTTATGCAGACCCTAAGAGAATACAAATGCCAGCCGAGGCTACTATACCCAGCAAAACTCTCAATCACCATAGATAGAGAAATCAAAGTATTCTATGACAAAACAAAATTCACACAATATCTTTCCACGAATCCAGCCCTTTAAAGGATAATAATGGGAAAACACCAACACAAAGATGGAAACTATACCCTAGAAAAAGCAAGAAAGTAATTCTTCAACAAACGGAAAAGAAGACAGCCACAAGAACAGAATCCCAACTTTAACAACAAAAATAACAGGAAGCAACATGGCTACACAAACAGGACCCAACATTTTGCTGCTTGCAGAAAACCCACCTCAGGGACAAAGACAGACACTGCCTCAGAGTAAAGGGCTGGAAAACAATTATGCCAAGCAAATGGTCCGAAGAAACAAGCTGGACTAGCCATTCTCATATCAAATAAAATTGACTTCCAACCCAAAGTTATCAAAAAAAGACAAGGAGAGGCACTTCATAATCATCAAAGTGAAAATCTACCAAGACGAACTCGCAATTCTAAATATCTATTCTCCAAATGCAAGGGCAGCCACATTCATTAAAGAAACTTTAGTAAAGCTCAAAGCACACATTGTACCTCACACAATAATAGTGAGAGACTTCAACACACCACTCTCACTCATGAACAGATCCTGGAAACAGAAACTAAACAGAGACACATGGACACTAACAGAAGTTATGAAACAAATTGATTTAACAGATATCTACAGAACATTTTATCCTAAAACAGAAGGATATACCTTCTTCTCAGCACCTCATGGTACCTCCTACAAAACTGACCATATAATTGGTCACAAAATAGGCCTCAACAGATACAAAAATATTGAAATTATCCCATGCATCCTATCAGATCACCATGGAATAAGGCTGATCTTCAATAACAGCACAAATAATAGAAAGCCAACCTTCACGTGGAAACTGAACAACACTCTATTCAATGATACCTTGGTCAAGGAAGAAAGAAAGAAAGAAATTAAAGACTTTTTAGAGTATAATGAAAATGAAGCCACAACATACTCAAACTTATGGGATACAATGAAAGCATTCCTAATAGGAAAATTCAGAGCCCTGAGTGCCTCCAAAAGGAAACTAGAGTGAGCATACACTAGCAGCTTGACAGCATACCTAGAAGCTCTAGAACCAAAGGAAGCAAATTCACCCAAGAGGAGTAGAATGCAGGAAATATTCAAACTCAGGGCTGAAATCAACCAAGTGGGAAAAAAAGAACTATTCAAAGAATCAACCTAACCAGAAGCTAGGTCTTTGAGAAGATCAACAAGATAGATAAACCTTTAGCCAGATGAACTGGAGGGCACAGGGACAGTATTATAATTAACGAAATCAGAAATGAAAAAGGAGACAAAACAACAGAACCTGAGGAAATCCAAAACATCATCAGGTCCTACTTCAAAAGGCTATACTCAACAAAACTGGAAAACCTGGATGAAATGGACAACTTCCAAGACAGATACCAGGTACCAAAGTTAAATCAGGATCAGATTTACGATCTAAACAGTCCCTTTTCCCCTAAAGAAACAGAAGCAGTCATTAAAAGTCTCCCAAACAAACAAACAAACAAACAAACAAAAGTCCAGGACCAGATGGGTTTATGCAGACTTCTATCTGACCTTCAAAGATGACTGAATTCCAACTCTTCTCAAACTATTCCACAAAATAGAAACAGAAGGTACTTTACCCAATTCATTCTATGAAGCCACAATTACTCTGATACCTAAGCCACACAAACAGATCCAACAAAGAAAGAGAACTTCAGACCAATTTCCCTTATGAATATCAATGCAAAAATACTCAATAAAATCCTCACAAACCGAATCCAAGGATACATCAAAATGATCATCCATCATGACCAAGTAGGCTTCATCACAGGGATGCAGGGATGGTTTAATATATGGAAATCTATCAACGTAATCCACTATATAAACAAACTCAAAGACAAAAATCTTCTCATTAGATGCTGAGAAAGCATTTGACAAAATCCAACACCCATTCATGATAAAAGTCATGGAAAGATCAGTAATTCAAGGCCCATACCTAAACATAATAAAAGAAATATACAGCAAACCAGTACCCAACATCAAACTAAATGTAGAGAAACTCAAAGCATTCCAACTAAAATCAGGGACTAGACAAGGCTGTCCACTTTCTCCCTACCTATTGAATATAGTAATTGAAGTCCTAGCCAGAGCAATTTGACAACAAAAGGAGATCAAGGGGATACAAATTGGAAAGGAAGAAGTCAAAATATCACTATTTGCAGATGATATGACAGTATATATAAATGACCTTAAAATTCAACCAGAAAACTCCTAAACCTGATAAAGAGCTTCAGCGCAGTAGCTGGATATAAAATTAACTCAAATCAGTGGCCTTTCTCTACACAAAGGATAAACAGGATGAGAAAGAAATTGGGAAATCAACACTCTTCACAATAGTCACAAAAAACTTAAAATACCTTGGTGTGACTGTAACTAAGGTAGTGAAAGATCTGTATGACAAGAACTTCAAGTCTCTGAAGAAAGAAATTGAAGAAGATCTCAGAAGATGGAAAGATCTCCCATGTTCATTGATCAGCAGGATTAATATAGTAAAAATGGCTATCCTGCCTAAAGCAATCTACAGATTCAATGCAATCCCCATCAAAATTCCAACTCAAATCTTCACTGAGTTAGAAAGGACAAATTGCAAATTCATCTGGAATAACAAAAAACCTAGGATAGCAAAAACTATTCTCAACAATAAAAGAACCTCTGGAGGAATCACCATGCCTGACCTCAAGCTGCACTACAGAGCAATTCCGATAAAAACTACATGGTACTGTTTCAGCAACAGACAGGTAGATCAATGGAATAGAATTGAAGACCCAGAAATGAATCCACACACCTATGGTCACCTGAACTTTCACAAGGGAGCTAAACCATCCAGTGGAAAAAGACAGCATTTTCAACAAATGGTGCTGGCACAACTGGTGGTTACCATGTAGAAGAATGGGAATTGATCCATTCTTATCTCCTTGTACAAAGCTCAAGTCTAAGTGGATCAAAGACCTCCACATAAAACCAGAGACACTGAAATTTATAGAGGGGAAAGTGGGGGAAAGCCTCCAAGATATGAACACAGCAGAAAAATTCCTGAACAGAACAGCAATGGCTTGTGCTGTAAGATCAAGAATCAACAAATGGTGGAACAACATTATGAACTAAGCAGTACTCCGGAGCTCTTGTCTCTAGCTGCATATGTATCAAAAGATGGCCTAGCCGGCCATCACTGGAAAGAGAGGCCCATTGGTCTTGCAAACTTTATAGGCCCCAGTACAGGGGAATGCCAGGGCCAAAAAGTGGGAGTGGGAGGGTAGGGAAGTGGGGGGGGGAGGGTATGGGGGACTTTTGGGATAGCATTGGAAATGTAATTGAGGAAAATACGTAATAAAAAAAATATTAAAAAAAAGAGAAGGGATGAATCAGCCAATGACATCCAATGTCTGTATACCTGTCCAGAAAGAAATGCTCTCTATAGTCAGTAGATTTTGCAATCTTCTTGAAATGTTTATAAACTCCCAAACTATAAATTTGCTGTTTTGAGGGAAAAAAAAAGAATCAGCAAATGGGACCTCAGAAAATTGCAAAGCTTCTGTAAGGCCAAAGATACTGTCAGTAAGACAAAAAGGCCACCAACAGATTGGGGAAGGATCTTTACCAATCCTAAGTCAGATAGGAGACTATATATATCCAATATATACAAAGAGTTCAAGAAGCTGGACTCCAGAAATTCAAATAACCCCACTAAAAATGGGGTACAGAGCTAAACAAAGAATTCTCAATTGAGGAATACCGAAGGAGTGAGAAGCACTTGAAAAAATGTTCAATATCCTTAATCATCAGGGAAATGCAAATCAAAACAACCCTGGGATTCCACCTCACACCAGTGAGAATGGCTAAGTTCAAAAATTCAGATGACAGCAGATGCTGGCGAGGATGTGGAAAAAGAGGAACACTCCTCCACTGTTGGTGGGATTGCAAGCTTGTACAACCACTCTGGAAATCAGTCTGGCGGTTCCTCAGAAAATTGGACATAGTACTACCTGAAGATCCAGCAATACCTCTCCTGGGCATATACCCAGAAGATGTTCCAACTGGTAAGAAGGACACATGCTCCACTATGTTCATAGCAGCCTTATTTATAATAGCCAGAAACTGGAAAGAACCCAGATGTCCCTCAACAGAGGAATGGATACAGAAAACGTGGTACATTTACACAATGGAGTACTACTCAGCTATTAAAAACAATGAATTTATGAAATTCTTGGGCAAATGGATGTATCTGGAGTATATCATCCTGAGTGAGGTAACCCAATCACAAAAGAAGTCATTAGATATGCACTCACTGATAAGTGGATATTAGCCCAGAAACAGAATACCCAAGATAGAATTTATAAAATACAAGAAAATCAAGAAGGAAGACCAATGTGTGTATACTTCATTCCTCCTTAGAATAGGGAACAAAGTACCCATAGAAGGAGTTACAGAGACAAAGTTTGGAGCTAAGATGGAAGGGTGGACCATCCAGAGACTACCCCACCCGGGGATCCATCCCATAATCAGCCACCAAATCCAGACACTATTGCATTTGCCAGCAAGATTTTGCTGAAAGGACCCTGATATAGCTGTCTCTTGTGAGGTTATGCCAGTGCCTGGCAAATACAGAAGTGGATGCCCACAGTCATCTATTGTATGGAATGCAGGGCCCCCAATGGAGGAGCTAGAGAAAGTACCCAAGGAGCTGCAGGGGTCTGCAAGCCTATAGGTAGAACAACAATATGAACTAACCAGTACCCCGGAGCTCGTGTCTCTAGCTGCATATGTTTCAGAAGATGGCCTAGTCGGCCATCACTGGGAAGAAAGGCCCCTTGGTCTTGCAAACTTTATATGCCCCAATACAGGGAAACACCAGGGCCAAGAAGTGGGAGTGGGTGGGTAGGGAATCAGGGCAGGGGAGGGTATAGGGAACTTTTGGGATAGCATTTGAAATGTAAATAAAGAAAATAACTAATAAAAAAATTGAAAAAAAAAAAAAAAGAAAGAAAGAAACAAAGACACATGGCCGGGCGTGGTGGCGCATGCCTTTAATCCCAGCACTCCGGAGGCAGAGGCAGAGGCAGGCGGATTTCTGAGTTCCAGGTCAGCCTTGTCTACAAAGTGAGTTCCAGGACAACCAGAGCTACACAGAGAAACCCTGTCTCGAAAAACCAAAACAAAAGAAAACCCAAAGAAACAAAGACACAAAGGCACTGTACAAATCAGTATTCAAATTAGCTACTATGTGAGGTGATTATGAACGTCTTCGAGATTTTGAGAGACAAGAAGTAGGTTACTTAATCTAAATACTTCATTTTCCCATTCTGTGCCGTCTTAATTAGTTTAAAAGTATAATATCAAAAAAGAGAGAAAATATTATTTGATTAAAAGCTTTAAAGTGACAACTCTAGATGAAAAGAGGGGATGTGTAGAAATTATTAGTTCCCAAAAGAAAGACTTCACAGCAGTGTCAGAATTTGTCACACTGTCCGAAAAAAAAAAAAAACTGGGTTTGACAATCTTATGAAGTATCTAAGACACGCTGTGTAAGGATAGAAACACATGTGACGATTCTTCTGTTATTCATAACTTATGCTTTGTATGACATTACAAATTCAAATACCTCACTGGTAATCCCAGCAATCCTTAAGGATGAACAATACAGGCGCTACCCAGTTTAATAGATCATATGATTTGTCCAAGAATCTTATAGGGACTAGATCAGAGTTGATGAATGGTAAGTGGCAGACACAGGACTATACTCCATGGACTCAGGAAGAGAGGAAAATGATCCCAGAGCCTGGTGAGAGGTGCTTTTGTGGCAGGAGCCATGACCTGGAAAGTGAACACAAATACGACCAGAGTTGTGACAAAACAGAGATCCATGAAACCAGTAAAGAAATACTCTGATCATTACATCTTATCACCTACCAAGCCCCTACCAGCTCCTCCCATGGGCCAAAGCAGTGAGTTAGGAAGATCCCAGGTGAGCCAATGGGAAGAGGAGGAGCAGGGAAAGCTTGGATAGATATGCTGAACCAGGAGGAAGCAGATGGGAGCAAAATGCCAAGTTAAAAGAAAACTGAGCCTTAAGCCTGTACAACAGTCAACTCCAAACAGAAAACGTAAGAGTTCCTGACAATTATCTAAAAAATAACTAACAAACAGATGCATCTTATTAAAATAGGTGAGGTTTTGGTTTTTGTTTATTGTCTTCAGGTTGGGCTGATCTTCTGATAGGCTATGGCTAAGGTAGAATCTTATCTATGTGGACGTAACTCCCACTTTATAGCCTGTGCTCATTAGTAATAAATATATTACATATTTTTCCTTCATCCCTCCCGCTCTTCCACTATTCTTTCCTCCTTTCCTCCCACCCATCTCTCTCTCTGTCTCTCTGTCCCTCTCTCTGTCTCTGTCTCTCTCTCTCTGTCTCTCTCTGTTTGCTTTCCCCCTAATTTCCTTGTCTTCTTGTTTTTTTCATGCTTGATTATCTGAGCAATAAAATCAAAACAAAACCAAACCTTAAAGAAGTGAGGTTGCTAGGGTGATATCTATATGATAAATATTGACGCACACATGCACCCAAAAACAAGTTCTTATATCTAGGGCGTGCAGACTGAATGATTTTCATGCAGGAAGCCTGAATTTCTCTGGGGAGACTAGAAATAAAATGAGGTTTTAATAAAAGAGGTTTTAATTCAGACCATTTTTTATGATAACCTTTTATTTTCCTGAAGCTGTAGATTAATTTGGAACTGAACACTTTTAGTGCTGTAAAATGGAGCACTCCAAAGATCTATATCCGTGTTGCAGCTGCTGCATCCAGATAAACTCACTACAAACTGACATTGTGGAGAGATGGGAAGTTGCAGACTCAGACCCAACATCTCCTTTTGCTAGCTTTTGTCCCCTTTAATATCCATTTACTACCAATTTCCATATATCCCCTATAGTCCTTGTGATCACTAAGTGAAACTTTCAGAATACATTGCTAAACTTAGCAGACTGCCAGAGTCAACCAATCCCCAAGTTAGAAAAGCTCTGTAACCAACCTAGAACCCTATAGATGAGATTTCTGCACTCTGCTGCTATTTAATAAATCATTAATTATGACTTTGGTTTTGTGTTATGATAGTTCATTATAGCTGCTTCTAGAGTGGAACATATTGTTCAGGGGAACCTGAATCCATATCTGTGGCCTTGGATACCCTTGTATGAGTCAGAATAAACTGTTCTTTTCTCTGGCGCAAGAGCTGATAGAATCAACAATACTGTTACCAGCACAATACCCTTCACTTAGTGTAGCATTTACCCAAGTGTATGTTCATCCCTGCCATGCTGGTCCTCAGTTGCCTGAAAGACCTGTAAGTTGAGCATCCACCCAAGTCTATCCTCAGTTCTGCCATGCTGGTCCTTGGGTTCCTGAAAGACCCATAAGTTAAGTAGAGTCATTCTGAAGTATTAGTATAAAGATTAAAAGGTTATTCAAATAGTTGTTTTTCTGCTACAAGATATTTGTTAATTATTCTGTGTTATTCAGGAAATAGACTAATGCATTAAGGAAATGAAACACTTTTATTTTAATAAACTGTTTTATAATAAATAAATAAATAAATAAATAAATAAATACTTTCCCAAGACCCCATTATCTCAATATAATCCAGTTTTCTGGGCTATTTTTCTCTTTTGTTTAGAGAACTTCAAGTCATAGACAAAACAAACAAACAAACAAAAAAGAAAGAAAGAACAAACAAACAAACACCACAGGAAATACTGTTAACAAATCTAAACACCAAGTAACTGAAAGACATTAAGCTTTTGAAAGGAAAAGGGGAGCTTGGGAGATGAAAGAGGTTGCAGGAGGAGGCAGTAGGGGTGGAGAAGGAAATGTTAAAGGCAAAGTTTCTTGTTTACTCGCTTGGAGCATGCTCCTGACTGAGCTGCTAAAGGCCCCCTCTGCCTTCCCTCCATCCCCCAAAGCTCACTATGTGACAGAGTGCAATGTGGTACATTACCAAGGTGTTTCACAACCCCACCCCACCCTCACCTCAGAGCAGTCTGTCTTTTATTTATTCAATGAATCGAGTCACAGGAAGCAAGACTGCCTCTACGCTCAAACTAGGTAGCTGCACTGCTTAAGACAAGGCTCAGGCTTAGCTGCTGTCTGTCATTTCCCTAGGACACTGACCACCCAAAACACACTTTGTCACTTACACCACATGGCAGGCTCCAAAATGTATGACAAGTGCATTTTTTCCTTTAAATGAAGATGTAAAGAAGGAAGAATATCAAGTGCCTGCTGGAAATGATGAAATAATTAAAGCTATTCACCTTTATACACACTCAGGCAAAGTATGATGAACTGTCTGTAACCCATTAGCCAGATAGGGCACAGTCAGCTTCCAGAATGGAAGACCAACTTCGTCAACATCCATACCAGCTTGGTTAGGTCTTACTTCTCAGTATCTGCATGTTTTCAAGAGGGATGTTGGCCTGAGGCTGCAGGCTGGGTCTCCAAGGGGGAGAAGAGCTTTCTCTGGGCTCACATTTGGCTGATGACGCCCATGATAACTCCTACCAACTTACACACCGTTTGACCTGAACTCCTGAGTCACACGTTCTAACCCAAGGCAGATCTGGGTGAACAGACTGCTTTATAGATTTTGACTCAAGTTTATCTGACTTGGTATAGTTCAGTTTCTTCATGTTACACAGTTCTTAAATTCAGCAACATCTCTCTATAATTGTTTCTCTATTGTAGAAAACTTGGCTGCCAGGAGCCCACAAATAGTAATGAACAGGTCTGTCTTCATATAACTGAATAAAAAGGAATATTGTCACAGCACAGAGGATCCCATGCTTATGAACTAGCAGGTATCTTGCCTGTTTTATCCCTGTTGGCACTTAAATTAATCTTACATGTGGGTTTTAGGCTGTGCTTATTATCACTTGAATAACTCTCAGGTGCCAGGCATTAGGTACAATCTTACATCTCCTCCTAAACCTATCTGCTTCTTAGGACAGATGAAGCCACCCTCAAGAAAGCATACTATGGTACCAGATACAATATAAGATGCCACCCCACCCCCTTTCTGCACCAGTGACTTTAAACAATGTCCAGATCTTAACATCATTTACATTCTTCTTTCATGGTTTTTTTTTTTCAAATTAAAACTTTAATTTATTGCTTGGTAAAACTCCCATAAAAACACAACATTACCTTGCAAGTTTTTAAATCCAGTTTTAGTCACCTTTGTAAATGCTTCTTATCCTGAAAGATCACATTCCTTGAAGTGAATCTATTTCAGAGAATGCTGATGCTGTTAAAAGTCTTACCAGTGCATGCTCTGTGTCATACGATTAAAATGTATTAAACAATCTGGCACAGATTCATCACTTGCAATAAAATGAACTTGATGTACACGGTATGGTAATAGTCAGACTCTTACGGCATTTTTATCAGGAACACTTTTCAATTTAATGTCTCATTGTGCTCCAGCAACTTTGGAGAGCAAAGTGTGTCCTTATTTTGACATGTCGCCAAGGCAAGTGTAAAGGGTATAATGAGCTGAGCCGAAGCACAGTCTGGGATATTTGAAGGTTAAGGGGGGGGGGGGAGTTCCAGGAACATGCCGCAGGGGAAGAGTGAGGGACGGAAATGAAGTAACAAGAACATGTGATGCAAAATTATCCACAGCCACAGGTGAAGTGAATCGGTAGGGCCCAGTGCATTACAGCTGTAGATCTGTCAGTATTATTTGTAAAAATTAATAAGCTTCATCCAACTGTCCTTCACAGAAACAAGGCCAAACTGAGCTCAGCAGATACGCAGTACAACCCACCAATGTTTCTGAGAAGATGAACGACGTGCCTTGGCACCATCTGGTCTGGACCGTTATTATGACTCTGAACCTCTTTGATATAAGTTAATGAAAGTTCTGTTTGAGTTTTCAGAAAGTTAAGTTCTGTTAACTAACAAAATTATCACTCCCATTCTTTTCACTATTTTTTTTTCCTTCCCAAAAGAGTCTTTCTAGACAATGGAGCCTTCTATCTTGTCTTTAGATGGATACCTTGTGTCTTTGAAGGTCTGGTGTATTTCAGTGAATCTTCGTATATGAAGTATGAGTTTTTAAAAACATTTTCATCCAGACCTGGGCTCTTCAGAGCATAGTCTATTAATTCATCAAAAGAATGACTCGAATTTTAGCCCCACGCACTTATGTATAAAAGACCTGCAGATGTTGGCACTGCCAGCTAGGTATATTTTTTAGTATCTCATTAAATCTTTCTTAATGTATAAATGACATTTAAAAGCCCCCTTTTCATGGCCAGTTGGCAGAGTACCTAAGACCATAACAAGTTGCTTCCCCAGTAAATGTCATTTTCCCTTAAACACAGGGCTATAATTCAAGTACTGCAGGATTTTTTCCTCGTCTCTGAAAAAATAGTTACTATGGAGTAGGGGACTGGTGGAGGGGCCAACAATTTAGTGTTAAGAATGCTGAAACTGGATTTTCAGACCAGGGGGTATGGCCCTGTGACTGGCCTATCCCTAGAAAGTCTCAAGAAGTGGGAAACACAGAGAAAGCAAATGGCAGGAACTTAGAGCGATGTGGTGGTTAAATCCCGGTCATTGTGCTCAAGAAACCAGATTCAAATTCAGTTTCTATCAGGAGCTAACTTCCTACTCAGTTTCCCTATTTTAAACAGAAGTAACAACAGAGCCTTTGTGTGTGTGTGTGTGTGTTTTCTATTTCAGTGTCCATCTGGAGCAGCAGCAGTCTGTGTGGATACTAACTTTGTTGCTTGAAACAACACAACTGTCTTGCAGTTTCCATGGGTCTGGAGTCAGCCAGGTTTTCACAGGCTGAATACAAGGTGCTGAGCAGGTGTGTTCTCATCAGGGGAGGGAGGGGTATTTGGCATTTAGATCTTCTGAGCTTCCGGTTCATCACTTCCTTGTAACTGAGTAACTGTGGTTTTCTTTCTTGTGAGTTACAAGTAAAGGCTTCATTTTGACCTCTAAGGGTAGGACCCTGCGGGCATTCATTCCAGCTGCTAAGCTTGTCTTAGGAAGGGCAGTAGGAGAGTCCTAGATTAACTTGGAGCTAACTTACTATGAACCTTGTGTGGATAACTTCTCTCTTTTTTTCTCTTACAGAAAACCAATAACAGAGGGGTGATCTTCCTATCTATGAGGTGTGTAAACTCAAACGGCAGAAAGGGCAGCAATTTTAGGGATCATTTTAGAGTTCTGCCTACATAGATCATCCTCGAAGATTCTCTGAAAAGATTAATTTCCAGTTCAATGTATCATCTAGAATCTGATTCCAGATAAACATTTTGTAACCTTCCCAGGACGACTGCAGTGGTTGGGTTGCCGTATTGAGCTCTCGAGGAGGTGCTGGTGGTAGGAGAGGGGAAACAAGGCTGCTGGGATGTTTTTTTAAATCACTGTGGCCAGTTATCTCCAGCCAGGCACAGGGAGTATATAGAAGAGCTTGGCTTCCTGATGCCATATTTCCTATGTTACATCACAAGTATCACAGACTGAGTCTGAGGGTGGTCTTCCTCCATCAGCAAGCCTGCTTCAGTCAACAAATACACAAAACTCTCACATAGACAACTTGAGAAAGGAAATTCTTTACTTTGGCACCATATCTAATTAGACTCAGGAGCACATTTTACACTCTACAGACTGAGACACATGCCACATGAAGTATGAGATCTGCCCTTTGTGTACTTCTAAGTGAACTGCCTGTAAACAGAGAGCCATAAAGAAGAGTCAGTAATTCTTCACCCAGCTGCTCTTCTCTCTCGTAGTCACTGATATGCGGGGTTCACATGCAGAGCCAGCCCCTGGAAGGTGGAAATGGATCGAAATAGACTTCCCAGGAGTTATTCCTAATGTCAGTGGTGAAGCTTGTGTGAAGGGAAGAGAATGTGTGGAGCCTCTGAGTCTGAAATCTACATGATACAGTATCCTATTCTATGAGTACTGGCTTGTTAGGGTTACCATAACAAGCCAAGTGATTCTATTTATTTTTATCCCTTCTGCTTAGAAGAAGCCCAAGGTCAAAGTATTCACACCAGTTTCTTCCTAAGCCTGAACGCTCCCTGGCTTGTAGATTACACTTTCTCCCTATGACCTCACGAGGTCTTTCCTTTGAGTGTGCCCTTCCCTACGGTACCTCCTCCTCTTGTAAGGACACCAGTCACACTGGATGGCGGCCAAGCCACATGACCTCATTGTGCATTTTTTTTTTTTTGCATACCCTATCTCCACATATAATCACCATCTGGGGATCTGGGAGATTAATAATTAAGCATATGAATTTTAAGGGGTCATCATTCAGCCTGCAATACCATGTGCTTACAGAGTGTCAACCTCATATTTTATTATTGAGATGTTAAGAATACAGATGTTGGCGGCATATTAACGGTTGGTGCTCAGATTTCATACCTTGGCCAGAATGGAAAAGTTCTTTACCCTGAGAACAAACCACGTGAGAATCAGAGGCTACAGAACTCTGATGTGTGTGTGTGTGGGGGGGGCACAGGTAGGGGTGAGCCGCTAGTCAGGTAGACTCATATTTCTGTCCCCTTTATTTTCCTTGCTTGCAAATATATCCTTAAAACCCTGAACAGAATCTTTACTGAGTAGTTATTTAATACCTATTTATAAAATGAAGGATGGGTGGTTAAAAAGTTCAGAAAAATCATTTTTTGTGTGTGTTTTGGTTTGGTTTGTTTATTTTGTTTAAGAGTGAGTGCTGCAAAATCCTCCCCCCCTTTTTTTTTCTTTTTTCTTCATAAAAGTTTCTCTTTCCAGAACGTGCTAGTAACTAAATCCAGCATCTCTTTGCAGTGTGTGCCTCTTCTTCTCTGAGATTGGCACTTCTTAAAGAAACCCGGAACCATTTGATCTTGGCACCATGTTTGTTACATCTCCAGAGTTTATTTAATATTTACAGAATGAACTGGCAGTCTTCAGAGGGATTGTTCAGTCCCATGGGCAATGGGTTGTCTTTCTTAAGCTTAAAGAGATATGAGATGGTCCTTACTATTGTATCTTTATTTTTCTGCAAGCAGGGGAGACCACGTGGCAGAATCAGGAGCACACAGTGATGGTTTTCAGTACCTTTCTTGTTGCCATTTCCTTTAAAATAAAGAAGCACCACTCTATGGTGCTCTTGAACAATTCATCTACACCAGTGGCTTACTTAACATTACTGGGTTAAACCATGTGGCACATGTAACAGTAACTTCCCTCCTTATGTCAAAGCAAAGATTTTATTCACCCTATTCTAATAAGCAAATATTTTAATGAATATATTAACTCATTAAACATTACACATTTTACATTTTATCATTAAAAACCTTACATACACACACATAACACACACACATATATATATATATGTATAAGTGTATATATATATATATATACATATATATATATATATACACACACACACACACACTGTAATATGACTAAATCCTCCATTACTGCTACTCTTCACTCACATCTGATGACTTCCTTCCGGCTTGTCCCTTTCCTCCTTCGATGTCTTTTTGTCTTTTGTGTGTGTGTTCAGGTCTTAGGCAGGCAGCCACATCTTCTGTGTGTTTATGATTGCAATGGCTGTGTCATATCTAGAAGACAGTGTTTTGGGGCACACCTCTCTATGCCCTGAACCTTAGCAATCATTTTATCTCCTCTTCTGCAATGTTTCCTGGGTTTCCTGGGTAGTACAGCGGTCCCAAGGCTGAGCATTCAAAAGTCACTTGTTCTCAGCATTGTGACCAGTTATAAATCTCCATTCCTTACTGCAAAAAGAATTCTTCTCCAACTCAAGGTGAGAGGATCACACTAGTCCATCACCAAAGAAAACAGCTTAATGTCAGATCCTTTTAGCAAAACTTCAGTATGTTCCTGCTTAGGGCCTATGACCTCCTCAATTTATAGGCTTTTGACCAGAATTACATCTCATTTTGAACAAATGTAAGTGTGTGAAAGGCAAAGCTTCCAATACTGAATTAGTTTATCTGAAAGGCTTCACCATCCATCCGTTGTGTGCGGCATGCTGCCTCCCATGTTGGCTTCCCAGGGCTGGTGGTTATGACCTGGGTAACCATGGCAACAGGTAAATCCATTCTTTGTCTCAGTTTTGAATATTCCAATTTTTGTGTGTGTGTGTATTATATATCTGCATTTCTATAGCATTGTGATCTATGTTGTTTTTATTTTTACAGGTCATAAGGCCAAGCAGTGTAGAATAACGAGAGTAGAAGATATCAGAACTGAACTTTTTTTTATTTTTGAAGCTATGAAGAGCAAAGATCCCCCATGCTAACCAGCACAGGAGGTATAAGAATCTGACAGCCAGTCGTGGTGGCTCACTGGGGAGGCAGAGGCAGGAGGATTTCTGAGTTCGAGGCCAGCCTGGTCTACAAAGTGAGTTCCAGGACAGCCAGGGATACACAGAGAAACCCTGTCTCAAACCCCCCCGCCAAAAGAATCTGACAGAATGCAGAAGTACATACAAAATGAAAGCTCTACATAATTAGAATTAAAATAAATATTTCCAGTTCATTTCTTTCATACAAAGTGGCTCCCAATTCCTAGCACTATTTGAATTGTCCATTAATGCTACTCTCACAGATTCTACGCAAGGTAGGCAGGGCATGCATATGTTTTTTTTTACATTTATTTATGTATTTATTGTTCATGTGCATGCATGAAGGTGTGTACATGACATGGAATATGTATGGAGGCCAGAGAATAAAACTTGTGGAAATTGGTTGTCTCCTCCCACCATATAGAGTCAGGAGATCAAACTCAAGAAGCCAGGCTTGGCAGCCCTCAGTCACTGAGACATGTTGCTGGCCCAGGATACATTTCTTATCCTTACTTAGTAGATGAGGGACTAAGATGTAAAGGGTTTTTATAAGGAATCAGAATTATTTAATAGACAAAACAGAAGAAAAATCCAGGTCTCCCAACCTCCAGGTGCATATTAATGGGATATTTTACTTGAAACCAAAAATTGTTACATACTGCAACACCAAATGCTGTAAAAGGGATGGAGCATACACAGAAGGCATCCACAGCAGTGCCAATAGCACTGCCTCTGTCCTAACAAGCAACATTGATTCTGCTGTTTGTCAGGCGACCCCTACAGTAGCAAACTCCCCTTGCTTCAGAATAAACGCTTTGAATGTCAGAGTGGAAACTCCAGTTCAAAAGCATCGGCTGTGCCCAGGCTCCTCCTGAGGACTGATGCTTGCAGTGATCCTAGCTCATCCAGTTAGAAAGCAAAGAGAGGCAAAGATCATAAGGTTTTTAAGGGGAGAAATTAATTGGACCCTATTTGTTTGTCAGCCAGAAAGAGAAAAATCCACATCCAGGTGCTTGCCTAAGACCAAAGAAATAAATTACACACACCAAGTCCCACACATTCTAAAATAAGGCTTTATGAGGTGTCAGATTGTGAACTGACTTTCCCTAGCTGCGATCCCTACCAAATGGTTTTATGTGGCTTGTAATTCAAATGTTTAGTCTGCGGGAGTCAAGGAAGAAGGGAATTCTCCTTGAACGGAAGCCTTGCAAAGAGCTGAGTCACTTGGCTTCACGGGGCTCTGCACAGGCTGGACCTTCGCCCACAAAGAGGAGGGAAGGATGGTGGGTCTGAAAGTGACCAGTGAGGGATGCAGTGCAAAGACAATTGTGCTGTCAAACCTTGTGAAGTTCTCCCAGGCTTTAATTTATCTGCTAGGTATAGGCAATGATGCCAACTGAAAAGAGCTGGGGTTCCAAGGTGTTTTATCTTTAAAAGAGAAGGAGGAGGAGGAGGAGGAGGAGGAGAAGAAGAAGAAGAAGAAGAAGAAGAAGAAGAAGAAGAAGAAGAAGAAGAAGAAGAAGAAGAAGAAGAAGAAGAAGAAGAAACAAAATTGGCAAAATGCTCTTGAACTGTCTTTTTTTCCAGTCGCAAGAAGCAGAGAGACCGTGTATGTTACACGAAACACCATCAATGAGATCGAAGACTGAAGGACATCTAGAACAGGGTCTGAGAGATGGTCCTCACTTGTGTAGGACTCACAGGGTTACAAATACCCATTCTAGGCCGATTACAGAGGTTTATGGCTGAGAAGGAACTAGCGGAGCCAGAGACAAGCGAACTGGGGCAGAGAGTTGTGGCAACTGACCTAGTTGCAGACGCTCATCATTGTATGGGACTGGGGTTGGCAGCGAAGGGAACTCCGGCAGGACTGTGCTGGGACAGAGTGGTCAGCAATAGCGCAGGGAGCCTTCGGTCATTAAAAAAAAAAAAAAAATCCCTGAAACACAGGAGAGTCCTCAGAATTTGTGATGGTTATTTCCCAGAAACTTATGAAGCTCTGGATTTTATGGTGGTCAAATTTCTTTTCTTTTTAGGGAAACCAAGTCCATAGTATTCTACTCTCCTGGTTCCCCAGTTATTGGTCAAGTTTAAAAGGATAAAAATAAAAACAAAACAAAACAACAACAACAATCCATGATGAGTGATAATAACTGGCTTTGGATAACTTGAGCCTTATATCTAAGCAAGGAAAACTGTACCGCTTTTATTTCTATTCAGAAAAGCATTTGTTGTGTTTACAGCATCTCAAGACACAGACAAATACCATGCATCCACTTTCAGTTTCATTAGAACTAGCATGGAGATAATAAAAGTATTTACTACTGATTGTCCCTTACATGTGAACGTTGCTGTTGTCCACTGAGAAGGGGGGAGGTTAAAAAAACTGTTTTCATCTCATAAAATTGTGGTTATTATTTCATATTTTTGTAGAAATAATCACTACCTAAATGCATGGAGTGTTGGCAATTTTTGAAATGGGGCCAAATAAATCAAGTTCCCAGTCCAAAGCAGGCAGAGCCCAAGTGCAGACACAGTCCAACACCAAACCAATGATTCAAAATAAACATGGCATCGCCCCGGGGGCCCTTGCAAAGTGAGGGCTCTAGAAGGGGAAGTGGTTTCCCAGTGAAGAAAAGAAAGGATGCCCTTAAAGGGTGACAAAGTTTAGAAACTCACTGGAGAAGCTCAGCTCTTAAGACTATTTCTCTGATCCAGACTTTTCTTTAAGGACTTCTACTTTCCCAGGAGAGAAAAACAGAGCCATTCTGGGACAATAAATTAGATGTCAAGTGTACACAGAGGTGATAAGTCTAGATGTGATCAACGCCGAGACACAAAGTCACTCCATCCCTTTTGGTTCTTGAACTTCAAGTCTGGAAAATGCCTTTAGCTTAGGATGTGAATAGTGGCCTCTCCCCTTAAAAATTGAAGCAATCTCATAAAGAATGGAGGTTCTTTGAACCTTGTTAATAAATCAATCCCAGGATAAGCCATCAGAACAACACGATCAATCAAAGCCTACACGTGAAATGGGAATTGCAGAGTAGTGCCAAGAGTCTTATCGTAATTGCTTCCTGACAGAAAGCACGGATAACAAACTCAGGACAAGGCCAGGGAGATGCTGGTGGAGACCTTGTTTCTTGTTGCTCTAGGTATCAAAATAGGAAGTAAACAGCTCCCAACAGTTCTGAGAATCGCTGGGCGGAAGTGCTGTTTCCTCTCCCCGCACCTGCACAGCTTACGAATCTTTCATCCTCCCAGTACAGCCTTCTGCAAGCTGGCTGAGGCCCTTTCACAAAGACTACTTCTTCCTATCTGCCTGGGACCTAATGCAGATGTACCAATATGCACCCCCTTCCTTCTGATAAGGAAAGGGAGGGACCGCTCCCACTGATTTCCACGCAAAGCAACTTCTATGCAGACAAAGGGAAAGACAAATTCCAGCTCATGGAATACTGTGGGACAGAATGAGCAGTGATGCTAGGTCGGTTTCCAGTACCACCCAAGCAGCATCTCAGCATGACTGAACTACTTCATCGGGATCCTCAGCAGTAACCAATAAACAGCTCTGGATCTCATTAGCTGTTCAACCCAGTGTACGCTCCTACCAAAAATAACATGTAAGCTTATTTTACAAGGAGCCTGGATTTGTGTTACCACCTACTGGCGATTTTTAATACGACATCATCACCGGCCTGGCACCTGACATTTACATAAGGCTTTTTTTCATGCTTGTATGCCTGGAGAACATTAAGGCACCTGGCTGTCCGCGTCCTGCTACGAGCCAAAGAAAGCTCCTGCATTCACTCTATCACCTCTGCTTGGCATAGCATATTCTGGTTCCAATTCATGAAAAGGTGTTCTGAAAGTTATCCCCAGGCCATCTGATTCCGTTTAACCTGGACATTTTAATTTGAAACACTGATGCTTTAAGATGACAATTAGTAACGGGAACAGGCTAACTTGGTCTATTAGGTACAACATTCAACCGTGGTTCATGGTTTGACTATCAGTCTTTCAACATGTACACAATTGTCTTTCAGATAACAGAATGGTTTAAATGCTTTAAAATGACAGAAAAAATATTTAGATTTTAAAAGGACATTCAAATACTCTGGGTGTAGAGGTTAACACTAAGAAGATACTGACTGGATACTGTATCTATTTTTCAATCTTCTTTACTAATCTAGTAAGTCATTCTTTAATTGCAATTTACGAAAGGATCCAATTTTGCTGTAAACTAAATCCATCATGATTTCTCTGTAGGGCTCTTTTTTGACCGAGCCTGGAAGACCATTTACATTACGCTATAGAGAATCATACAATCTGAGTGAACCTGGGATACTGCCACTATAGTGCTGATCATGTAAATATTATGTTTCTGTGGCTTCACGGTGAACTAACCACATCTAGTATTTATTACGTTAAGAAAATCACTTCAGTTAAAGCTTTATTTATGGAGAAAATTTAAGAAAAAATATATGCAGAAAAAAATTATTGGTATTATGCTTTGCTTGGAGAAATGAAAACATATGCTAAATAAGATTAAGCTTTCTGAAAGCTGTGCTTTGGGGAACGAGAGAAGTCATTTGGGCAGAGTATTTACTCTCCCGTACCATCCTATTAGGGATCAATTCTTTTCCACGTATTGCATTAACAGGAAAACATAAGAGGCTCTTCTGTAGACACGTCTGTCCTCCTTATGGGGGAAAATAGAACCTAAAATCTGAATAGAAAGAAAGGTCTCTAGCAAGAGCCAGCACTGAGGGCTTGGCCAGTCCAGATGTCTGGCTCAGGACTTCTAACCTACTGTAAGTGAGCAGTGACTTGGGGACACAGCAGGAGGAGAGAGATTGCGATTTATAGGCCAGTTACAGGCAAATACTTTGCCAAATCTCCAGGGTTTTTTTTCCCCTCCAACTGTCTTCTGCTCTTTCTTTCCATCAGTAAGATGAAAGTCATTTCTGTTACTCAGAACCTAACCAAGAAAATAAAAATGTGGAAACTATACCATACCAATTTTGTAAGACAGGAAGAAGAGAAGCAAACACTGGTTTGTAAAGTAGTCCAGGGATTAATCCCATTGAGAAGTGGCCTCTACTCTGCTTTGGGGACTCAAGTCCATAGTTCACTCCTAAATATCTAGATGATTCATTCATACTACCCAGGTGATAGGATTCACAGAGCAAGTGCTATTTATTCATTTTGCATTACCATGACTCCACACCCTATCCTGAAGAATAGTTAGCTGTTCAAAGAGTTGAGTAGAGAATGATCCATGAGGTGAGGTGATAGAATTTGTCCTAAATGAATTAAACAACAATGATCCAGAACCCATGCTTCCCCGGGAGCACACTATGGCTGTTAATATCAGTAGTCTCTTTAGAAAGCTTTAATGAACCCAACTGAAGAAATATAAAAAGGGTCAAGAGCTTTATATGTATTTATTCATTGTGGTACCCAGGATGAAATCCAGGGCGTAGTACATTGTGGGGCATCCCTCTGCTGCACAGTGACATGCTCAGCCCCAGACAAGGGCTTTTGTTTATTTCTATGAACTCAAAATACAGAGGAAGGGTTTAAACATTGGTTCTCCCTACAAGTTCTCCAAAAGTTCAGACCATGGCCACAAGTCCTTTTGAACTTGAGGGAGATAGAATGAATAGCAGTCTCTAAATCAACTAAATTGCCCTTCTTCCATTCTTGACTCTACCTTCCAATTTGCTGTAACTAATGTTAATGACCTTGTCTCATTAACTGCCCAATAGGGCCAATCCATCTCGCAGACAGCACTCAGTAAGTGTGTCATCCGTCGAACCTGCTAAACCAGAAGTTGCACTGCTAAGGCAATTTAACTTCAATGTTAACATGTGAGTTTGAATCCTAATGGGTTACTCCTTTATGATATCATCCACCAATGTAAGGTTTACAGCTAGGCTCAAGGGAATCCATGTGGGATTTCTGTGTGTTTTTTATCCTGGAAAACTCACCAAATTCTTGTGTTCATGCCAGATTCTCAGAGACATCACAATTAAGTCCCAGAGGAATCCATTGCAGTTGAAGAGGAAGTCTCCTACTGGACTATATGGGGGAAAGGCTGGCCAAAGCAATGTTCACATTCATGCAATTATGTGATTAATTGCACAAAGTGAATGGAGTCATTATAATTATGGTAAAGGTCACACTAAGATTAAGTTCCCTCTTCAACTAGTGTGCCTGAGAAATGACATAGTTTTGAGCTGACTGTCCATCGCACAGCATACCCCATTTCCTCCCACAGCATTTGAGCAAAAGCTCATTGAAACAAAGGTCTCACCAGACCTTAAAACATAATGGAGAAACGAGCCAAATGCAGGCCATGACAGATCTTAATGAATACCACAGGACCTTCCCTGACATTTAATTGGCATGCATTCAATTCCACTCATTTGTACTTTGGTTCATGAACTAAATAATTGGAGACTCAAATAAAAGGACTTAGCAGGCACCACTGTGGTGCACTGATGGCTAGTGGAGAGGAGTGAGGGGGAAATAAAGTCACGTTAGCTGTGCTGTTTGTAGGGTTGTTCCATTCTTATTTGATCTGTTTGTTACCTTATTAACATGCCAGCTACTACAACACATAAGGAGAGCCTAGAGCACACTCAATCTCCCGTATCACAGTAAGTATGAGAAATTCATGGATAATATGATAAAGTTAACAAATTTTAAATATGAGATGGAGAAGTGTATATTCTTACACACATTCTCATATTTTTCAGCATCTAAATGTGTACACAGCAAATAATTTCCGAAAGTCAGTGATAAGTGCTAGAAGATGGTTCAGTCTATACAATGTTTGCCACATAAGCATTACTTGACTCAGCTCACAGAACCTGCTTTAAAACAAACAAACAAACAAACAAACAAAACCAAAACAACAACAACAAAACTAGACAAAACAAAACAAACAAAATTTTTTTCAAAAGAGGCATGAAGGCAGGAACTTCTTTTATTTTTACTTTACTTTTTATTTATTTACATTGTATCCTGTCCCCATTCCTGGTCTCCTTCACAAGTCACTCCCCCACCTCCTCCCCTTCTCCTCTGAGAGGGTGGAACCAAGCCCCCCGCCCCCGCCCCCGCCCTTTGCCCCATACCCCCTTACCCTGGCACATCAAGTCTTTGCAGGGCTAGGCATATCTTCTTCTCCCACTGAGACCAGACCAGACTTACCCTAACCAGTTAGGGTAAGTGATTCTGCTGACAAGCTATAGCTTTAGGGATAACCCCTACTCCAGTTGTTTGGAGACGCAATTCTATCACTGAAGAGACAAAGACTGGAGAACCTTGGAGCTCATTGGCTCATAGGCAGTCTAGCTTAATTGTCTCAAAAACAAGGGAGATGGCTATCCGGAGAAACATTACCTGAGGTTGATCTCAGGTCTCCAGATAAGTACAAAGGCACGTGTGCACACAAACACACATGTACACCAGCACATGTCCACACACAAATACATACACACAAAATGGTCAGTACTTTCTTTCATTCAGGAACTTTTTGACAGTAAATGCCCAAGCAAATGCTACCTTTAAGGCATTGACTAGCTATTCTAGAGTAAACGGTAGGGATGACATGTAGACTCTTCTCTCAATGATTCATAATCTGGTAGGGAACCAAATGCTCCTGTGTTATTACCTGCAATGCACAGGGTTTCATCACAAGTCACTGGAGATAGCTGGGCCAGTAAGCACTTTATGGACAGTCATCTACTGTTATCCAGGCCCACTAACACAAGGCAAATGCAGAGGGAGTTCACGACAGACCAAATACTGCTGCCACCAAAGTCTAACTTAGTCCACTAGTGAGTTTTATTAAGGTTATGTACAGGGGGTGTGGTGAGGGGTTACTTACAGAGCAGAAATGACTGGAAGACAGCTGTATTCCCAGTGCTCACTCCAGCACCAGTGGCACGCACTGCACAGCCTGCAGGCAGCTCGCCGTATAGCAGAGTGCTCTTTCCAACTGACTCAGTTGGTCTAAACCTCTTCCAGGTGGCTCAACTAGTTTGTGCTTCTTCCAGAAAGCTGGTCTAGCCTCAGAGTCCTCTTTGCAGCTTGACTCGTCTGAGAGTGACCCTCAGCTATCTTTATGCATTGTGGGAATCTAGTGAATCTGGTCAGTTTCAGGAACTTCCTGAGGCTATTTTGAGTTGTTCACCTTATGTCCTAAAGGGCTTCCCTGCAGAAAGGAATTTTCCAATCTTGGAGAAAACTGTTCCATAATAATCTTCCAATCCAGTGTATTATGAAAATAACCCATGTGTGTGTGTGTGTGTGTGTGTGTGTGTGTGTGTGTGATTGTGTGTCAGGGGGGAGTTCATGTGGGAGGCTGTGAGTAATGACGTAAGAGGCACATTTGCTGGATGTACCTGCCTGTGTATGGAAGTCAGGGGTCAGCATCAAGGGTCTTCCTCTATTCCCTCCATCCGGCTTTGGAGACAGTCTCTTCTCTGAATTGATTCAGTTGTCCTGTGAACCCTGGGGAGGCCCCTGCCCCTGCTGCAACAGCACTGGGATTACAGGCATATGCCAGCACATCTGGCTTTTTATTTGGGTGCTGGAGATCATGCTTGTGTGGCAAGCACTTTTCAGGGTGAATCGTCATTTTGCTTTTTAATTCAAAGAGTCAGTCATGCAAGATTGAGGACAATTTCATCATCCATTAGATGAAACAGATGTGATGTTGTTTGGCTACCTGAGTGATTTTGTTCTTTCTTCTTTGTATTTTCAGTTCCATTTTAATTTTCATGTTGTGGATTAGAGCGAGTGACAGTCACTGTAACAAGGGTGTAGGTGATGGTGCAATATCTATAGTATCCCTCCCTTTTAGGATAGAGGGATTATGCCCATCTATGCATTTTTGATGTTGGGCATTCTGTGACCGTGTCTCCTTCTGGACATGGTCATTGGCTCAAGAGGCACCTTTATAAAAGTCCTGCTTCTCTCCTGGGTCAGCACACACAGTTACTAGCTGGTGCCTTACTGGCCCCAAATTCAGGACAATTCTCCAGCAAGGGTCATCGCAGTTCCCAATGTCCTGCTGCCAAGAGATGAGTTTCTGAGGATGACAGAGCTAGGCCAGGTCTCAGTGGTCAATCCTGCTTCCTCGCCCCTCCTGAGGAGCTGGTTACTCAGTTCTTTCCGATGAGACCCACCTGTGACAAGTCTTCAATAATGCACTATAACTAAACTTAATATATGAACATTTCATAAACAGGAAAGGTAATAGAAACAAGATCCCAAAGGTCTGTGTGACATTGTCCCATGCCAAAGGTCTGTGTGACACTGATGTGACATTGTAAGCCAAAGTCCCATGCCAGATGCTGCCCAGTGTCCTGCATCATTTGTTGCCGCAAATTGATTGTCTTTTTTCCTAATTAAATTTCTAAATCCAAAGCAATATATTTTTCTCTCTTGTCAAGCTGGCTTATTCTAAATGGATTTTCTATGTTGCTCTTCTTGACACTGGCATTTTTAAAGGACATAGATAAATTGTTTGGTAGAATGTCCTTCAGTGTGAATCTGTTTGTTTCCACTGAGTTAGACCTAGTACCACTTCTCCATGAGTCATGAGCTCGGTAACGCTGCCCTATCCTGGAATTTGTACAACTAATTCTAAAAGGTCTACAAGGTTTGGCCATCTTTAATCAAATTTCTTGGAATATGATACCCAACCTGATCTGTAATAACAAAGCATGATGAAGTTAATTGTGGGAACACAAAGGGATCCTTTTAAGGGTACATCAAGCAACAATTTATTATCTAAATGTAAGGTTGTGCCATCACTGAAAGGCACTTAACTGAGGCATGAACTCGGCAAATACTTACCTTGTCTGATAATAGTCTGAAGTTCTCCAAATTCCATCTGACATTAATAAATGGTATATCATGCATTCAAGAATAGTGACAGGTGGAGTTAATACTAAGCTACCCATGACTGAATCATGGGCTAGCTAATGCATACACTTTATTTAATATCACAGTTCACTTAACCTTCGTGACTACTTTATAATCTCAGTTAAAAGATTTATTCTATTTTTAATTGTGTGTGTGAGTGTGTGTGCACACATGTGAGTGCAGGTACTGTGAAGTCCAGAAAAGGGGAATCGGATCATTGGATCCCCTGGAGCTAGAATTACATGGGCAGTGGGAAGACACCCGGTGTGGCCACTGGAACTGAACTGCAAGAGTAAATGAACTCTTCTCCACTGAGTCATTTCTCTAGGACAATAATAATGACAGTTTTTAATAATATCACATTTTACTGATGCAAAAACTTGGGCTTTTGGAAGCTGTCTTTTGTAAGATCATGCAGTATACAAAGAAAAGAAGTGGAATCCACTGTAAACTTTGCTTAATAGAAGTTTTGTAATTTGTATTACAAACTTGAAATCTCCAAAGGTATTGACATTACTATATATGTATACATTGATAAACAGATTCCTGAATTAATAACTTGTGACCTAAAACTGTTAAACATTTAAAAAGCTAGAGAAAAGTTACATAAGTATACCAGATTTCAAGAAATGTACAATCTCAGCTAAAAGGCTTTATAAGCCAGTGAAATTTCCAATGTATTTTAAATACTTCTCCTTGAACCCATAGGGAAGTGTAGCTCTCACTCAGAATCAAGAGTTTCTTGTCACAGCAGATAGCAACTATTGCAGAGATCCACAACTGATCAAAATGTAGAGAAAAGCAGATCATGAGATACCAAACTTCAGCTAACACATCTATAGATGACTACTACCTAAACTCAAGGAACAGTGGGTAAGGAGCTAGACAGATTGTAAGAGCCAGAGAACATAGTGTCTTCTATACATAACAGGATTCTGTGCCCATACATGTCAAAAATATGGTTGCCTAAACACAATACGCACAATGACCAGTTGACATGCCAACATGAATGAGGGAAATCTCACAACATCTTACTCCCGAATGAAAAACTAGAGCTTATTAATGGTTGAGAGATTAATACTGAGGGAACATTAGCCCTCCTCAGAGATGAGTCCAATACATTATCTAATCCTAAGTAGTCAGCCATAAACATACACATACATTAGCAACAATAACTGATTGTCTGTCTGTCTGTCTGTCTCTTCTCTGTCTCTGTCTGCCTGTCTGTCTGTGTCTCTCTGTCTGTGTCTCTCTGTCTCTGTCTCTGTCTCTCTCTCTCTCTCTCTCTCTCTCACACACACACACACACACACAGATTTTTAAGGAGAAATAGTAATAAAAATAGCGATCATCAATTTGAGATGAAGTTGGGAGATGCAGGAGGAGATGGAGGGCTGGAAATGATGCAATTATAGTACTCATACATGAAATTCTAAAAAAATTAAAAAGTTTAAAAAAATAATGAGTCAACCTTGCCTATGTTTGACCTTTAATTTCTCCTGAATAAAATTCTTTTGTTTAAATCACTTAGTCCATGATAACCTGTTAACGGAAGTCATAGAGCTGACGTCTCATCAAGTTCAGATTCCTCAAGTCAAATGTGGATGTGAGCTCAGTCTGAGCAGCTCTGAAATGTTTACTTAAGGATTTTTCCCCTAGACAAATTCCAAGTAGACAATAATGTCTAACACTGTCTGGTAAATAGGAAAATCTCCTGAACGAAATAAGAGATTTCAATACCCAAATGGGATGAAATGACTCATCTCCACTGCCTGTGAATGAAAAAATAACTACTCGCAGAGAACACACGGAGCCAATGAGACCATGTAGACCAAGTAGGAAGCACAGGCACCACGCGTGGCTATGCCACGAGTCCCAGAACACACATCTCTACTTGTGTCTTTTTCTTTATCTGAGTATAACAACTAGTTCATATTATTATACAGTACTTAACTGTTTTTCTCTTTGTGGCTTAATTTAGTAAACCAAATCTATTTTCAATTAAAAGTAATCTTTTAAAAAAATTGCATAGTACCTTTTGCTCAAAATTAGTACTTAATGTGATATTTTAAGACACATTTTGCAGTAAAGAGATAATGTTTCATGCCCACAAATTAATAAACAAATTTGGAAGAACTTCTTTGGCCTGGGGAATAAATGTTTCTCCCAAATGCTTCTATTGCTTCAGGTAACATTTGATCATAAACTACATCAAAACACCTTCTCATATACTTCCCTATCATGTAACTCATTTCTATTTTGGTGCCAAGAATACTTTTCAATAATACAGGCCAGGCAGAGTGTTTCCTTTCCTGCTTAAAAGGAAACGAATCCCACCATCTATTGACTAAAGCCAAATGTTGTTCCTAACCTGGCCTCAACTCTGACTTAGCTATCTATTTCCCTACAGTCTATTACTGTACACCTCGTTTGCTTAAAATAGAACAAAAAAGCAAAACTAAACAAGAACCCAAAACCAACAGCTCGGATCTGCTCTGTTCCCTGTGCCACTGCATGCATACCATTGTCCCAATACATTCTATGCATGAAATGTAACGGATTTTTCATTGCCATTATAACCACCTGGCAGCTTTTGTGTTGTTTCATTTCCCAGGGACATGGCCAGATACACCTTCTCAGAGATGCCTCAGTAACTGACTTCCCTCCTTAAGACAGCAGCTCTCCCCTTGTGCCACATTCTGCCCCTTCAGCTGCTCTATTGTTCTTCTTAGCAATTATTGACATCAAGCATGCAGCATATTTACTTGTATACCTACATATTTTGAAGTATATTGCCTTTCTTCTTACTTCAAAATACTTAAATTCCAATGAAACATGAGCTTGGACTCATTCACTTCTCTGCCCTCTGCCTAGATATAGCACAGACACTCATTCAAAAACTTTTTTGAATAAGAGAGTTGTATTTGGCAAACATTTATTAATAGCCTACTATGTGCCATGAGATTTTATTGACACTATACACCAAGAGTGGACAAAGCAAGGTCCATTCTCTCCTACAACGCAAAATCCTCTAGGAGGAGGCAATAATGAAGCAAAGGTCTGGTGTTAGGCAATTCTGGATGACGATGACAGAGACTCGCCCACTGTTTATGCACTTGGATTGAATTTATGATTTCAGGATTCACAGTATTTGGGGAGAAATATGTTTCCTCAGGCATGGTCATATTTTAGCAAAATTTGAGTAACGCCTGAGTTGATTTATTTTTGGCAGAGTAAAGTCAATAAGAAATAAGTGATATAAAAGACAGTATTTATAATATAATATATAGTGAAAGCTTTGCTGTTTTGTAAGTGAGAAATTTCCAACTTAGCAAGAGAAGAATGCTAGAAAGTGGCTGATAAAATGTTTTCAACACAACCAATACAAAATGATGAAGTAGAGAAGAATTTATATAATACATATTGCTATTGCTTAATAGGATGGTAATTGGCTTCTACACTGCTTAGAAATCTATTAATGCAAATGATATTAAAGAATCTGTAGAATTGGGAACAAAACACCCATGGAAGGAGTTACAGAGACAAAGTTTGGAGCTGTGATGAAAGGATGGACCATCTAGAGACTGCCGTATCCAGGGATCCATCCCATAATCAGTTTCTAAACGCTGACACCATTGCATACACTAGCAAGATTTTGCTGAAAGGACCCAAATATAGCTGTCTCTTGTGAGATGATGCCGGGGCCTAGCAAACACAGGAGTGGATGTTCACAGTCAGCTATTGGATGTATCACAGGGCTCCCAATGGAGAAGCTAGAGAAAGTACCCAAGGAGCTAAAGGGATCTGCAACCCTATTGTTGGAACAACATGATGTACTAACCAGAACCCCGGAGCTCTTGTCTCTAGCTGCATATGTATCGAAAGATGGCCTAGTCGGCCATCAATGGAAAGAGAGGCCCATTGGACTTGCAAACTTTATATGCCCCAATATAGGGGAATGCCAGGGCCAAAAGAATGGGAATGGGTGGGTAGGGAAGTGGGGGGCGCTATGGGGGACTTTTGGGATAGCATTGGAAATGTAATTGAGGAAAATATGTAATAAAAATATTAAAAATCAAAAAAAAAAAAGAATCTGTACACTGAATCCCCTATGGATTATGTTCTTCTCCCAGATTTTAGCCACATTCTGCATTATGACAACCCACTTCCCTATGGTTCCAACTCCATGAGCGAAAACAGCAGACACTTTGATCTTATTGATGGCTAGTTATTCCATTGTGTGTGTGTGTCCTGATTTCTTTATTTTTCCACTGGTGGCACCTAAGCTGATTTTTTTAACTACACTTATGTGAGTAGTGATGGAATAAACATGGGCATATGAAGTGCCTGAATGCCAGATTTAAAGAACTTTTCACTAGCATACAAGACTGCTTGGGTGTAATAGAGCCCTAGGACCATGCTGTTAGTGAGAGGCCATTAGGTCTTTGGAACCATAGCTGTTTATTTGATTGGGATTTCAGTTCGTTCCTGTCTCTCTCTCTTTGCTTCTTTGCTGCAATTAATAGGTCCCTCTGCCATATCATTCTGTGGTGATATATATACTGTGCTGTTGGGGACCCAAAGCAATAGATATAGGTAATCATAGTAAAACCTCTGAAACCATGAGCCAAGGTCAAACTTCTTACAGTTTAAGTTGATTACTTCAAGACTGATCCAGCAATGGGAAGCTGAGTAACAGAAGTCCCAAGCCAGGATATCATGGGCAAAAGGTAACTGAGATTGAGTGTATAAGGAGAGAGAGGAAGGAGAGAGAGAGAGAGAGAGAGAGAGAGAGAGAGAGAGAGAGAGAGAGATTGGTTGGGCTGGCAAGATGGCTCAGTGGCAGTGGGTAAGAGCACTGATGATTTGACGCCCTCTTCTGGTGTGTCAGAAGACAGCTACAGTGTACTTATGTATAATAATAAATAAATCTTTGGGCCTGAGTGAGTAGAGTTGAGCGGGGCAGACCAGAGCCAGCAGGGTTGGCCAGAACGAGCAGAGGTCCTAAAAATTCAGGGGCACGCCAGGGCCAAAAAGTGGGAGTGGGTGGGTAGGGGAGTGGGTGGGAGGGTATGGGGAACTTTTGGGATAGCATTGGAAATTTAAATGAGGAAAATACCTAATAAAAAGTAAAAAAAAAAAAAAAAATCAACTGAAGCAGGCTTATCCAGACTTTGACCTTGCTGCCACTAAGAAGGAGTTTATCTAGGGTAGAGCCTTCTGACCTTGATGGCTCTATTTGCTCTTCTCCAAGACTCTGCTTCCTGCTCAAAGGTCCTTGAGACTTTCCGAAGTCACACACTGTAGATTGCCTACAGGCTGGCTCCAGGCATCAAGAATGGGCTGGCGGGGGATGGGCCTTCCCCTTATAAGCCCACTCTCTTAATAAACTCGCGGGCCTTGATCAGAACCTTTGTCTTGGCTTCATATTCCTTTCTCGCCGTCTAAGTTTCTTTCAGTCCCAGCCTGCCTCCCAGGTGTACCTGTTTCATGTAGGCCATGGGCCGGCATACAACATGGATCTTTTAAAAAAGAAAGAAAGAAATGAGAGAGACAAGGAGTTTGTCCATCTGTTTTAACCAAGTGCCTGGATATTAGTTTTCTTCATGAGTCTTCCCAACACTTGATGCATTTTTGTGTAACAAGAAGTGTCAACGACCCCACAAAATGCTTTATGTTTGTCCAGTACATAATAGTCTAATGATCTATCATGCTAGGACATGATTAAAGCATACAGTGAATTTACATATGATAGTGCTATACAATTGAGCAGACACATGAGGGATGCTACTAAGGTTGCAAACTAGTTGAACTGAGCTATCACTGTAAGTATCTGTGTTTTAAATAAGAGCTCCAGTACTCAGTCAGGTGACTTGAGTGAGCTGCTTTGCATGCAATTCTAACCATAACCCAGTCCTAACAAGTCAAAGAAGTCTAGAAGTGTAGCTAGAGTTTATGGAAAATTGAAACAGTTCGGAACATAGTCCAGTCCATAGGTGCCTGAAGGGCAGAATGCCTTCTTCTGTTAGACTGTCTGAAATTATCTGGGTATAAGACAGGTAGTGCAAGGATGGACAGATAATGTCTGACTTCCCTGCAATGCCAGATACACTGTAACTGACCTCCCCAGTTCTGTGACATCAGATAATTATCAATGTCAAGAAAGAACTATAAAAGGAGAGACAAAAGGCAGCACCCAAGTTCCAGAAAATGATGGGTCATCTTCAGAAAAGACATCATAACATCTTCCCTTTATTGACTCATAGCCTTTCATTTCTTTTCCACAGATGTATAATAACCTCCCCACTTTGATGGGTGAGACATTGATTCTCAACTCACCTTCTTTTCACAGTTTTGACAAGAATAAAAGTCTCCCTTATATGGACAATGGAGAATTAATTATATTTTAATATTTAATGGGAAAATACTCTAACATGACCTCTCAACTTGAAGGATTATAATTAGGGTCATCTATAAGTAAAAAGATATGAGGAGTCAGCTGAAAAGCATGGCTTCTGAGAAGGTGGGTTGATCATTCAGACCTGAACCTTATTGACACCTTAGGAACTAAGGTTCTAGAAAATCTCTTCCATAAAATAAGAAAGGTGAAAAACAAAATTCTCAATTTTTCATTGCTACCACAAATAGATGAAGTCTGGTTACATTACGAAGAGATGATTAATTCCAGTGGGACAGTTGTTTGTGTGAGTGTGTGTACATATAAGCCAAAATTCAGCCTCTGATGTCACTCCTCAGGAGTGATTTAACTTGCTTTTACTTCAGACTGGGTCTCTCACTGGGGCATTGGGTTCATCACTGAGGCTAGGCTGGCTGGTCAGTGGTCCACATGGGGCACTCCTGTTTCTGCTTCCACAATCCAGAAGTGACAGGCACACACTGTCACATTTGCTCTTTTATGTGAGGGTGAACTCGGGTCCTCAGGCTTACATGGCAAGCACTTTACTAAGAGATCTTTCTCCCTAGGCCCCAATGTCTCTCAGGCATTTTCTTGAATCATCTTGAGATATTTATCTTTCAAACAATGATAATAATTAATGGGTAATGATAAATGAACAGTTTTGAATGAAATCTGGCATTTCTAAAATGTTTCTGTAGTATGTTTGGTACTATCTTTCATTGGCTGTCACTTTTTCTTCCCATCTCTCTTTGCTACCTTTCTGTTCAAACAGATGAAGAAGAAGGAGAAGAAGAAGAAGAAGAAGAAGAAGAAGAAGAAGAAGAAGAAGAAGAAGAAGAAGAAGAAGAAGAAGAAGAAACTCAAAAATTCGCTAGCATCTTCATAGGAAGCTCAAAATATCAAACTTAGGGCTGAATCTATAAGAAAGAATCATCTAAGATGAGAAGTTGATGCCCAAGGTTCATCTTCTGGTTTTCCAATCTCCAGTTGCCTCCATTACGTATGAATATGATTCCCACCACAGAAGAGCTTACTGGCTCAGGATCCTAATTCTCCCTCTAAACACCACAAGTACCATGGGAATCCAGAATCCTCACCCCTCCTACAACCTCAACTAAAATATATATTCATGAAGGGAATAATCAAGAGGTCCATCCTGTCTATTTTTCTAGTCCTTCCCATCATCCACTCTCCCACATGCACACACATACTCAACACACCCTTGGCTAGTAGTACAGTTGTTTTTATTTCAATGGTAAGACATGATTCAGGACAGGAAATGAGAATTCTGTTAGATGAGAAGAGCAGTCATCTCATCCCAGTATTGGAGGCACTGCCTTTTCATTTCCTGTGACTCACAGTTCTTTCTCTTTGGCATCTTGTAAGAGGGAGGTGAGGAGGGAAAACCTTGTTTTGACAAAGAAAGAGAAAAGTGAAGTAGAAAAATCAACTGTAAAATGTTGAGCAATGTATGGAGTCATTTAAGGCCCCTGGTCTGAAAATCTAGTTCATCCTAGTTGACTTTGTAGTAATAGAATTCATGATTACATTTTCCAAGTGGATTCAGTATACAACATGTTTCATATATTAAAGCAGGTGTTGCTGTTTCTGAGGTAGCATCATGTAGAATGATAATGTCTTAGCAGTCATTTGTAATGGAGAAACAAGAAGTAATTCAATCTATTCAACACTGTGACCTGATAAGAAGGCTAATGAACAGACCATTATACATTATAATTGTGCAATCACAGCTGAGAAAAGGGTATAATATTACAAGAACATGAAGAGCAGGGAGCAGAGAATGAAGGCTTAATTTTTGCAAGAGAAGAGACTGAGATTTGGAGATGCCTCATTCATTCAAAAAATGGTAAACACCTTTGTGTACTATACACCAAGCCAGGCTCTGGTTTTGGAAATACAACAAATAAAGTCCTAGCTCTTGGCACTGAAAGTGTAGCAGAGAAGAAAATTTACAAATTTTATTTAGTAGCATAAAGAAAAGGAATGATAATGAAGAAGATTGCCAGAGACGGCTACTTTAGATTGGGTTACAAGGGAGTACTATGTGCAAAATAATTTATAAATGAGGGTATCAATAACAGTAAGGAAAGACTGAGCAAATAATAATAATGCCAAATTAGTGAAGCATATTGGTCTGGAGGGAACTAGCAAAGACAAAGCCAATAATACAAAGAAAAGAGAAAGGGTTAAGAAGCAAGAGACACGGGCAATGCTGTATTGTGTCAGGATACACTGAGAAAACAAAATACTATGATCATCAGTCCCAAGAGGTCAGAACTACCAGATTCTTAAAAGATGCCTTTAATTCAGAGCAGAGACACAACAGAAGAAACAGCAGAAGAGTGAGGAGTCAAAGCTTTGAAGTAGGAGAAGGAGAAATTAGCTTAGTCAGCAGGTCAACTGGGTTAGAAACTCAACAAGTAAAAGGATTCACAACAGTTTTAAAAGTGGGATAGGCCATATTTAGGGGCAGACAGATGCTAAGGTTTAGGTGTGTGGGGGCTCTCCCTTTCTCTCCTCAGCATGTTCCTTACTCGGGATCTCTATACCCAAAGTTCTAGTAAACAAAGCTTTCTTGAGCTCTCACCTGTAATCCTTCCCAGATATCTCAAACTTTATGTATTAGATACCGAATATTATATCTGGGAACCTTCAGTTCCCAGAGTCTTCTCATTAGTAAATACCATCTCTGTGGATGTATATATCTTGTCCTGATAGAAGACAGAGACTGGACAGAGCATTACCTAAAAAGTCAAAGACATATCCCAAACTGATGGACCTATTTATAGGGTCAAAATTCTCCAAAATCCCGAATAAAACTAAAATATTTTAGAAAATAATTATATTGTAGAAAACAAAAAAATATTATGGAAAAGCTGCACAAAATAAGAAGAAAAAGACATTTTCAGAAAGATTATTTTTAAATGATTTATTTGCACTTTATATGCATGGGTATTTTACCTGCACGTATGTCTGTGTCTGGGTGTCAGATTCCCTAGGACGGGGGTTAGAGACAGTTATGAGCTATCATGTGGGTGCTGGGAATTGAATCCAGGTGTTCTGGGAGAGCAGCCAACGTGCTCCTAACCACTGAGCCATCCCTCTAGCCCCTGAAAGATTACTTTTAAAGGAGTGAAAATTTGACTGACAACTTAATTCTTCATACAAAACCAGGAAATAAAAAAACCAATGGTAGGGTATTTTTCAAGCTCTTAACAAAAATAACTGTCCTCCTTGGAAATACTCAACAGGTTAATGATCACAATAAAAGTGAAAATTCTATTTTTTTCAGACAAAATTTAAAATAATAACATTTAAGTTGGAAGATCAGAGATGAGGTTGACTACTTCTGAAGATTTTCATGGTCTGAGAGTAAGAATATTAATTAATACTGAGTATAACAAGCAAGGATTTCTAGCTAAGAGCTCTAGAGTAGCTACTAGACTAAGGTGAACGTAATTGCAGGGGAACTTACACCTGTAAGCCCAGAAATTTGAAAACTGAGAGAGGACAGTAGCAAGTTAAAATCTACCCTTGGATATTTAGCATTACCCTGTCTTACAACAAGACACTAAATGGATAGACAGAAATAAGTCAGTAGTGAGAGTGAGTTTGTACCCATCCATCTCGCAGTCACTGAAAATCCACAGTAAACACATTCTGAATTAACTGTTCTAAGGACTTAGAAAATCCATGCCAAGTAAATAAATTTGAAGAAAAACAAACTCTTACAAAACGTAATCAAGATAAAACAGAAAAGTCTGTATAGCCAGACATTTAAATAAACTGAATTTATAAACAAAAATCTTCACCATATTTACTTGCAAACAAATTCTAGGCTTTAACAGAAAACTGTACCAAAGAGCTAAGGAAATCTTGATTATATGTCTTACAGAAAACATGACGTCTTTTGGGAAACAGAGGACATTTCAATAATTTAATTTTATAAATTCAGCATAACATTATTAGGTAAAATTGTTCACCAATTCATGAAGAACATTACAGGAAAGGAAACCGTAGGCTAAGCTAAGTCATAAACACATGGAAAAATCCTAATAAATGTTTTAGCAAAGATACTTCAGTTCTTTTTTTTTTTTAACAGGATGATATATCAGGACTAAACTAAACATTTCAGGAATGCAAATATTTGAATTAAAAACTTAAAATATAATCTTATGTAGTTTTCATTGCAGAATTAGGCAGCGAGGGCATGGCAGAGGGGGTGTGAAGGCCATGGGACACTAGGCTGCTTCTAGTACACCAATAGTTTGGATGCAGAGACTAGGCAGGAAGTGAGCAAGGCTATGAAATGTCAAGATGTGCTTGTAGTGACTCCATTCTCCCAGGGGCCCACTTCCTAAGGCTCTACAGTCTTTGAAAGTAGGAGCATCATCCGGGACCAAATGTTCCATGTGGTAGTCTTTGTGTGACGTTTTACATTCAAGTCTCAATAGCACGCAAGAGAATAACACACACATGCATGCGTGTGTGCACACATATACACATGTGCACACACACATGTGCACACACACACACATGCACATACATAACGCTCATATACACACATATGGACACACACAGCAGGTATATTGGGAAATGAGTGTCCTTCCCAGACAACATGATAATAACGAAAGCACATGGAAGGATCTATAAATATTTAAATGTAACAAAATGGAAATGTACACAATGGAAAGTAAAGACACAGGAAGACTGTTTAGGATTTGTTAGGGAGCCAACCAATCCATTAAAGCAATCCTGTTGTGTTTCTGTTGCATTCCCTGTAGTAGTGAGAACAATAATCTGGATGTAGCTCAAGGTTTGATGAATAAATGACATCAATAATCACCGTGTTTGTGGCAAGTGCCCAGTGCTCACTGCTGATTCTTCCACTTACTATCCATCTTGGGACACTGAACGCTGCACAGACTCCTGATTTGGGGGCTCTCATTATTTAATTCTCCATGTATGTCTTCCTTTTCATTTTGAACTAGTTCTTTTTGTAAACCATGCAGCTGGTACTGTTTTTCTCAGTAAGCAGCCGGTCCTTTACTACTGGATGAGAGGCAGGCGCCCATGTTAGGAAGTAAACCTTGCCACATTCTGATCATCTTCCCTGATTCCTTCTTCTTACTTCCCTTTGTTCCTCACACAGATGCTCTGCAATGTCAGGAGCCATGCTCTCTTCTGAACCCAGTTGCTCAGGTTTTTCCTCCCCCGAGTTTCTGTTAGTGTGGGCTTGCCTTCCTTACAGAGTAAGTATGGCCTGTCTGTGTTGTTATCTAGTGGAGTTCTACCTTCCACAGAAGTTAGCCCAGTAACTAGTAAGTGCTTGCAGACTCTTAAAACAGCATACGGTCAGTGTAACAGTGTCAGTGAAATTGGTCCTCCCTCCTCATCACAGACTTGACACTGTGTTGATTATAGGCATAAAAGCCAAACCTCAACACCCCCCCCCCCGCTATAAATCTACAGGAAAGATATTTCGCTGTAAACTCATGAGGCTTTGTATAGTCACATTTTTAACACTTCTTAAATGGTGGTTTACTTCCTGCATTATATGTGTCAGTTATATGTATATTCTATGAGTATTTTCCTGGAGGAAAAAGAAAACAGTATTTGTGAAATCAAAATAATTTCACTTGTCAGTAGTCAAGATGCCCTTAGAGTTAGAAGAAACTTACAATATTTATAAAATTATAAATTTGTAAAATGAATGTCAAGTGCTTTGAAGAAAATGTCTTTTGAAGACAGAGTGTAACAATAGAACCCGATAAAAGCAAGAACAAGAGGAAGGAAAAGCATTCATCTGTATTAACGTAGCAACCAGACTCTTCCACTCTTTGCCTAAGTCTTCAGAGAACAGGCATGTGCTACTACAATTAACTATGTTTCTCAAAGTATATGGAAAATCAGACAATTAAAATACACACACAAGAAAACATGAGATTATCATTTTTTCCCTGAGAATGGATAAAACAGTGATTTTCATGATGTCAAGGCTCAGATGTAGTTTGTTTTAAGCTTAGTTTAAGAGGATTCTTATTTTGTTTATGTTCCCACCCCTCTTTTAGAATTCTTTCCGAAGGACAAGGAGACTAACTGGCTGGAGCAAAGTAAGGAAGGGCCCATCGTCCCATCACTTCAAAAGTTTCCTTGTGCAGAGTGCTGACAAGTTAATATCTCTAGAGAAAACTAATCAGAAGCACATCTGTTTAATTGGAGTGAGAGGCTCTGGAAAGCCAAGATTCAAGAATGACAGCAGCCAGAAAATTATGGATGGTTTTCCAATGGAGCATTGCTTGAGAGTAAGGCCAAGAACATTTGGTGTACTGGTCAAATCAATGTGTCATGACACATGTGACAGTAGGACCCTCACAGTGATGCAAATCTTGCTGGTGAGAAATTACCACTGGGTCCTGGAGGTGCTGGCTTGTCACTGTGGGCTTCTGTGCTGACAAAAAAGTGAAGCTGGCTGTCACTGTTTCTCTTTTGTAAGAAGCAAGTGACAGTTATCATTGAGCCTCACCTAAGAGTAAAACGTGTAACACTGCATTGTGAATCTTTAAGGGAGCTGACAACATTCTTACTTTCTCCCCTAAGCCTGATTCTGATCAGAGCGTCATAGCACACACATAATCAAGTATGATGAGTATGGGCCTGGGAGGATAACCCCACAGGGCCATCTAGCCAAACACAGCTGCAGAAAATAAGCTTTGCTGTCTGGAAAGATTCGTGATGGACAGAGAAAGGAAGGGCTGCCAAGAAAAATGGTGGATTCCTCATCAGAAACACTTGCTGCAGGGGCCACTCCATCATAGGGCAGAGTGAAGCAGAGGTGACAGATGTAGCTTGTCCTGGAGGACCTCTGGTCCCCACTGAGAAGGTGAGCCATTGGAGCCACATACTTGTTTCCATGGATTTATCTCTGTGCATTTGTAAAAAAACTGAGTTTTTAATGACACAAAATTGGCCTCACATAAGTCCTGTGGACGTCAACACAATTCAAAGTCTGGAGCATTGGGAGTAGTCAGCATAGCCCAAGATGCTGCTTAAATCCAGCCCTGTCCTCGGTTAACATCAGGGCAGCATGAAATAACCTCTTGTTTCCTTAGAAAAGCCATGGGTTCTTCTTGTTTCATGCACAGAGAGAAAACTGAAGATGACTAAAACCAAATGTGTCACACCACACCCCTCGCCAAGAGCAAGTGTGAGAAATTGTATAGTTACTACAAAGTTGTCCCAGGAAACCCTGAGTGTCTATGACTTAAGGACATTTTAATAAAACTGATAACAAAGGCCATTTGTGAAGACAAATGCATAATTAGCTTTGTCAAGTTTTTTTTTTTGAACAGAGACTATGAATGTTGTAACTCAACATATATATATTTGAAAAGATATTCTACAGTATGTAAAGGAGAGTCTGAAGTTCTGATATTAGGACTCACAAATAAAATTTTGGTTTTAATGCATAGTGATACATGCAAAAGTAATTATTGACTGAGAAAGAATGGAAAGACCAAAAGTGAAGGGTGCCTAAGTATATAAAGGTAACATGCTCAGCCCATTTAGTGTTATTTTACTTATATGATTTCAGGGCTGACCACTTGGTATTGAATACCCAATGAGGGGTTTTATCCCAAGGGAAGCCTAGTTATCCCACTATTGGCATTTTTTTAGTTGCCTGAAGATTTTTGTCTCTGGGTGGGACCTTTGAAGAGTTGCCCCATCTATATGTTAGTGTGTCTGTTGGTATTATACTTCTTCAGGTCTTGTTTAGGCAGCCATGTTATTGAGACATCATGGAGGAGGCCTCTCCATCAGTTCTAGAAGACACAATTTCACAGCAGCTTCATTGGTCCTCTGGTCTTACGATCTTTCTGCTCCCCCCGCCCCATTCCACAATGTTCCCTGGGACTTATGTGCAGGAATTGTGTTTGCTACATGAGCAATACCAATCTCATCAAGTAACTACGATAAAGGAACGGTGAAGAGGAAGCTGCTGAGAAGGGAGGCATAATCCTGTTGTTATACACTGATTCCTAAAACTATACCACTGTGGGTGGGTCAACCTTTTGTAGACACTATTAATAAGATTCACATTAGTGAACCAAATATTATCTGAAATTAAATTTGGGTCTCATATTTCACTTTTATCTCTAAACCACCCTCGTAAAATTTATAGAGAAAATTCAAATTGAAGGGGGTTGGATAAGCAATCTATATCCTGATTGAGTATTCTAGAATTTGTGGAAGTCTACCCCAGGGATTAACTACTCACAACACAATATAATCACATATTCATATAGCCCTTCAGTAGAACCGTCTATTTGTAATTTAATATGCCATGTATTCGCCTTAGGCCTTATAAACAGATTTTGTAGATTTATTGCTTCTAACAGTCTGTTTTATGAACAACCAAGTATACTCTTTTAAGTTTTAAATGATCAAATGTTTTAGATAGTGCCTCATCCCTGGCAAATGGCTCCTTTGGAGAGTTGATTAGTTTTGGTCGGATGTATCTGCTTCTTACACTCAAGTTTTCTTGTGTTCATGACTAACAACTTGGTCCAAGACTCATGACCTCCCTCTGCACAGCTGAAGGGCTGTGAGAAATTGGTTGATTTCTACTTGGTTTCATCTGCCCCAAGAATACAGATTCCGAGATGAGTGTTTACTTGGGCATGGTTATTTGACCATGTATACATGTGTGTTTTCAAGGCAATTTGAACAAAAATATGGGAAATTTACAGTCACAAAGTCCAATACTTTATAAAAAAAATAGAAAAGAATTCATATGGGATTGACATGAGAAAGGGTAGCAAATGGAGAATCCTGAAAACATAAATATCATTTTTACACAATATTATTTTTAATATAAATATTAGTTTTCAGTACTTTCAATGCTTGACTGTTTGAAGGCAACGGGTCTTTCAAAGTCACATTAGGGAGACCTCTCAATGACACAAACCAATGTTTTGAGAATATGAGTAGAATTTCATGAGTAAATGGAAAATATTGTCATTTATTCAAATTAGTAATGTGTTGTGCAGGAATAAACTAAGCTGCATTACTTGACTAGATTTTTTTTTGCAGATATCATTGGAAATATATTTGTAACTAGAAAAAATGTCCTATTGAAAGTCCAAATATTAGAAAAACTAGTTTTGAATTTTGTTTTAATCAAAAGCTATTTAATACACTCTCAATTCCCAGAACAGCGCCTCACCCTGGAAAGAGAACATATACCAGTATTCTGCTGTAGACCAACAACAACAAAAAATATTCAACATATACTCCCTGCTGAGAAGGGAGTTGTAGTCCTGATGTTATACACTGATCAGACTACCGAGGATTAGAGGTAGATATCAACAACAGAAGCAACAGGAAGCCTACAAACTTACAGAAACAGAACTATGAAATGAAAGTCAGGTCAAAATAAAAATAAAAAAGAAGTGAAAGGCTTTCTAGGATTCAATGAAAATGAATACACAGCAACCTAAACTTATAGGCATAAAGAAAGTGGTACTAAAAGGAATGTTCATAGCACTAAGTGCCTTCATAAAGAAATTAGTGAGGTCCCACACGACCATCTCAGCAGCACACCTAAAAGCTCTAGAACAAAAAGAAATAATCACTCAAGAAGAGAAAGAAATAATCAAACTAAGGGCTGAAATCAATAAAATAGAAACAAAGAGAACAACACAAAGAATCAATGAAACAAATAGTTGGCTGTTTGAGAAAATCAACAAGATAGACACACCTTTATCCAAATTATCTAAAAGACAACAGAGAGAGAATATCCAAATTAGCAAACTTTGAAACAAAAAGGGGGCATAACAGCAGACACCAAGGAAATTCAGAGAATCATAAGGAAATGTTTTAAAAACCTATACTCCACCAAACTTGAGAAGGCAATAAATGCAATGGGAAAACCACCACTGTAGTCTCTAGTCAGGATAGCCTCCCCAAATATACAGGAAATATAGTACCAAAGAAAAAATCTAAAAAATTAATAACTCCTGTATTAATACTCCTGTATTAATACAGTTATTAATTAATAACTCCTCCTCTGTAACTCCTTCCATGGCTATTTTGTTCCCCCTTCTAAGAAGGATCGAACTAGCCACACCTTAATCTTCCTTCTTCTTGAGTTTCATGTGGTTTGTGAATTGAATCTTGGGTATTCCAAGCTTCTGGGCTAATATACACTTATCAGTGAGTGCATATCATGTATGTTCTTTTGTGATAGGGTTACCTCACTCAGGATGATATTTTCTAGTTTCATCCATTTGTCTAAGAATTTCATAGATTCATTGTTTTTAATAGTTGTGTATTACTCCACTGTGTAAATGTACCACATTTTCTGTATCCATTCCTCTGTTGAGGGGCATCTGGGTTCTTTCCAGTTTCTGGCTATTATAAATAAGGCTGCTATAAATATAGTGGAGCATGTGTCCTTATTACATGTTGGAGCATCTTCTGGGTATATGCCCAGGAGTGGTATTAGTGGGTCCTCAGGTAGGACAATGTCCAATTTTCTGAGGAACTGCCAAACTGATTTCCAGAGTGGTTGTACAAGCTTGCAATCCCACCAACAATGGAGGAGTGTTCCTCTTTCTCCACATCCTCAGCAGCATTTGCTGTCACCTGAATTTTTGATCTTAGCCATTCTGACTGGTGTGAGGTGGAATCTCAGGGTTGTTTTGATTTGCATTTCCCTGATGATTAAGGATGGTGAACATTTCTTTAGGTGCTTCTCAGCCATTCGGTATTCCTCAGTTGAGAATTCTCTGTTTAGCTCTGTATCCCATTTTTTAATAGAGTTATTTGGTTCTTTGGAGTCTAACTTCATGAGTTCTTTGTATATATTGGATGTATTGGATCTCTCTATTGGATGTAGGATTGGTAAAGATCTTTTCCCAATCTGTGGGTTGCATTTTTATCTTATTGACAGTGTCTTTTGCCTTATAGAAGCTTTGCAATTTTATGAAGTTCCATTTGTAGATTCTTGACTGAAGGAATGATCATTCAGAGACTGCTCCATCTGTGGATCCATCCCATATACAATCACAAAACCCAGACACTTTTGTGGATGCCAACAAGTGCTTACTGACAGAAGCCAGTTATAGCTGTCTCTAGAGGGGCCCCACCAGTGCATACAGAGGTGGATCCTTGCAACCTAACATTAGATTGAGCACAGGGTCCCCAATGAAGAAGCTAGAAAAAGGACCCAAGGAGCTGAAGGGGTTAGCAAGCCCCATAGGAGGAACAACAATCTGAACTAACCAGAGCTCCCAGGGACTAAATCACCAACCAAAGATTACACATGGTGGGACTCATGACTCCAGCTGCATATGTAGCAGAGGATGGGCTAGTCAGTCATCAATGGGAGGAGAGGCCCTTGGCACTGTGAAGGCTCTATGCCCCAGTATAGGGGGATGCCAGGGCCAGGAAGCAGGTGTGGGTGGATTGGTAAGCAGGGAGGGGATAGGGGGTTTTCAGAGGGGAAACCAGGAAAGGGGACAACATTTGAAATGTAAATAAAGTAAATATCTAATAAAAATTCAAATGGAGATGTAAAGGATCCAGAAAAAAAACCACACAATAAAGAATTCCAAATATATCCTTCAAATTGAGTGAGGAGACTGGGGATGGTCTGACATGGTAGGAAATGACCTGAGAAGACTTTAGACGGTATCACCTGCTCAGGTCAGAGTTCACTGGAAACTCACATTAGAGATAGCCCTAAAGCCTGATCTTATCAAATGTATTCAAGTCGTAACCATAGAGAAGATGAAGTGGAAGAGTTAAAGGTGGGGGATGACTGAATTTTGGAACAAATATATGCCATTCAAGTTTTAGTTGTTTCTACATGGGAAAGACTCCCCAGTCCTAACTGGACATGCAAGTTGAATCCTAACAGTCTCATGTGTCAGGCAGGCAAGGCATGGCCCTAAGTACCACCCAAAGCATGCTATCACTTTCCCCAGCCCTTGATTTTTCCTTGCCCACCTAGTAACAGACTTTGGACTGTGTGCCTCTCTGTGCATTCAGTACCCAGCCATATGTTCCACGAGACAGCAAAATGGGCTTTGGGCATGATTCTTGGAAGCAGCTTTCCTAAGATGGGCTGAACTAGGAAGGGAAGAAATATAGGCTAATTTCTCTATCTCCGCTGTGATGAACTTCACAAGCAGTAATGAATTTTTAAAATAGATATTACAGAAGGACAGCTTGGGAATTAGACGAAAGGCATTCTAAATCATGAACTTGTCACAAGATGGCAAAACCCTGGATTGGTATCACCAGAGACCATTTTGTGTATTCACTCCTAAGATGACTTTCTTTATCTCTTATCAGTACCTTGTTGTTAAAACAAGCTCCTGGGAAACACTGGGGTAGGAGGGAACACAAAAAGAACATTCTCATTATAGACCTCAGGAACACTATTGTTCACTAGCACCCATTGACCAAAAAAAAAGGAGGAGGAGAAAAAAAAAAAAACAATGAATATAGTCTAGGCTTCCAGTTTATGATAGAACATCCTTAAATGCCACTGGTAATCATCAAGAAAATTTAAATTCCCTATAATCAATTAATTTAGTAAGTGCCAGTGATACTGGTTTTTCATGTGTTATGAATCATATCTAAGTTTGATGAGTTCTATGGCTGCGTACACTACACTAGTGTGAGAGTCAAACTTTATTGGCAAATTGGCGGACCCTGGAATAACCTAAGAGACAAATCTCTGAATGTGCCTTTGAGAAATTTCCAGAGAGGTATAACTGAAGAGGAAAGATGAACCCCAAACATGGGTGGCGCTGTAAGAAGGAAAATATAGAGAGTGAGCTTGGTAGCAGCACTCCCCTGTCTGTGTTTCCTGACTGTGACGGCCACCTCCACGCCCACTCCCGCACACACCCTTCCCATCACAGACTGTTCTCGCAGACCGTGAGCCAAAATATAACTTCCCTTAAGTTGTCATAATAATGAGAAAAGAAAACACCACACTAGAGTGTTCATCTATTGAACTAAAGGCTATGGACAAACCATATAGGTTAATTCATCCCAATAGCAACAGCCAAAATAACTCAAACTGTGAGGTTTATGGTCACTAGTTTTAGGCTAACTCTATGCATCTGTGAATATGTCATTTTACTAATGTGAAGTTAATTTCTTTTTCCCATGTAATAAATATTTTAAACAGGCTTTCAAATGCTGTTATGAAGATTAAGAGCCATATATATGAAAGCAGGGGCTAGAACGTGGTCTACTATACCCAATACCATTATACAAAAAATAAGCTAATTAGTATTATTGAGGATTTAGCTTTTTGAAACTTTAAATCAGGAATAACATATTTACTTTGCATAATAGTTTAATCACTTAAATGCTTGCTGGCATAAGGAAAAAGGAAAGTATTATCATACTTCAGATGAAATCGGGCATAGTCAGGGTGGCATGATCATAAATGATGTCCCAGACCGTAAAAGAAAAGATTCCTTTGCCAACCAACTTACCACCACAGTGGTTTCCAGCAGGTATTTTGCACAAGCCCAAGAATGTTTGAAGTGGCAGCTGGGCATAGCAAGAACAAGTCATGGAGGCAGAGGTCCAAGACTTCCACCCCAACTGCGGATCAGTGAAAATCCTGATGTGAATGGAAGCTTCAAACTTAACGAGCATTACGAACAAATTATTTTAGTTCACTCGGAGTTGAGAGTTTCTTCCTGCTCAATGATCACGACTTCAATCCCAGCCCCTTCTTAGGGACACTGCTCTTAACATAGTAGTGATGACTTCTGTTAGTTTTCAACAAACACCACAAATCTCAGACAAGTCAAAATCTGTGAGTGAAGAAGCACATTACATTTTGAAGTCTCTGAAAACTTCATAGAGAATCTCTGACTTGTGCTAGCTCAGCTCCTGAAGGTGGGAAGGCTTGTCCATACAACTAGTCTATATTTTTATTTTACTTTCAGTGCACTATTTAAAGAATCATATGAGATAGTCAACACTTCACTACCAAAAAGGATGCACAATAGGGATTCTTCTCAGCCAAATGATAATGTACACATTGCCATCACGTTTAAGAGAGTAGTCTAAAAGTGGGTGTCGTCAAAAGGTGGGTGTGTAAATGCATTTTAAACTTACACTGAGTTTGTTGGGAGGACGCTCCAACTAAGTCAGAGGATTTTGCACTTTGATGCAAGATTTAAAGGCACATTCTCTCTGACAGGATCTGTTGTTGGACAAATGGAAGTTCTTTCATGGCCCCACCCCATCCTGATATCTTCTAATGTGTATGTATGTGCATCTATACACATTATACAGAGAGAGAGAGAGAGAGAGAGAGAGAGAGAGAGAGAGAGAGCACCAAGTAGCCAACAGGAAGAATAACAAGAATAGTGGGAGTCAGTTTGGCAACCAACTCATAGACTGAAGATGCTTTAAACTTGTAGATCTTTTTGAGAAAATGAAGGGAAGATGCTCTTTTGCCCTTTGATTGCAGAAGTTCTGTAGTGTATGTGTTAATGACATTAGTTAAGGAGGTTACGACTGGTATGAATCTTTGAAGACTGTAGAAAATGCAAAACTTCATTTTATCACATACATGCTGCAGGATATAAATATATAAAATATATAAACAATTCCTGGGCTTAGAAAACTATTTTGGTGACTGATGCAAAGATCTGTCATGATGGGGGCAGCTTGCTGTGTTAAATTTTCTTAGGATAGCTCTTTCTACAGAGTTGTTAAAAAATACTTTAGTTTTTTGAATGAAAAATGGTTCCATTAAGAAAACTGTGGGATAATGTTCCCATTTGCCAAGTACCATGTCTAAAGGGGATGCACAGACTAGAATATGGTGTCTCTTTAAACTGATCCATGGCATTTCATTGAAACTAAAATGTTTCACAGAAGATGTCTGAAAATACAGAGATTGGTTTGTGTTTCGCAAGGACAGTGAACCCAAACTAAACTCTACTTTTTATAAATAGAGACTCTGCTCTGCTGTGTACTTTATCTTGGCCCTAAAAAAACTTCCTTTTATCTATTTATATTTGTGCTGCTCCTATCTTTTTGTTTATTTAGATGTTGATAAAAGAGTCCTTTCCCTGCTTGTAACAATCATTGCTCAAAATTTTAAAATCTGAAATGTTATGAGAAACCCAATCTTCACCCGTTCATTAATCTTGTTGTGTCACTTCCTGGGAGGTCAGTATTTGGTCATGCTCTTCAGTTCTGTGTGACTTGCAGTATTTGCATCACATGATTCTAAGCTGAATGGTTTGGTCTTGGAAATCAATAGAAAAAGGCCATCTGGCTTTACAAACATCCCATGTGGTCTATAGCATAAACACCAATCCAGCACACAGGAACTAACATTGACCTTTATGTTTTTGCTCTGGGTACTAAACTCTGATATGTAACTAGGACATAACTATGAAATGAAAGAAGTATCATTGCCTATGGCGTTCACTTAACACAGCAACGTTTTATTGCAAGAGAACAATTCTCAGTGCCTGTCACTAATCTTTTAAATGTTTATGTTCTTTTCTTTGTTGAGAAAGTTTAGGACACAGCAAGTTTCCCTTACAATTGAAATGCCACAGGGGAAGACTGTTCAGTTGTTAAAGAATGTAATAACATGTCTTTGTGATATAGGGTAGCATCCTTTGTGGTATACACTCAGGGGTAGTTGTCTTAGGCAGGGTTTCTATTCCTGCACAACATCATGACCAAGAAACAAGTTGGGGAGGAAAGGGTTTATTCAGCTTACACTTCCATACTGCTGTTCATCACCAAGGAAGTCAGGACTGGAACTCAAGCAGGTCAGGAAGAAGGAACTGATGCAAAGGCCATGGAGGAATGTTATTTACTGGCTTGCTTTCCCTGGCTTGCTCAGCTTGCTTTCTTATAGAACCTAAAACTACCAGCCTAAGATGGCACCACCCACAATGGGTCCTCCCCAATTGATCACTAATTGAGAAAATGCCTTACAGCTGGATCTCATGGAGGAATTTGCTCAACTGAAGCTCCTTTCTCTGTGATAACTCTAGCCTGTGTCAAGTTGACACACAAAACCAGCCATTATAGGTCCCAGCCAGTATAGCTGGGTCTTCAGGTGGAACTATTTACAGTTTTCTGAGGAACTGCCAGGTTGGTTTCCAGAATGGCTGTACCAGTTTGCAATCCCACCAACAATGGAGGAGTGTTCCTCTTTCTCCTCATCCTCACCAAAATGTGTTGTCACTTGAGTATTTCAATTTAGCCGTTCTGACTGGTGTGGGGTAGAATCTCAGGGTCATTTTGATTTATATTTCCCTGATGACTAAGGAGGTTGAACATTTCTTTAAGCACTTCTCAGCCATTCAAGATTCCTCTGCTGAGAATTCTGTTTAGCTCTGTACTCCATTTTTAAATTGAGTTATTTGGTTTTTTGGAGTCTTTCTTGAATTCTTTATATATTTTGGATATTAGCCCTCCATTGGATGTAGGGTTAGGGAAGATCTTTTCACAATCTATAGGCTACTGTTTTGTCCTATTGGTAGCATTCTTTGCCTTACAGAAGATTTACTGATGCTATGTTAATCTTATAGCCAGGAGCTTAGCATTGCTGTCCTCTGAGAGGCTCTATCAGCAGCTGACTAAGATAGATGCAGATACTTACAGCAAAGCATTTGACTGAGATCCAGGTCCTCTATGGAAGAATTAGAGGAAGTACTGAAGGAGCTGAAGAGGATGTTAACCCCATAGGAAAAACCAACAGATCCCTGGGAGCTCCCAGTGACTTAGCCACCCACCGAAGAGCATACATGGGCTGGTCCAGGGCTCTAGCATCAGAGGACTGCCTTGTCTGGCCTCAATGGGAAAGGATGCATCTAATCCTGTAGAGACATGATGAACCAGAGAAGGTGGATACCGGGGTGGGGAGGTGGGGACGGGAGGAGGCGCCCTCTCAGAGGCAAAGGGGTTGGGGGATGGGGTGAAGAACTCTGGGAGGGGAGACCAGAAGGAGGTAACCTTTGGTATGTAAATAAATAAAATAAATAATTAAAAAAGAATGTGAAAACAATCACATATAACTCATCTCTTAATTTTGTCAAGAGCCAGCAACCCCCTTTGTGTCATTCTTCCCTGTAAAAAATGCAAGCCTATGCACATTCAGCAAAAACTAAATTTCTACATCTGAAGTAAGTAAGAAATCATTACATAAAAATTGTTAGGGGCATCTTATTTCCTCCTACTGAATTGGGAATGTTCCAGAACATCAATAAGCTGTTGTGCTTGCCATCTTTGGGATGTCTCTTTAAAATGGAACAATCAGTAATAATCAAGGAACTGTGAGTCCTGGGAGCTTATGACCATCTCCCAGTGAGCCTATTAACATGAGCGTCATTGAGCTCCCACAGTTGGTCCACTAAGACACTGGCCCTCAAAACGTCATTTACAGGTGACTGCTTTTTAGTCTTCAGTTTTCATGTATCTTTGCTCCCAGAGCTGATCTGCCCGAAAATAAGGCCATGGTGTTCTTTGATCCCTACCTCCTTGTAACTTTTAAGTCACCAAGAACCTTCCTACACTCCATGCTCCACAACCATCTAGACTTCGGAAACCCTAAACAAAGAATCTTTTTAAAATATCAGCACCAGGATGGGGGAAATATTTATGCTAATAACAGCAACACAAAATCTCTTTGAGATAAGGTGGTTCCAACTTGTTAAAATTGGAGAACCAGAATAAAGTTGTCAGCAGATAGTTCATTGAGATTAATTGTGATAAAAGTTCATTATATGAATTTTTGCATTTATTGTGGGGAGAAGGGTGTCACAGAATGTAGTGAATCTTGCTTCAGTGCCACACTGAAGAATGCTGTTGTCACAAGCTTCTTCCTTCTACTTTCATCTATTTACTTGCATTAAAAATTTATCAAAATTCATACATTTAAAAATTAAGATAAATAAATGTGATTTAAAATCTTGTTTTATCCCTAGTAATACATATCCACAAGCACACGACTGTGTGGCTAAAGATGTAGATTGCCCCGACTATCTCATTAATATGAGGTAATAAATAATAAAAAAATATTTATTTTTTATGTTAGTTATAGAAATTTGTAGCATTGTATCCATTTAAAACCATGTTCAGAGGCTGCAAACAGTGGCTCAGGTGATAAACTGTCAACTACACAAGTCAGAAGACCAACTTTAAATCCCTGAACCATCTCTCCAGTAAATCCCTAGTACCAATAAAACATCCAGGCACAGCAGTAACCAAGTACTAGAGGCACAGCAAGGGGCTGAGACAGGTAGAGCCCTGCCATTTATACAATGGAATTTTCTTCTGTTTTGAGAAAATGAGCCAGCTCCTGCCTAGCTGAATCTTTAAGTTCAATGAGAGATCTTGTTTCCAAACTTAGTTGCCAAGTACTAAAGGAGGACACCTGAAGTCAACCTCTGGTTTACACACACACATACACACACACACACATACACACACACACACGTATGTTGCCACTAATTCTGCAGTTTTATATCCCATGTCAAGACTTATAACACAATAACAAGTTTGCCATTTGCAGCTAGTTCACATCAATAAAAATTTTTGCCAACTTAACAGTACCCAAGGAGGTTGGCAGCCACTCGTCAATGGCAGCATGGTTCTTGATCATCCTCAGAGGTTGTACTAATCAGGAAAGGACAATAATGTTTGAAAGGCACGGGCTAATGAGAACCATTTGTTTCTGCAGTGCTTACCCAAATGGCAGCACTTATTCAGAGGCCTCACTGGGTCTCCAAAACTGCATGTGAGCTTGCCTTCGGGTACAGAGCCTCGTTCATGTTTTCACTGCATTGTCCACAGGCCAGTGGTGCCCCACCCAACCCTACTGAGGGCGCTTATTTACACTTTCATCTGACATCATCACCATGAACAAAGCGTCTAGTGGAGACATGAGCACTGATGGAGAACAGACAGCTCTTCAAAAGCCTGCTGTCCCAGCTCAGCCACCACTGATTAAAGTGGACAGACCTAGACAAAAAGTCTGTTGAACTCTGCAGTGTTGTTCTTTCCACCTCTAAGAGGAATAGACGAGTGTTTGCCTTATACCATCACTGGGAGCTTGTTAAGAAAAGATATTGTATTGATTTTGCAAAAATCTACACAATACTGAGGTGCTGTGACTATTTAGCCAGATACAATTACTTATTACTTACTATGCTAGACACTACTTGGAAGTGAAAATACAGCGTCTTGTTTACATCCTTAAGGAGTTTCCAAAGTAGTCAGAAAACGGGAGGTGAAGAGTTTGTTGGTACAAGAAAATAAATAAATAGATAGATAGATAGATAGATAGATAGATAGATAGATAGATAAGTAAAAGCATATAAACTCCAAAGTAACAAGGCTTCCCTGTCATGCACATTCCTCAGAAACAGAGAGCATTCTCTGATTAAGCCCTGGGGAACACAGCCCACAAACTTAAGAATTTTTTCAGCTCTCCGTCATAAATATTAATTATATGAAAAAGAGAGCTATGTGCTTTCTTACCATCTCAATCTCCAAATTCAAACAAAGTTCAATGTAAGGTAAAACTGGGACTTTCAACGGGTGTGTACAGTTGTACACTGCTTGGAAGCCCTTAGCTTTTTGTGATGAGAAACAGGAGGACAAAATCATGCATTGTTTACAGTGAACATTCCACCAAAGTAAACAGAAAAACCGAAACAAAAATATAAAATTTCTACCTATTTATGTAATAAAACTTTAATGAACAATAGAGAATATGCCAGAACACACCTCCTGGACCTTAAGTTCAGCCTGACAAAATGAAGGATAAAAAATGTGAATAAAAAAATACAATGTCTGTATGATAAGAACTTCAAGTCTCTGAAGAAAGAAATCTCAGAAGATCTCAGAAGACGGAAAGACCTCCCATGCTCATGGATTGGCAGGATTAATATAGCCGAACACAATCTACAGATTCAATGCAATCACCATCAAAATTCCAACTCAATTCTTCACCGAGTTAGAAAGGGCAATTTGCAAATTCATCTGGAATAATAAAAAACCTAGGAGAGCAAGAACTATTCTCAACAATAAAAGAACCTCTGGTGGAATCACCATGCCTGACCTCAAGCTGTACTACAGAGCAATTGTGTTAAAAAAACAAACAAACAAACAACAAAAAAACTGCATGGTACTGGTATAGTGACAGACAGGTAAATCAATGGAATAGAATTGAAGACCCAGAAATAAGCCCACACACCTATGGTCACTTGATCTTTGACAAGGGAACTAAAACCATCCAGTGGAAAAAGGACAGCATTTTTAACAAATGGTGCTGGCACAACTGGCAGTTATCATGTAGAAGAATGCAAATTGATCCATTCTTATCTCCTTGTACTAAGCTCAAGTCTAAGTGGATCAAAGAACTCCACATAAAACCAGAGACACTGAAATTTATAGAGGAGAAAGTTGGGAAAAGCCTCGAAGATATGGGCACAGGGGAAAAATTCCTGAACAGAATAACAATGGCTTGTGCTGTAAGATGGAGAAAAGACAAATGGGACCTCAGAAAATTGCAAAGCTTCTGTAAGGCCAAAGACACTGTCAATAAGACAAAAAGACCACCAACAGGTTGGGAAAGATCTTTACCAATCTTAAATCAGATAGGGGACTAATATCCAATATATATAAAGGAATCAAGAAGATGGACTCCAGAAAATCAACTAACCCCATTAAAAAATGGGGCTCAGAGCTAAACAAGGAATTCTCAACTGAGGAATACCGAATGGCTGAGAAGCACCTGAAAAAAATGTTCAGCATCCTTAATCATCAGGGAAATGCAAATCAAAACAACCCTGAGATTCCACCTCACACCAGTCAGAATGGCTAAGATCAAAAATTCAGGTGACTGCAGATGCTGGTGAGGATGTGGAAAAAGAGGGACACTTCTCCATTGTTGGTGGGATTGTAAGCTTGTACAACCACTCTGGAAATCAGTCTGGCAGTTCCTCAGAAAATTGGACATAGTACTACCGGAAGATCCAGCAATACCTCTCCTGGGCACATACCCAGAAGATGTTCCAACTTGTAATAAGGGCACATGCTCCACTATGTTCATAGCAGCCTTATTTATAATAGCCAGAAGCTGGAAAGAACCCAGACGTCCCTCAACAGAGGGATGGATACAGAAAAAGTGGTACATTTACACAATGGGGTACTACTCAGCTATTAAAAACAATGAATTCATGAAATTCTTAGGCAAATGGATGTATCTGGAGGATGTCATCCTGAGTGAGGTAACCCAATCACAAAAGAACACACATGATATGTACTCACTGATAAGCGGATATTAGCCCAGAAACTTAGAATATCCAAGATACAATTTGCAAAACACATGAAACTCAAGAAGAAGGAAGACCAAAGTGTGAATACTTCATTCCTTCTTAGAATGAGGAACAAAATACACTTGGAAGAAGTTACAGAGACAAAGTTCAGAGCTGAGATTAAAGGGTGGACTATCCAGAGACTGCCCCACCTGGGGATCCATCCCATATACAACCACCAAGCCCAGACACTATTGCATATGCCAGAAAGATTTTGCTGACAGAACACTGACAAAGCTGTCTCCTGTGAGGATATGCCTGTACCTGGCAAATACAGAAGTGGAAGCTCAGTCATCCATTGGATGGAGCACAAGGTCCCTAATGAAGGACCCAGAGAAAGTACCCAGGGAGCTGAAGGGGTCTGAAGCCCCATAGGAGGAACATCAATATGAACTAACCAGTACCCCCAGAGCTCCTTGGAACTATACCACCAATCAAAGAAAAAAAATGGTGGAACTTGTGGCTCTAGCTATATATGTAGCAGAGGTTGGCCTAGTCGGTCATCAATGGGAGGAGAGGCCCTTGGTCCTGTGAAGGCTCTATGCCCCAGTATAGGGGAATGCCCGGACCAGAAAGCAGGGGTGGGTGGGTTGGGGAGCAGGTAGAGGAAAGGGGATAGGAGATTTTTGGAAGGGAAACTAAAATAGGGGATAACATTTGAAATGTAAATAAAGAAAATATCAAAAAATATACAATGTTTCTCGAGTGACATGGGTGATTAACATAAGAAGTTCTACAGAGAGAAAGGTAATACAAGTTCAAAGATCCACGCCCCAATATACTCACCAGATCTGAATACTGAAGAGAGGAGCTAGGCAGAGGGAAAGAACTGTGAGAGTGATGTCGGTCATGGCCCAACACAGCCAACCCAGCTGGCCTTTGCAGACTGTGGTTTGGAAATAGGCTTTTACTCCAAGGACATCAGAATGACTATAAGCAGGGAAGAGGTAGTAGGAATGTTTTCCAAGGATTGTTCTGACAGTTTTTTAGGTATGGAAATCTGGGAGACGGTGACTGATGCTACATGCTACTTCTAAGACAAAGAAGAGATTCTAAAATGAACAAGTTCAAGGGGATAGATGGGCGTGAGGATGAAGATGCCAAAGTAATTGGTTTTGAGATGGACTTCAAGGTCTAGTGAGCCTCTTGTCAATTACGTAAGCAGAGAGTCTTTAGACAAGGATCTTCCTTCACTGACGCCTCTCCTTCTTTCCCCAAATTACCCACTATCCCCTCCTTGTCTGTCTTGCAACAGTCTACGTGTCTCTGCTACTAAATTCCACTCTACTAAGACCATCCAGAACAGCAGGGTCGGCAGCAGAATTAAGAGAAACTTTATCTGCAACTCACGTTTGTGTATGACAGTATGTAGCAATACCACTTTGCCTACAAATATTTTAGGGAAAATAGATATATTTTACATGGTAGAATTTTTCTATTTTTGAAATAAGGTCACTTATTCTCCTGAGAACATGACCAATAAACCAGTATATTTCTGTACTTCGACCCCATAAATCAAGTAACATAAAATATAACAAAAAGACCAATGCCTAAACCCATCTCTCAAGAGTGAGTTCAACTAACATTTCTTTATGTCACTGAGAGTTCAGCCTAGCTACTCAATAAACCCCAAGTTAAAATCAGAACTCTGTCTACATACTAGTTCTTTTTAAGGGTGACAAATTAAGTAACAGGAAGTTGTATTGTAATTAAATCATCAGTAGTGCCCAATATGCCAACTACCACAAGGAAAAAAGATGCTTCAACTACATTTGGAGATTAACAGTGTATCTACAAGGCAAAGTCACCTCACAATGGTCTACTTGGGTGACCCTTCCAGTTTGAGAAGAGGAGGATCCACAGAACTACTTTCTTATTAATAAGCACTGACCAGACACTTGTTACGCCTAGCAACATGCTGTGAGGTATCTATCACATGATGATATGTGATCTCAGCTCCTTATGTCCTCCACTGTCTGTCGTGGGTCCCCACCTGCATGCATCCCTGCATCAGCACAGACCTGCTCTCACCTCTATAGTGTTTTGGGTGTGTTATGGGCTTCTCTGCACCTAAGCACTCTATCTTGAGTTCTCTGTGTCTCACTCCCCTCTTCTTCTGCTCTTAGTACATTATGGGTCTTTATGTCTAATTTACTACGTTTAATCACCAAGAACTAAGAAACTATGCTCACTGATTAGGTTTGACTAGACAGCCAGCAAGCTCCAAGCATCCTCACACTTGTCTCTGCCTCGCCATCACTGGGATAATAGGTGTATACTGTTCATCCACTTGTTGTTTATGTGGGTGCTGGGGAGGTGAACCTGGATCCTCATGCAAAGGACTTCTCTGAATGAGCTGTTTCTTCTACTCCATAGCCATCACACATTGTGGCAAATCCTTCTATGCAAGGAAAGAGGCAGAACACATTCAGCAGTTTCTGCTGTTAAAGTTGAATCACTGAAACAGAAATGTTAAAAGGCAGGGGTGCCATCTAGCTGCCGCGAAGATGAGGCATTATGTATTATCATAAACTCTTATAAAAACGACAATGTTATCATTTTATGTAGGCAATGAAACACTTAAGCATTCTTTCTTGTGTCTTCATACAGATGAGGAAAGAGAATAGTGCAGAGGCAATGCAGTGAGGTAACCGTCAAGTAACCACTGGCTTGTTGTGAGAAATCGCCCATGAAGAGCTACTTCAAGAAACACTGAGTTTGTACTTTCTATAGATTTCCATTGCCTTGGTCAATTAGAGTTACTAAGTTGGTGTATGGAGTCCTCACAGTTTTAATGCTTATGTAGCTACGTTAAGCATACCCACTGATAATATTGATTTTTATGTGTGTGAAATTCACCATTTCACGCTGGTTTTCTTTTCAGTGTTATTGCTATAATCTACTTATCTTCTCTGGTTGATACATGTATGCCTTTAACTTGGTTGCTTTAATAGCCAAGCATATCCATAATAAGACAGGTGTGGTAGAGTCTGTCTCTAATCTCAGCCACTGTAGATGGTGAAAGCAGAAAGATTACACGATTCAGCCTGCATGCAATAGAGAATAAGTTCAAAGCCCACTTCAAGTTAGTAATACCCTGTCAAACAAAACAGGGTTAGGATAGAGACCAATGTCAAGTGCCTTCTTAGTTCACATGAGGACAATGTTCAATTCCACTGCCATATCCCATAAAAAATCCACAATATAAATATGCTTTATAATAGCTGAGTAGTACTCCATTGTGTAAATGTACCACATTTTTTGTATCCATTCCTCTGTTGAGGGGCATCTGGGTTCTTTCCAGCTTCTGGCTATTATAAATGAGGCTGCTATGAACATAGTGGAGCATGTGTCCTTCTTACCGGTTGGAACATCATCTGGATATATGCCCAGGAGAGGTATTGCAGGATACTCTGGTAGTACTATGTCCAATTTTCTGAGGAACCACTAGACTGACTTCCAGAGTGGTTGTACAAGCTTGCAATCCCACCAACAAAGAAGGAGTGTTCCTCTTTCTCCACATCCTCAGCAGCATCTGCTGTCACCTGAATTTTTGATCTTAGCTATTCTGACTGGTGTGAGGTGGAATCTCAGTGTTGTTTTGATTTGCATTTCCCTAATGATTAAGGATGCTGAGCATTTTTTCAGGTGCTTCTCAGCCATTTGGTATTCCTCAGTTGAGAATTCTTTGTTTAGGTCTGAGCCCCATTTTTAATGGGGTTAGTTGATTTTCTGGAGTCCACCTTCTTGAGTTCTTTATATATATTGGATATTAGTTCCCTATCTGATTTAGGATTGGTAAAGATCATTTCCCAATCTGTTGATGGCCTTTTTGTCTTATTGACAGTGTCTTTTGCCTTACAGAAGCTTTGCAATTTTATGAGGTCCCATTTTGGATGGACCTGGAGGGTATCATCCTGAGTGAGGTAACACAATTACAAAAGAACTCACATGATATGTACTCACTGATAAGTGGATATTAGCCCAGAAACTTAGAATACCCAAGATACAAGATACAATTTACAAAACACATGAAACTCAAGAAGAACGAAGACCAAAGTGTGGACACTTTGCCCCTTCTTAGAATTAGGAACAAAACACCCATGGAAGGAGTTACAGAGCCAAAGTTTGGAGCTGGGACGAAAGGATGAACCATTTAGAGACTGCCATACCCGGAGATCCATCCTATAATCAGCCTCCAAATGCTCACACCATTGCATACATTAGCAAGATTTTGCTAAAAGGACCCTGATATAGCTGTCTCTTGTGAGGTTATGCCGGGGCCTAGCAAACACAGAAGTGGATGCTCACAGTCAGCTATTGGATGGATCACAGGGCTCCCAATGGAGGAGCTAGAGAAAGTACCCAAGGAGCTAAAGGGGTCTGCCACCCTATAGGTGGAACAACAATATGAACTAACCAGTACCCCCAGAGCACGTGTCTCTAGCTGCATATGTAGCAGAAGATGGGCTAATCGGCCATCATTGGAAAGAGAGGCCCATTGGTCTTGCAAACTTTATATGCCTCAGTACAGGGGAACACCAGGGCCAAGAAGTGGGAGTTGGTGAGTAGGGAAGTGGGGGGGAGGATATGCGGGACTTTTGGGATAGCATTGGAAATGTAAATGAAGAAAATACCTAATAAAAATAAATAAATAAATAAATAAATAAATAAATAAATAAATAAATAAATATGTTTCATATTTAAACTATAATGCATGATGATACTAAGTAATTTCATTCATTTATAATAAATATATTTTCTCTCTTTTGAAAAAATTAAAGAACATTCAGACAAACATGTTCACATATCTACTTTTATTGTTTGGGAATTTGATATGCACATAATGTGCATTGATCAAATCTATCCCTGTTTCCTTGTGATCCAAGTCCTCTGTTATCACCATAATTTTCCCCTTGCAACTCTGTGTGCTCTTTAAAAACACAGCTCTGAGTTCACTTAGTAATGCCTGTATTTGAGTGAGTGTAGGATCATTCACTGCAGGATGGGTGGCCTGTCAGGGGCCACATCCCTGAAATAGGAAGGAAGCTGAGCCTTCTTCCTCCATCATCCCATCATTTGCCAACAGCTCCCCAGCTTACCATGAGACTTGATGAGTATCTCTCTATCTGTGCTGGGAATGGCTGGCTTGCTCTTGTGCAGGTCCTGTGCATGCAACACCAACCACAATGAGCCAATATGTATAATGAATGCCCTTGTCACAAACACTGTTTTAATACAGGCATTTCATGTTTAATTTTTCAAGATATAGGGACAGGATAGTGATATCCTTGTAACCAATTTAAAGGTCAGAAACCACCCTCAAAATTTCATACGCTTCTATTTTGAGCATTGATTGGTAGAACAACTTGTGTGGCTGAAACAGCTCACCTGGGTCTAGAAGATTTCTTTGTGAGTTAGATATTCATGTATCAGGAAGGTGGTTTCAAGAGCCTTGAATAGAGCTGTTAACCAAGGACCCTAATTCCTCCCCTCACTGCCTTTACAGTCTTAGTACCTTTCAATTGCTGTGGTAAGACTCTGTGACCCAATTATAGAAGAAAGAGTTTCAGAGGATGAGTTCATGACCATCATGGTGGAAAATTATGGAAGCAGGCAGACAGGGATGGCACTGGAGCAACAGCTGAGAGCTTATATCTTGAAACAACAACCATGAAGCAGAAAGCAAATAATGGGATATGGCAAAGACTTTTAAAACCTCACATCGTATCCCAAGAAGCACACTTCCTCCAACAAGGCCACATAGCTTAATCCTTCCAAACAGTTCCAGCTAGTGACAACATGTTTGAATACATAAACCTGTGGGGCCATTGTCATTCAGACCACTACAGTTGTCTATGGACTACAGATGCCTATTCACATGTGGCAGCCAGCTCTAAAAGCAGGTACTCAAGAATAAGTAAATGGGAGCTGTTGAACTATTAAGTCCTGGTCTTGAAAACTGGATGTGTTCTTTCAACCGTATTATTGGCCAGTCAGCCACACAGCCTACCTAAATTCAAGGAGACTTTTCACAAGCCCCATAATCAGTCCTCTAAACTCATTTCCCTTTACACTAACACAGAATAAATATATTTTTAAAAATGAAGCCAGCTAGAATCTACAAGTGGGATTGCTAAGGGGAAGTATGCATATGCCAGTATGAATAAATATTTCTAGATTTTTTCCCAAAAGGACTTATTCAAGATACAGCATATACTTACAGTATTTTGGGTGCCATTCTATTTTTTTTTCAATGTAGTTCTTACTATTTTTTTTATTACATCTTTTCCTCAATGCCATTCTATTTATATTAAGATAAATGATTAAAGTAGACAAAACCTTTACCCTAATGCTGGGTAAAATTTTTGACAGTCCTCAATCATTCAATTACCTAATGAGTGCTATTTCAAGTGATGAGAAATGAAGACAAGGTAAGGAAATGGGTGTGCACTTCTAAAAATAAAGTGGAATTTCAGATAAAATAGTCAAGGAAGGCTTCGCTCTAAGTGTAATAAAAAATAAGTTCAATACCTGAAGGGGAACAGACATGAGTTTTGCAAAGAACGTCGTTGAGAAGCCATGTGTTAGAAAACTGGACACAACAGAAGACTAGTCACGACTGAGGAATGGATACAGAAAGTGTGGTACATTTACACAATGGAGTACTACTCAGCTATTAAAAAGAATGAATTTATGAAATTCCTAAGCAAATGGATGGACCTGGAGGGCATCATCCTGAGTGAGGTAACACAATCACAAAGGAACTCACACAATATGTACTCACTGATAAGTGGATATTAGCCCAAAACTTAGGATACCCAAGATATAAGATACAATTTGCTAAACACACGAAACTCAAGAGAATGAAGACCAAAGTGTGGACACTGTGCCCCTTCTTAGAATTGGGAACAAAACACCCATGGAAGGAGTTACAGAGACAAAGTTTGGAGCTGGGGCGAAAGGATGGACCATTTAGAGACTGCCATATCCAGGGATCCATCCCATAATCAGCTTCTAAACGCTGACACCATTGCATACACTAGCAAGAGTTTCCTGAAAGGACCCTGATATACCTGTCTCTTGTGAGACTATGCCGGGGCCTAGCAAACACAGGAGTGGATGCTCACAGTCAGCTATTGGATGGATCACAGGGCTCCCAATGGAGGAGCTAGAGAAAGTACCCAAGGAGCTAAAGGGATCTGCAACCCTATAGGTGGAACAACATTATGAACTAACCAGTAACCCGGAGCTCTTGATTCTAGCTGCATATGTATCAAAAGATGGCCTAGTCAGTCATCACTGGAAAGAGAGGCCCATTGGACACGCAAACTTTATATGCCCCAGTACAGGGGAACGCCAGGGCCAAAAAAATGGGAATGGGTGGGTAGGGAAGTGAGGGGGAGGGTATGGGAGACTTTGGGGATAGCATTGGAAATGTAATTGAGGAAAATATGTAATAAAAAATATTTTAAAAAATTAAAAAAAAAAGAGTAGGCAGGACAGGCTTATGGAAGCTTATCCTCCCATACCCCTAGCCTCCTAGAAGAATATACAATCACTTCTAGGCAATCTCTGGAGATTGGTTCTAAGACTCTTCCCCCTAATATTAAAATTTATATATGTCCAAGTCCCTCACATAGGATGGCATAATATTTACATGTAATGCAGACTTATTCTCCTATGTACATCAGAGCTCCCTCCTCCTTTTCCCTTCCCGAGATACCACCCTTCCTTTTCTCTTTGATTTGGTGTTGGAGATCAAACCAATATCCAAGTGAAGCCAACCTGTTGCTCTACTACCAAGCCAGAATCACCAGCTCCCAGATTATTTTCAATATCTAAGCCTATGTAAATGTTATAATAAGTGCTTACCACACAGTATTGCTTTGGGAACAATATAAAAGAGAGACTTTATCTGTAGCTTTTCAGTGCAGATGCGATCCCCGACCTACCACCAACTGTTCCTGACCCATGCTTGGCCAGAGGATGTGGAGCCTGCATATATAAAGCATAAGCTGTGCTTACTGGTCTTCTGTGTTCTTGTCTGTGAATTGCCCTTCATGATGAAGTCACATATAGACACACATACGCCCCATGTATAGTCCTTATAGGAATTTAAAGAACCAGCTTTCTGTGAGAATACTAAGAGGATGAGAAACAAAATATGCTGCTTGCAAAAAGGATGAAACATGCCGTATACCATTCACATTAATCTAGTGGGCTGGGGGTAGGAACATAGCTCTAAAGCATACTTAGAATCCTAAGCATCCCAGAGCAAGGAATGTTGAAGCTAAAGATGGCCACGGAGATGACCACCTGGGGAATACTAAAACCAGAAGAGCCACACTTCTTTGTAATTAAGATCAACCCTTATAAAAATGGCAACAGTTGAAGGTGACTGCTCTGATTAACTGTAATAATTGCTTTACATTATGCAGGCCTTGTTTGGGTAACCAATGAGGATGGGGAAAAAAAATCTCACAAGGACTCATCCCTAGATAAAGAATTTCAGGCAATTCATGGCTACCGAGAGAATGAAAAATCAGTCTTCTCCAGCGCCAACCTCCTAATAGGTTACCCTATTCCAAGTGATCAGCCCTAAACAGGGACACATAGGGGCAACATTAAATGGACTCAGTACATTGTGTGTGTGTATATACACATGTGTGTATGTGAGTGTGTATAATAATTAAAGGAGAAAAGGCTGATAGTCTGAGAAGGACTGGGTGATCACAGATGGAGCTGGGGGTGGGGAAAGAGGAAAGAGTGAACATGATATAAACATGACGCTCACACATGACATTCTCAAAAAATTAATCATAATTAAAATGTGTGTCCAAAGAAATAGTCAGAATTCCCACATGCCGTTTTTATTCAGAGTCAAAATCCTGCTGTAGTTAGAAATGTTATTAGCCTGTATATAACAAATCTTCTGTTGTTGTCATCTATAATTCAGAAAATATTCACTTTGGGAGGAAAGTCCTCTATGAAAGCTCATAGGTCAAAGACCTCTGTCTACTACAATTCTTCCAGTCTGAATCCAGTGGAAGGACGGTAGCAAGTATCACAGTTGGTCAGTGGTTTGTCTTCAGTCCTGAGAGAGCAGAATTCCTGCCCCCTCGTCAACTCAACAAGCGCTTTATTGTTGGGTGATTTTTGGACTTCTGACATCTCCAGACCCCTGAGATTGAAGTCAAAGACTTTAAACAAAATAGCACTATTCAACTCATCTTGAGGCTTAAATAGCATTTTTTCTCCAAAGCAAAAGATATTATCCTTCCCCAACCCTGTCATTAACATTTTTTGAACTCCTGCCTGCAGAAGACCTCCTGACCGGACACTGTTCAATAAGATGTTCTGTTGTGCCCTTATCAGGAGGCCTATTTGGAAATCAAACGTTTAAGAGCTCTCATAGATTCTCTAATGATCATTAGTTAGTGAATATAACAGATTGTTCTAAAGAGAATGCTACCTCCTGAGAATAGCATAGGCTGGGAACTCACAGAAGGAAATGCTGCTCCCAGCTGGACCTCCTAGATTTATTTGATAAAGTATTTCACCTGAACGCTAATTGCTCACTGGTTTTAAGCTGGAACAAATTAGAACCACCTCTGTCTTGCCTCAATTAAATGTTATCAGAGTTCACGATACTTTCTCAGTCACGGCGCTGTTTTCTGAAATGGATTCTATGAACACACTGTTTTAAAGTACCCAAAGCCCATCTGAACCCCATGAACTAAATCTAAGAAGGTAATACTAAATATGGCTGAATATATATGTCTAAATTTAGGCTTCAAACATCAGTTGGAAATATGGAAAGTAGACAAAATCTAATTTACCATGGTTCTTAGGGAAACAGATGTAAAATACTTAATTGCAAACTTATTGTATGACACAAGTTGTCCTTAGGGGGGGAAAATTGTGGGTTGAAAAAAAAAGTAAACGGGAAAGAGATCTTCAGCCCACTTCATATGCACAGACAGCGTGTGGGCGTTTTAGGAGAAAGAAGACTTTGTGGGTCACGCTAACCAGTTCTAAATGTGCAAAACAGTGAAAAAATCCACGTGGTTTTAGATGATTTACTATAAATGAGTAAAAGCCACAGGAGGGCTGGGGTTTGACCAGAACATTGACAGCCAGAATGTTTTCCTAGGGAGAGTACTGTCTCTCAGCAGACAGTTCAAAGGCAGCGTGGACATATCTGTTCATGAATACAAACTAGATAAAGAATTTCTGGGGTTCCAGGACCATTCTAACCACCTCTTATTTTAAAACAAACATTTAGTAAACAGTTTGCTGACTTCCAAAAATCATCTTGTAGAAGTTAATGTACAAGAGGAAAGCAGGCTGAAGTGCATTGGTATTAGCCATAGGAAATAACACTACAGCCTGGCACTAAAAAAGTACATAAACAAATATATATGTCACTAAAGTTACAAAAATCTGGTTAAAAAATCTTAAAGCCAAGAAATTGCAGAAAACAAAGATCTCTTCCTACTCAAAGCCCTGATGCCAAGGCAAAAACAAGCAGGAGGACTAGAACATCAAACTAAATCAATTTTATTACAGTTCGTTTACTGACCAAGAATAGCTATCACTCCCAAGGAAGGACAACTCAATAAATTACTTTTAGAAAGAGCAATTCAATCACCCACATAGCTCCTCACTGCTACCAAAAAGATCAGAGGGAGTTATTATTAGCATCTTGCGAAAGATACATCAGAAACCACAGCAAAGGCCTTGGATGTTTAAAAACCCACATAGTTTCCATCTGTGTTTACAGCCATAACTAAATGTGTCTAAACACTGGACATACCCAGGAAAGAGACAACCCAGATATGTGATTAGTGAATAAGATAACCATGGAAACGCACGCAGATAGTAACCTCAGGTGCTGAAGGACATAAAGACACTGAAGTTCAGAGAGCAGTCTCTCCCTGAAAACCATACAGTGAGCATCTTTTTTTCTGAGCTATGTTCGAATGTCCACGTTTTACACAGAATTAAATGAGCATCCCTGGCCAAGGAGAAGCTTAAACTCAGAAAGGATATTTTCAAAAGGCAGATTCTGGAAATAACCCTAGAAGTCTGTGGAGTGTTTGCTGGGATGAGCCTCTGTCTCTCTGTAGAACATACTTCACTGGTTACCAAATCTCAAGGTGTCTCTAAATGTCGTGGAGGAGCATGTTTGTAGTTCCCCCAAATGCCTGTCTCAAAGCCCAGTCCATAGTCTGCTCTCTATGGCAGTTTATAGAATGAATGAACAACCCCAACTGAGGTGCAGGGACACAGTCAGACATCACTGCCCTTTCCTTGAAAACAGATAGGAAATAATTTACCTAAAACACTTTGGAATTTTAGGTGGTTTCATCAAGTGTAGCACAATGATGATATAGGCTTAGGACGACGCCATTAACATATTCTTAAAAATTACTTTTGAAACCCTTCAAAATAGAAATTCTTCAAATAGAGAACTTCTACACTACTCTTATGATTGTTTCTGGATTTTGTTGCAAAAGTTAGTCTCAACTTCATAACAAATTCCCCATAATCAAAAGTAATCCTGGTGAGCCAGAATATGTGTGTTTTGACAATACATTTTCCCATTGTTGAGATGTCAGATTTCCCCAATTCATCCAAACACTTCTTCCTGTGTGGGCTCTTTTTAGGATTAATAGTGGGTATGTATAGTTTATCTGCCCCCAACTAAAGTTGTTGTTTTGGCCATTAGAATACCTAGTACTTCCTTATACAAACCTTTTCTTTTCCCTTTTTTTTTTCTTTTCTTTTTAATCCTAGCTCCTCTTGCAGTAGCAGTGTTACCACTGAATAAAACTGTCCCTTATATGTTCCATCTCCTCCCTCAGCTGTCCCAATCACATGGACCTAATGAACTTTCTGGAAACCACAGTGAAAGTCAGGGTAAGCTATGCAGAACAGACACGTTCGTTTTAGGCGTAAGATGTGGTTGCCATTATCAGCACACAAGTTTCTTTTAGGGCTCGGTTGCTTTTGAATCCTTTGTTACAGAGTTTGGAGTGTGTCTTAAAATATAAATATTTATAGCAAAGAAAAGCAAAGTCATATAGTTTTACAGTCAAACTCCTTCCTCCTGGACATTCCAGGCTTATTTATTGCAAGTGGGGCTCTTCTTATGGTAGGGAGAGGAGAACAGGCTTGAAAACACATCACTAAAATATCCAAGAATAAATAGGCCAGCTCTCTATCACATTGACAGCCAGCTAAAAGTGTTGCCCAGGGACTTGCAACTCTCCACAAGCAGTTTGCTAGTCACTGACCCATCCTGCCTTTTTCGGAACTTGGTAAGTCCCCAAGCTAAAATAAGATCTCAAGACACTTGAGAGTAAGATGGTAACTATAAGGGAATGAACTGTATCTGACCTCCAGAGTAGCAGTGGCTTTACCTCTATCATCCCAAGGCAGTCTTCAGCCATTGCCTTCGGCCACTGCCAAAACTGTTAAGCTAAACTCACAACATCTAGACAACCTCATTTCCCAAGCAACACGTCTGGACAATCATGTTCTGTTGTGCCTCAGTGCAAGACCTTGGCTTGCAGCATGACTCGCTAGCCATTACAATGTTCTAATATCTCTTTGGGGGCCAAGTCAAGGCTGCAAGCAGAGTAAAGCCAGTCCACTGGAAGAATGCAAAAATGATTCCAGGTGAAAGGGAAAAGAACAGAAAGCGGGAGTGGGGGTAGGGGTCTCAAAAAGCAGCGTGATTATACACATTTATCATTTTTGCAGTTCTTTCCAGCCTATTCTTTCAAAACTGCAAAGACTCACATCATAAAATCATTTAGACTATGTTCCCTTACCCTTTCATTTATTTATAGGCATAACCCTGCACAATCAGAAACTGTGACATATTTATGAAGTACAAGGGAGAATATCACACACAATATATCTGGAGTAGATACAGATAAGTAGTTAAAGGTGACAGTTAGCGATGCATTGAGTTTTCCTTGTATAGGTGCTTGGAACTAGAAGTGTTTTGGAATTAACAATATTTTGTGCACACATAATGATACATATTTGGATAGAAAAATAATTTGTTTCATCTATACCTTATGTACATAACTTGAAGGAAATTTGTCATACTACATAAAGCAGTTTTGACATTTTTTTTATTGCAACCAATCATGTTGGTTTAGCTGTAGACTTTTGTACTGTGACATCAGGTTGACCTTTAAAACATATTTCAGATTTTTCATGTTTTTGTACTGGAGGTTCTCAACCTATACACTATTCGTATCAATCATGTCTAACATGACAGCACCAATAGTTATGTAAAAGGGGAAATCTCCCAGGGCCCAATTCTGGACAACGCGTGACTGCTAAGAGAAGAAAAGATGTCTTTTCCAGACATTAGCACCTTAGTTGGTTATCCAACACCAAGCGGACAAGCCTGAAAACATCTACCCCAGGAAACACCAATCCTACTCAGTCAGGTGTATTTACACATTTATGTATTTGTATGCATATGAAACAATAACACTTAAAGAAAAAGAGAGCATCCATTTGAGAGTAGGTGGGGGAACATGGCTGTAGTAGGGTGGAGGGAATATTGAGGGAGTGGAGGAAGGACGGGAGAGAAGCGATATGACTGTATCTTAATTAGAATTAAAGATGTAAATATGTCTTAATGTCAAATATATTTTAAGAGCTCTCAAGGCAAAAGCCACATTTTACATGGTTTATCAAGACAAAACAGTAAGTGTCTTCATGACAGACTGCATCTAATATGTAAATTGCTGACTTCCACTAAGCCAAAGCTAGAAACAAACGGATATAAGATGAAAAACATCAGAGGATTTTCCACTTTCAGAACAATTGCTGTCTTATGAAGATAGAACTGAAATTCTAGGTCATTTTTTTTTTTTTGGTCAACCTCAAAACTTCTACAGCTTATAGTTTATTTATCTTAACCTTTTTTCCAATTTATTTATTTATTTATTTATTGGTTTTTTGAGACAGGGCTTCTTTGTGTAGCCCTGGCTGTCCTGGAACTCACTCTGTAGACCAGGCTGGCCTTGAACTCAGAAATCTGCCTGCCTCTGCCTTCCAAGTGCTGGGATTAAAGGCATGTGCCACCACGCCCGGCTTATTTATTTTTTATTAGATATTTTCTTTATTTACATTTCAAATGCTATCCCAAAAGTTCCCTACACCCTCCCCCTACCCTGCTCCCCTACCCATCCACACCCACTTCTTGGTCCTGGCGTTCCCCTGTACTGGGGCATATAAAGTTTGCACTGACTGCTTTTCCAGAGGACCTGAGTTCAAATCCCAGCAACCACATGGTGGCTCACGACCATCTGTAATGAGATCTGATTCTCTCTTCTGGTTTGTCTGAAGAGAGCTACAGTGTACTTCCTAATGGTGGCCAACTAGGCCATCTTCTGCTACATATGCAGCTAGAGACACTAGCTCTGGCGGTACTGGTTATTTCATATTGTTGTTCCACCTATAGGGTTGCAGACTCTGGGTCATTCTTGAAGAAAAGAGAAAGCTAAATGTCCCTGGAATATGAGATAAACACTTAGCAGTTGTCATCTTAGTTCACTGGTTTGTTTTTCCTCTTACTCAGTCAACTTGGTCCATAACTGTAATGACGAACTCTGAAAACAAACCACCTCTAGAAAGCACTTTTGGTTGAATGTCCTGTCTGTGGCTTCCAATTTAAGATATGAACTTTTCACACATTTTCTCTGGAAGAAAAATATTCTTTTGTGGGCCATTTGTCTGTTCATCACTCCAAACCTCGGTCAAAGGTAAATTAAAGAGCAATGAATGAGTGGTATACAAGGACATACAGGGCCATCTTCCCAGGTTTTCTGTAAGCTTAAAAATCAGTCAAAATTCCCAGACTTCCAAATGTCACGGAATCAGAAATGATCTGCAGCTGGCAAAAACCGTGCCTCTTCTAGAGCATGAAACAAATCACAGTCAACTGCTGTGAAGGAGCCCCGCATTATCACTCCTGGGATTAAAATGAAAGCATCTTCATATAACACTTCTGGGTGTTTTAAAGGAACCAAAATTTCAGAATTCTCAGTATATCCCTATAAGTATTGCCTACTCAAAGGTATTTTCTCTTGAGTGACAGTAAGGAAAACATACTAAAGGAGAGTTGCTTGTAGAATTCTGGTACAAAGCATGAAGAGGAGATTCAGGATCTAGTTTATTTTTAGAACACATATGCAAACATACCTCCAAATATATATTTGGTTTGTTTAAGGTCTTCAACTCAGGGATGCATATAGTGAGTCTCAGGAAGTCACCAATCTTTCAGAAACCCATTTTATTACCTATGTCCAATCAAATTCTTTTGAATTGTTTCAAGTGTATCAAGTCATCATTTGAATTTGATCTTCAATACCTTGAAAAAAATCACTCAGAGAAAGTAATAGCAAATGAAGTGGATAAGCAGATGAATGGATATAGTTCCGGTCAAATCCTGAAAATGAGCACAAGGAAGCAAGAGCTCTGCTACTCTGAAGCTGGTCCTGAATCCATCCATCCAGAGGTGTTTGTGCACAATGATCATATCATGTAGCAACTGCATCCTCACTTAGAAACCACTCTGAGGGTAAACTGCCATTTAATGCAAATAATCTAACTTAAACTGAGTTTAAAGTCTCCATTTCAGAAGCACAGACTTTCTTACACAAGTGAGAGAAAATCCAGGATAAGATCATGTGAATTTCACACCCTTTGAACTCTTAGTGTTTGGAAGTGTGTCTCCTCGAAGGGCCATGTACTCAGTTCACTGCACATGCCTCTCTTTTTCCTTTTCCCTAGAAGCACAGAGCTCTGTCAGGGGGCTCGTGAACTGCAGCGAGAACTGTTTAGAAGAGAACGTGTCCAATAAAAGTTTTCCTCTTGTTTATAGCAATTCACAGTTTACACAGGAACTTATAAAATGAACAAAGGGAAATGTTTCCTGACTCTGGTTTCTGAGAAATATCAAAACTTGAACAAGAGAGAGGGAGGGGGAGAGAGAGAGAGAGAGAGAGAGAGAGAGAGAGAGAGAGAGAGAGAGAGAGAGAGAGTTGGATGGCCTTTGATGAGAGAAGCCCACTGGACCATGATATCCACACTTCTTGGCTTATGAGCTGTACCATGTAAAGTTAGTGCTGCTTTCAAACAATAGAGTCATGAAGTGAAGATGTCACTTGGTCCTTTTGCCTCAGATTTAGCACCAAATGCAATTCATCATGGGTGTGGTCTGTGAAAGTAAAGGAGATACTTTGGTGAATTGGCCTTTGGGGGTTTGTGGTCGGCTGGGTTACCCTTCCAGATAGCGGGTGATAATCCCCGGGACTTGTAAATGTGATTTTATAAGTGCTAGATTAAACAAGCAGGAGGCCATTGCTTTGAGAATGCCTCTGTGCTTCTAGTTTGTAGGCTAATGAAATGCAACCAAACTGTACTAAACAAACGAAACCTAAATTAGGCATCTCTTTTGTGGCAAGCAGCTGAGCTTTAGTCAATCACAAACAAACTTCGACCAACCGCAGAAAGCCCATTGATGGGAAGGCATAGAGATAGTCCAGGCAAGTACCTTTCTGAAGTCCTGCTGGTTCTGGCTGCTGCTGAATTCAACAGTTATCCTTTGCACAGATAAACTGCTAATCTGATCTGAAGATTTTATTTTAAAACTAGGAGACAGTGTCTTTGCATATTTGACTATGGTAAAGATTTTTGAGATGCTGAGGTTATCTTGGTGGGCTCACAAGAAAAGCAAGTGTATCATTGGAAGAGTATCTCTCAGTCACTATTTCTCCAGCCATCTGGGTTATCATTCACTTCCCACCTCTGGTTTGGGACTTTTCGGCAAACAGACCCAGAACAAACTTGTGTACAGTTTCACCTAAAGGGAAGATTTAGGGAGAATGTGACCTGGTAGGGATAGGGAATTGAAATAACCCAACCATGAGCCATGGGAGTCTGGATGACACTGAAGACAGAAAAGCAAAATACAGATCTCTAAAGAGTATGCAGCCCTGTTGACACCTCTCCATTGCTTCAAAACTCTTCATCCATAGGCAACACTGTTTTTCATTTCTCTGTGTTTGCTCAGAATCTTATCACGTAGCCCCAGGATGGTAGCTTATCACTGCAATAGAAAAGTGACTGAGGCGGTCCACATTACCAGCCTGCTAACTTGCCTCACAGATGGGCTCATCCCAGTGGAGCAATACAACCAAATAAACACTTACTCCTAATTCCTTGGTCAGTGGATTTTGTTACACCAGAAAAGTAACTAAGTCAGAGTGTTGGTAAGTTTCTGGGACCAGACAGAAGCCTACAAAAACCTGTCTTTCTGGAAAGCCATAACACTCTGGGCAAGATACAAAAGGGAACTCTTTGACAACTCGGAACAGCAAGGAGAACTACTTTTCAGCAAAGGACAGTTGACTGGATAAAGTAAAAGCCATTGAGGCCATCTTATCCGAAGCTTGAGGTGGGGGTGGGGAGCTGCTGCTGTTTCTTGACTTCTTTATCAAGTCAATCTAGAGAAAATGGGCACAATTATAGAAGGGATGTGGGGATGCTGGAGAACAGGTGTTCAATGTGGAGTGACCCGATGGAAAGTAACTTAGTCCTTAGGTGAACCTGTACACAAGTGTATTCTGGGCCTGTTTGCTGAAAAGTCCCAAACCACGGATGAAAAGAGAATGACAACCCAGACGCCTGGGGAAATAATGACTGAGAAATACACTGTTGATAAGAGACATTTCTCTGAAGTACTGACCCAGTGCAATCTCAAGCAATATGCAATAACAATTTTCTATAAATTTAAAAGGGCAATGGCTTTAGTATACCGCCCCTCCAAGAAACAACAACAAAAACAAACCAAAACAAAAAAACTGGAAGAAAATCCATGAAGTTGAAGAATTCCCAGTACTTTATTTCAAAGGTTTTTTTTTAAATATTATTTATTTATTATTTATAGGAGTACACCTTAGCTGTCTTCAGACACACCAGAAGAGCGCATCAGATCTTATTACAGATGGTTGTGAGCCACCATGTGGTTGCTGGGAATTGAACTCAGGACTTCTGGAAGAGCAGTCAGTGCTCTTTTTTTTTTTTTTTTTTTTTTTAAAGATTTATTTATTTATTATATGTAAGTACACTGTAGCTGTCTTCAGACACTCCAGAAGAGGGCGCCAGATCTCGTTACGGATGGTTGTGAGCCACCATGTGGTTGCTGGGATTTGAACTCTGGACCTTCGGAAGAGCAGTTGGGTGCTCTTACCCACTGAGCCATCTCACCAGCCCCTAATAATTAGAACAGTTCAGTATTTCCAAAAGAAAAAAAAATAAATTGGTGGGGGTGGGAGCCTGGAAATGGATCTACACAAATGTGACTGATTGAATATTGACAAGATACAAAATCAATTCAGTGCAAAACAAAACAAAACAAAAAGTGTAAATTTTTCCCAACAAATGTTTCTACAACTGATCCCATAATGAAAAACAAAACAAAACATTGACTTAAGCCTTATTATCTTATACAAAAAATAACTCTAAAGGAATCGTGTATGTAAATGCAAAACACAAAGTTACTAAAATTTAAAAGAATACTTAAGAGAAAATATTCGTGTTACTGAGGTAGGCAGACGTTCTCAGATATAAAACTAAAAGCAGACTACCCCTTGCTGCTGGTGGAATTGAATGGGCCAGTTGGGACAGGACAAGAGAGCTTGTCTCAGTGGTCTGGGTGTTGGAGAACAGCAGATTGACCAGCTCAGATACATCTCAGGCCAGGGCCCGGGCCAGGGCTTTGAATTGGTCCACGCTAACCTCTACCCAATGCATGAACTGCAGGAGTGCGTGAAAGGGCCAGTCCTACAGATCCAAAACTACAGGATCTCCATAACAGGACAACAAGATATCTGGGAGGAGTCCCAACAGTATCAGTATTGATAGAGTAAGAGTAAGCCAGAGGACACATACCAGATCCACAAGTCATTTCAAGGGAACAATTGCAAGCAAAGAAGTGTGAGCAAAAGGTACCCTGTGGGACACATTGTAACACACTATAGCTTCCACATTTTTTTTTCCTCTGTTGAGGCAGAGGTTGCAGGGGTGGAGTCTGGGTCTGAGGGGAGGGGGAGATGAGTGTGAAGTTTACAAAGAACTAATAAAATGTTTTTTAAAAATGATAAAGATATTTGCACCCAGAAAAGTAAAATAAAATAAAAATAAAGCAAAATCGCTTTTTAAAAAATTTTTTTTATTTTTAATTTTTTATTAGGTATTTTCCTCAATTACATTTCCAATGCTATCCCAAAAGTCCCCCATACCCTCCCCCCTTACTCCCCTACCCACCCATTCCCACTTTTTGGCCCTGGCATTCCCCTGTACTGGGGCATATAAAGTTTGCATGTCCAATGGGCCTCTCTTTCCAGTGATGGCCGACTAGGCCATCTTTTGATACATATGCAGCTAGAGTCAAGAGCTCCGGGATACTGGTTAGTTCATAATGTTGTTGCACCTATAGGGTTGCAGATCTCTTTAGTTCCTTGAATACTTTCTCTAGCTCCTCCATTAGGGGCCCTGTGATCCATCCAATAGCTGACTGTGAGCATCCACTTCTGTGTTTGCTAGGCTCCGGCATAGTCTCACAAGAGACAGGTATATCAGGGTCCTTTCAGGAAACTCTTGCTAGTGTATGCAATGGTGTCAGCGTTTGGAGGCTGATTATGGGATGGATCCCTGGATATGGCAGTCTCTAGATGCTCCATCCTTTTGTCTCAGCTCCAAACTTTGTCTCTGTAACTCCTTCCATAGGTGTTTTGTTCCCAATTCTAAGAAGGGGCAAAGTGTCCACACTTTGGTCTTCCTTCTTCTTCAGTTTCATGTGTTTTGCAAATTGTATCTTATATCTCGGATATACTAAGTTTCTGGGCTAGATAGGGGACTAATATCCAATATATATAAAGAACTCAAGAAGGTGGACTCCAGAAAATCAAATAACCCCATTAAAAAATGGGGCTCAGAGCTAAACAAAGAATTCTCACCTGAGGAATACCAAATGGCCAAGAAGCACCTGAAAAAATGTTCAGCATCCTTAATCATCAGGGAAATGCAATTCAAAACAACCCTAGTCAGAATGGCTAAGATCAAAAATTCAGGTGACAGCAGATGCTGGCGAGGATGTGGAGAAAGAGGAACACTCCTCCATTGTTGGTGGGATTGCAAGCTTGTACAACAACTCTGGAAATCAGTCTGGTGGTTCCTCAGAAAACTGGACATAGTACTACCGGAGGATCCTGCAATATCTCTCCTGGGCATATATCCAGAAGCTGTTCCAACTGGTAAGAAGGACACATGCTCCACTATGTTCATAGCAGCCTTATTTATAATAGCCAGAAGCTGGAAAGAACCCAGATGTCCCTCAACAGAGGAATGGATACAGAAAATGTGGTACATTTACACAATGGAGTACTACTCAGCTATTAAAAAGAATGAATTTATGAAATTCCTAGGCAAATGGATGGACCTGGAGGGCATCATCCTGAGTGAGGTAACACAATCACAAAAGAACTCACATGATATGTACTCACTGATAAGTAGATACAAAATCCCTTTTAAAGTGGCAGCAGGGATGGCAAGATGTAAAAACACTTGCTATTTAAAACTGGTGACTCCAGTCCTACACTGGGGACCCAGGCCCAAAACCCAGATGAAGTGGTAGGCACCGGAGATTCCAGCCCTTCTTCAGCCAGATAGGAGATGGAGACAAGAGAAGCCCTAGAACGTTGTGTGCTTTCCAGCCTTGAGCACACGTAGTAGGAGAAACCAAGAGAGAACGTGCCCCGAAACAGGGGTGGGAGAGAACTAACTCCCAAAGTGTCTTCTTATTCTGTACTGGGGCCAAAGTGCTCATGTGCACAGTAAATGTTTAAAAGCAAAACCACCACCACTCACCACCACCACCACCCTCACCACCACCACCACCACCACCACTAACAACAACAACAACAACAATATTTAAAAAGGAAAACGGATCAGTAAAATGTGGTACATCCTTGCAACTGACTATTGCCTAATCATAAGAACGAACCAAATATAGTTACACACAATCACAACAGGATGTCCCAGATCCTGGATACATTATGCTAAGCAGAAAAAGACAAACTTAAAAGTTTACAACCCATATTGTATATATACAGTGTGACTCTATTTGCATTGCATTCTGGTATGAATACAGGATGAAGAACGTATCAGTGTTTGCTAAGAATTTTGCTGTGGAAGCACAAAAGGGATTATGAGTGGCTCGGGGTGTTTTTCTCACGTCCACTGACCTATGCTGAGCTTCGGATCAGCTTGCCACGATTGTTCTGTTGCCTAAGAACACTAGTCAGCGACAAAGCTCTCACTCTGGTTTTCATTTTCTCCGTGAAATTAAAGAGGCTGACATGGCACTGTGAAAAGCTTGTGTTCTTTTACTTTATCTTAAACAAAGGCTGATGAAACATAACAGTTTCCATGGCAGTGACATTTTTATATTCAACATCTACACAAATAATTGTATAAAAATGCACAGTCAGATGGTGTGGAAAGCTTGCGTGCCAGGACTAAATCAGGCCCCTCGCCAAAGAACTGGCCATTTAAAAAATCATTCCTACAGTTTCCTGACAGCTAAGTTGATGTCTCTTGCTTTCTCCTTCCCCGTGGTAGGGAGGGAAACAGCAATGTCTCTCTCTAGCTCTCATCACTGAGGGAATATATTGGAGAGGGGAAAAGTCATTTAAACATCTAGAGTTATAGAGTCCCATTACTACCCATGTCTGGGCAGCGACTGTATATGTGTGGTTTTCAAACGTATGGTGTCAATCCTGAGATCAAAGTAGAAGGCTGTTAAAGATAAGTCCTCTTCTATTTGTCACTAAGAAATGTCAAATAACTTTGGCACCACAGAGGCTCTTGGAGAGTATTTAATTGAACTTTTTGTTTCAGGCATGAAAAAAAGAAATGGTTCAGAAAAACAGATCATACGATGGAGTTGTGTGCCAAAACCACACCTGAATCCCCAATCATCCCTTATCCTGTGATATTTTCCAAGGGCCAGCTTCACAACATGTGACCCATGGAATCTTAGAAGGCCAGGTCCTTTAGGGGAATCTTACTCTTGGTTTAATGCTCTGGTAAAATTATTATAATTTTAATTATTAAAATTATTATAATTAAAATTATAAAATTATTATAATTTTAATTATTAAAATAATTAAAATTATTCCTCATTTTTCAACAAAGGGCTCTTCTATTTTTATTTCTTTTTTTTTCTATTTTTATTTCTAACTGGCTCCCCAAACAGGGTAGCTTACTGTTATCCTACTATTACCAAGAATTCCAAAATTGAACGAAAATTCCATACTTTAAATAATGAGATGAAAATTGTGAGAAATAAAGAAGTGAGGATCTTAAATAGACAAAGTTTACGAAGATTTCTTGTGTATCCAAGAAAATATCAGACAGCAGAGGCCTGGAAAATTGCATCATGGGAAGCAAGAAAGAGCTAACTCCAATGAGTTTCCCGAGAGCCTAAGCCCATCCTCAGAGAATCGACAATATGTAGTGATTACGTGGGCGGAAGGTGGAGATCATGTGTTTTACTTGCTTAGTTTACTTGAATGGTTTCCAACTAACAAAGCCTCAAAGGATTTGATTTTCTTTCTCATGCAGAAATATAAAAGTCTCATCTTTTGGGGAGAGCATACCTAAACAAGAGGTCACCAGGAGGAGAGCTTTACAAACTGAAGGTCTCATTTGGAAGTTTAGGGGTATCTCACGGTTAGAAATATTAACACTGGACAATAATGCCGATAAGGGCATTGGGAAAATGGAATCTTGTTGTCCAGGAGTGGTGTCAGACAGAAGTATCTGTATTTATGGTTGGGTGATGGATATAGAGAGCTGCTGACCACTGCTTCTGTCTCTTTAGCTAAAGTTCCATTTTCAGTGAAACAGGGACACAGGGAGCCTTAAAACACTTAATCAGCTCCAGTTTCCACTGTGAAGCATGGTGACTAGCAATTTAATAATGAGATGAATTTCAAACATTTCTCTCAAACTCTGTCTGCAAAATGAAGACCAAACTTCCTTGGGTTTCAGTGTGAAAAGAATCCACAGTATCCCTGTGTTTTGTTAGACGCAGTAAGTCGCTATGGACAAGTCTAAGTTCTAATACTGGATCTGCTACTATGTGACTTTGTTTTGTTTTTAACATTTCCATGCCTTTACAAAAAGGTGAAATGGTGTTGACATGAAATAGAACAAGATTCTCTAGCATTTTAAACGTGAGGGGTGATAAAAAGGCTCTAGGGCTTCTGGTTTCCATTACAGTGTTAAGGAGGCTAAAGCACCATTCCCAGCTGTACATGAAGAAACATGAGTAAAGTGGCAAACAAACCAAATAAATAAATAAATAAGCAACCTAATCTAGACCCTTTTTTTTTTAGCTCCATCAGAGAACTAGAATCATTTTAGGACACAAACAGGTAGAGAATAGCAACCACAGGTTATGGCATAAGGAATCCAGAAGCAGAAACCTTTGAGAGAATTGGTGTAAGAGTACTGAAATTCAAAGGATAATTGATGAACTGCCAGAGACTCAGTGTGGACAATTGGAATGTGTGTGTGTGTGTGTGTGTGTGTGTGTGTGTGTGTAAGAATAGAGAAGATGCATGCAGCTCCAGGTTCCTTTAGCCTTTATGAAGAGGGAGAAATAGACAACTACATCCCTTTGTAAACATGACTGGAGACCTTTTTACTAAAGCTCACACAGTATCCAGACTGTCTTTTCTACAGCTATCCTTTGCTCCCACAGAAGAGGGCAGTTCTCACCCCTTCCCATCAAGGCTTCTTTGGAAGAGGAGTGTGGTTAAAAAAGAACCTCAACAAGTGAAGGTATAGAGGATAGTAAGTGTGGAACACCCATCCCCAAATGGTTTATCTACAACATGCTTTAATCTCTTACTCTTTTTAACTCCAGATCTTATTAAGAGATCTTGAATACTACAGGTAGCAATCCTTAGTAAGACATGTTTCAGAAACATTTTTTCTAGCGGTCTGCGAAATGTTTTCTTGCCCTCCCGAGTCTATACTGCCCGAGATAGCTTTAGCTGTTAACTTGTCACCGTGTAGGGACACCTGAGAAGTGAGTGGAAGCACACATAACATTTATACAGACTGAGCAAGTTCTATTCATCAATACATATGTATGTACAAATCTATGCACGTAATAGCAATTAATGCAAAGAGAGGCCAGGAATCTGGAAGAGAGCAAGAGAAGTATGGGGTGAGAGTTGGAGGGAGGAATGGAATGGATAGATGCCATAGTTCTATCATGATCTCAAAAAGGAAAAGAAAAAAGTCAACATACAAAAAATGAAAAGACAATTGTGTCTGAGAGTGGCCTCACACTCCACCACATAGATGGTTTCTTTCCAAACTCAAGCAACTTTTCTTTTGAAGTGCACAGTGCATAAAACTAAAAATAAAATCAGGGACGACAACTTACTACCATAAAAAAACAGACAGAGAGGGATAACCTGGCAGACAGAGGGAGGGTGGTGCCTCGAAGGAGAAGGAATTCGTAGAGACTTGCCCATGTTGTCACATGTAATCAGAACCATATGGGTGGCTTCCTCGTATTGTTTAAAGTGTACGCTTGTTTCTGAGCCTCTTGTTTGCTTACTTGCTTTTAACAAAGTCTCGCTACTTAGTATGGACTATCCTCAAACTGGCAATCCTCCTGTCTCAGCTTCCTCAGTAGTAGGATTATAGGTGATGCTGTAATATCTATTTCTTTTCTTTTTCTTTTTTGCTTGTTGTTTGCTTGCTTTTGTTTCGTTTGTTTGTTGGTTGGTTTGTTTGTTTTGAGACAAGATCTTTTTGTGTAATAGCCCTGGCTGTCCTGGAACTCACTTTGTAGACCAGGATGGTCTCAAACTCACAGACATTCTCCTGCCTCTGCCTCCTGAGTGCTGGGATTAAAGGCATGTGCCCTTGGTCATTTCTTTCCTGAAATAATTCTCATTGTTTGACAGCTTTATATATTTATATGATGGATTTCTGTAGTTTTCACCCCCTATTTCTCTCTGTTCTCCCTTCTTTCTTCTCCTGGAGCCTGTCTTTTTGACAAGCCCACTTCGTTCTTTTACAACTCCTTCCTTGTGACATGCTTTGAGATTCCCAAGATTTACTTGCCATTGCAGGGTAGGAGGCTCTTTAGTGGAACAAGGACAACTTATCTATGACTACATCACAGAAGAAAATGGCATTCCCTTCTTCAACTACACTTCATTGCCAATCATCTCTTTGGAAAGGGTTGGGGCCTCATGAGTTCTTCCACCATTCTTGATGAAATGCTAAAGGACTCAATCTCATGTGGATTTTGTGCAGGAAACCACAGCTGCTATGAGTTCATAGGTTCCATATTTGAAGACATTAATTTGTTTCACATCTTCCCAACCTCAGCTCTTACACTCTTTCCTCTCCATCCCACCATGCCCTATGAACTTTAGAGTGGACACAGTGACATCATTTAGGGCCAATGACTCAGTCATCACTTGCTCTTGCCATTCTGACAGTTGTGGTGATAAAATAAGTGGTAGCTGAAACTCTGAGGTATGGATTGACGGTTTGTTTGTTTCCTGTGCACATGAATCCTATTTCAGGTATATAAAACATAATAGGCCGGAGCCTTAGCATACAGCCAAGTTCTCTCTAATCTTCCAATAAGCCCTCATATGCCTGGCACCCACCCGGCCATTGCTTCCTCCTTTGCTCTCATGGACTCTGCATCTGCCTCACACCTTTCATCCACTGGTTTTTAAATTTCTGTGTTTTGTTTTGTATTCCAGCTCATAGACCGGTACACAACACCCCTTGATTCATATGTATTGATAAGAAACCATAGGGAATCCACATTCACACATGTTACCACATGTCCAGCAGTTATCATCATCTTTTCATTAGTGGGCACACATATAATTTTAGGTGCTGCTAGAACAAAACCTGAACATCTACCAACAGGCCGTATATCTAGCTGTATCATTTTAAAACATCCTGTTCCAGTCCAGGTCTAAGTGTTGAAAACTAGTAAACCACAATTACTTATTTTCACTTTTTTGTAAGAGACTACTTTCATTCTGAAGATGAATTAATTTCCAATTATGAATTAATCTTGCAGCTTCCATTTAAACCACAAGATTCAATTGTTTTTTTCAGTGTGCCTACCACGAACACATTACCATGCCATTACCATGACTTAATAGGTTATCCTGAATATTCATTTTCCTTATTGCCAACCATATTCTCATTTATGAGAACCATTCAGAGGGTAGAAAGATGTAACTCATTAATTAATATAAGGATTCTTCCCTTCATAGCAGAAACTTACAAAAAAAATTGCTAAGCAGAATAGGTTCGACATTCCAAGGTGAAGTCCCCGACCAAGGCACAAATTTTTAAAGATGGTATTCATTGTCATACACAACTCTGTAATCCCTCATTTGCATTCCAGACACTAAAAATGAGAGAAGAACAGAGTTGGGGGAAAAGAGAACTCCTTGAGCTGTCTCCTCTTTCCATCAACAAGAGATATACAGAAAGTCCCAGCTTCTAAAACAGTCTAATGGAGGACTTTGAGGACTCTGTGGGGGAATTTTCTGAGGAGGATTTAGTAGAGAAATGTTCTTGTTGTACTGTGTGTGCCCATCTTTCCAGGGGTGACAGGAGCACCTTCACTGTGACGCTAGTCAAGAACCATGAGAGCAGAGAGTGAGCACTCGGTGTCAGTTGTCTGCTGTTAAGCTGGAGCCCAGTGCACTGGTGTCCTACTGCTGCCTGGACACTAAAGACTGAGGCTATTCCCGCTGATGCTGCTCAGGGGGGAGGAAATGCTGATGCTGATTTCCCTGTGTTGACAGAAGCAAGAGAGAAAGGTCAGTGTTCATGAATTAAATGTGGGGCACATCCAATGAGGGTCAGCAATTCAGGCACTGGCCAAGAGAGGTCCCGGGGAGAAATGGAAGACACACTCGGCTTCCCGGGAAGTTTACTTACTAGTTTACCTGCTTCTGTCTTAGTTTACCCGTCTTATTAGTTAACCTGTTCAGTGCATTTCATTACACTACATTAATATATTTCTGTTAAAACATAAGGAGACCTTGTAATTCCTCTGCTCAAAAGCCAAGGACTTTCCACAGGACACAACAAAGCCCAAGCTTGCTAAGACCTAGAAGGCCCCATACAAATGAACCCCACACTTTCTCACACAGATTACTGTCTTTGTTCTTTCCCTTGCACTGCAGATAAACTGTCTTTTCTCTGCTCCCCATGGTCGTCTGCCCTACACACTTGCAAACTTTCCTCTGCCCAGAAGTAGTAAATGCCTCAGAGTCTAGTTATCAACTTCATGAAGCCTGCCTCAGAATCTCTATTTTAAATGTCCTCTTCCAATCACTTTCTGTTTCCATTTTATCTTCTCTTGTTTTCTCATCAGTGTCTAATTTATATATGTATATATTATAATACTACAAATGTGATCATGTATATATGCTATGTCACAGTTTATGTGCATATACCAAGAGATTATGTACCTTGTATTTAAAAAATATTTATATGTTTATTTATTTCTCCCATTACAAACATAATTTCGATGAAGGTAGGAATTTTGCCTGTTTACTGCTGAATAAAGATATTTTGCTGAATGGAAAACACTTAAATAAAATGCTTGTGAATAAGTATATTTACAAGGCCATTTTTCCAAAGAAGATCCCAAAGGGGAAGAAACTGAAGACCTCAAAAAAGGAGGCCAGGGCACCTACATGCACATCTACTCGAAGCAAGAAGTGTCCAGCTGTCTTTCACAAGCCCCCATCTTTCACATGCCCGTGCAAATGGTACAAATGTTTGATTCAACGTCAATGATCTATGCTTTTCACATTTAATTGATTTTTCTTCTCTGTTTAATAAAGAAATCTCCAAAGTTAGATATACTGCAGCATGCCTTTCATCCCAGTACTTGGGATGCACAAAGACAAGTGAATCTCTGTGAGTTCAAGACCAGCCTGGGCTACATAGTAAATTATATGACTGGAGGAGCTACATGGTTAGATTTTGTATTGAAAGAAAGAAAGAAAGAAAGAAAGAAAGAAAGAAAGAAAGAAAGAAAGAGAGAGAGAGAGAGAAGGAGAGAGAGAGAGAGAGAGAGAGAGAGAGAGAGAGAGAAAGAAAGAAAGAAAGAAAGAAAGAAAGAAAGAAAGAAAGAAAGAAAGAAAGAAAGAGAGAAAGGAAGAAAGGGAGGAAGGAAGGAAGGAAAGAAGGAAGGAAGGAAGGAAGAGGAAACAATGAAAAAAAGGAAAAAGGAAAGAAAAGAAATCTTCAACACCATCATTGGAACATCATAAATCTACACAGTCTGCTTGGGCAGTTCAGGTAGCAACCTCTGGGTTTGAATGAGAACTCAAACAGACCGGGGAACAATTCAATAAACATTAAAGCTGATGGAAAAATCCTGTGGCATGAACTATATGAAAATTTAGTTTCCCTGATACCAAGTATGATTGATAGCTATCAGAGAGTATGACACATATTGAGGATGCATGTGTTTCATTGACTTCAATTTTTCTAGAAGTGTGTTCCAACCTTTAAAGATTATGGATCCAGAATTTCTGTGGTAGAAGCCAAAACCTGCCAGGCAGTGACACATGGAGATCAAGGAGATTAGAGTGCTAAAGGTACAATCCTATCTGTCCTAGAAAAAAGAAAAGTCTACAGAAATCTCAAGGTTGTAAGAGAGTATGAGCAAATAATTATGAATAAATAAAACATCTTGGATGGTAGCTGGGTGTGATAACACATTCCTGAAATTCCACCACTCGAGAGACTGACATAGGTGATTTCCAGTACAGAATTTCAGTTTACCTATGTTAAATATGATGATTACTGTCTTAGTAACTCTTCTATTGCTGGGGTAAGACACTGTGACAAAGACAACACATAACAGAAAGAGATTATATGAGGTTTACGGATTCATGGGGTTAGAGTCCATGAGCATCATGATAGGCAGCTCCGCAGTAGGCAGGCAGTCAAGGTGGTTGTTCCAAAGAAGATCCCAAAGGGGAAGAAACTGAAGACCCCAAAGAAGGAGGCCAGGAGAGATCTGGAGCAGTGGCTGAGAGATCCCATCTTGAGTCACAACCAAGACAGAAAAACACACACTGGGAATAGTTTGAGTCTTTTAAAACATCAAAGCTGGGCTGGAGATTTGGCCTAGTGGTTAAGAGCACTGACTGCTCTTCCAGAGGACCTGAGTTCAAATCCCAGCAACCACATGGTGGCTCACAACCATCTGTAATGAGATCTGATTCCCTTTTCTGGTGTGTCTGAAGACAGCTACAGTGTACTTATATATAATAAATAAATCTTTTTTAAAAATTAAAAAAATAATCACAGCCTACCCTAGTGACATACCTTCTCTAACAAGGCCCATCATCCTTCCTAAACATTTCCACTTACTGGGGACCAAGTATTAAAACATAGGAGCCTATGGAGGCCATTTGAATTCAAACCAACACAACTCTCTTAGATTCTAAACACTATTGATAATACATCATTTTTTTATTGACTCCAAAATTTTCTAGAGATATGGGCACCATAAAAAGTTTCAAGCCATTGTGGATTGTCCAATAAGATTTGGTCTACGTCATAAAACAATAACAAGTCCAAAGTTTAGTATCTCAGATCCAAATTAGCTGGGTAAAATGCACACACATGGATGCAAGCAAATACTGGACACTCACCCTTTCTGATTATCACTTATTGAAGCAGGTCACAAGAAAGGCGTTGCCTGAATGCCCACACATGTATTTACTGTATCAAGAAGTTCATTTACTCTAGTATGCATACCTATTTATCTATGCTGGCACACTTTTGATTCTGAGTGCTTCCCCCAGGGTCCTCTGTTCCTGTCTTTATTTATTAACTGGTTTTATGCACAAATGTCTCCAGTCAGCTTCAGCTATGGAAACTGTATCCACCCTAAGATTCTGGTTCTAATTTGCTTTCTTCAGTATGTCTTATATAACTGACTCAGACCTATTATTCTTCAAGCCTGTTATCACCGAAGAAAGACTCTGACATCAAGAAAAACATCATCGTTCCTTCATGACTTCAATATCAAATACAATTCATGTCGAGTTGTAGACACTCTTCCTCAAAGAAAAATACTTCCTTATTCTTAAAAAAAATTAAACACAGAAAACCATCATTGGGACCTTTATCAATAGTCTTAAACTTGTATACTCTCTCTCCTTCTCCTTCAGGGCCATGTGCATTTTAAGAGGTGCCAGAAACCCTATAGTGTGGTCAGTAGTCACAGTATTGAAGAGCCCAAAGTAGGAGGATCACAAGTTCAACGCCAGGCTGGGCTATAGAGCAAGCACAAAGTAAAGAGTAATACTCTATCACACAAAGCAGGTACAGACATGTGACTTACTCATATAATGGCCTTTATTTAATCCAGTCTTTCCCAGACTTAACTGGCTGAAATTACCAATTTTCATACCAATAAACTGCTCAGAGTCTTTTTGTTGTTGTTTGTTTGGTAGGAAATACTGATAGAATCCAACACCTTTGAGGACAAGATGAAGACATCTCAGTAGGAAGAGGTGAGGTGGTCAAATAAAAGCCAGCAAGTTTGCTAAAAAAAAAAAAAAAAAAAAATGTGTGCTCCCTCCCCACTGCCTTGTCTTTTAATCCTCCAGCTCGTGGGTTTTCCCTCTTGATTTTTGCCTTTACTTCAAGAGACTACAGTGATGCCCTGGTGCAAATCACACACAGGATTACGTATTTGTGACCGTCACTGATATCCACCATTCTTCTGCAACCTCTCAGGATGGGGCATCTTCAATACCACCTCCCTTGGAAAGGAACAGCTCCATAGCAGCAACAGACAAATTCACAATTATTCCCTTATCTACATAGTGCTCTAGAAACTTCTTGATGCAAAAACAAAACAAAACAAAAACAAACAAACAAACAAAAAACTTAGAGGGCTTAGTAGTACATTTATTAGTGATCAACAATGATTTTCTAATTAATTTACGAAAATAAAATGTTAAGTTAATTTACTTTAAGAAGAAAAAATAAAAGCCAGGAAAATGCAAACACATTTGGTTAATTGAAAGACATGTGGGTAGTTTGAGTGAATTGGCCCAGAAACAGGTTCTATGGATGTAAACGTATCTCACCAATGGCTTCAGACCTTAATTATAACACCTCATATTTGTAGTGTTTTGTGGCTCACAAACAGCTTGTGTCTGTTACCTCATGGGAACATTCCTCATCGGGTGCGTCATGTTTTAAGGTATAACAAAATCATAAAATGGCATGAGAAGCATTTTAAAAGATGGCATACAATCAGAGGTCACTAGAAACACGTTTCAAAAATAAATCAATCAGAAGTTTTAGAACAGAAGAAATACACTAAAAATGCAAAATAACATCTCCAGAACAGAATCCAGTCTACTAGTCACAGACACTGTTTACTTCTGACTACCCTGATATAAAATAGTAATATGTGATGTTATCAAAACAATGTATCCCGACAGAGGGGACCAGGAGGGTGTCTGCAAACCCTCCAAAGTGACAAATGATACAACATGGAATGATGAGCCTATAAAACCAGTATTTGCAGGACGACATCATTAAAAGTCTTTAAATTAATAAATCTGTCAAGTGTAGAGGTCTAGTATTCACGCCACAGTGTTCTTGAGAGCAGACCTTGTACTAGATACAGAAACTGAACATGGAAATAACCAACATAAGATCACACACACACAAAATGTTTTTCTTCATGTCTCTCTCCAATCCTCGGCCTTCTAGGCTGTTCTAATGAGACCTTTCTAGGAACTGAAGCTGTCTAATAAGCCAGGCTATGTGGGAATCAAGCAACGAGCAAAAGAATCCCTGTTGCCTGCCTCCTCAGGAGCAGACTTTTATTGATTGAGGACAATCAAGTGACCTCAGCAAATCCTTGCAGTTTGAAGGACTGATGATTCTGTCTTCTGAGAACTGACCACGGTTTATTGATCAACCTTTACTTATGTGATCAGTTTTATCTCTCAACGTAGCAAGATTATTAAGTATACAGTTTATGTGTAAACTATGTGTAAACAAAATCCAAACATAAACTGACTGGAACTGAACACACACAGTACCTAGAACAGCACCAGACGCATAGCAGGAGCTCCATGTGGGTGGTTTAGTGAATGATATAGCTGTATAAAAGCTACTAAATTCCTTTGTATATGTCATATATCATTATATAATGTATATATCCTATATCAGCTCTTTTGAGACTTACGTGACAACTGGTGAAGTACCAGATAGTTCAGTATGCCTCTTTTGAGCATCCTGATTAATTGCCTCTCACAATGCTTTCCTGTTTAGTGTTAGAGCTTTAAGATTCATCAAAAGATGTGATAGAAAAACTCCATCACAAAGACATCTTAGATATTATGATTGAAACCATCACAGTGCTTGATGTCCCTTGTGTGAGGAATGTGGTGATCTTGCCTGCCATTAATGCCAGTAAAAATCCTTTCCTCTGCCTGTTCTGTCCTCTCTGTCTTCTCTCCTTTCCTCTCTGCCTCTGTCTTTTTTCCAGAACAAGATAACACACTTAGTTCCTGTCTTCCCAGCAGTGCTAGGAAGTTTAGCCAACCATGTATTTGAACACTGACCTCCTGAATCATTCTGTGTCTCTAATCTTATGGCAAATCAAGAACTTAAAAACATGCTTTTGTCTGCAATGGACCCTTTGGTTTTAATAAATATTAAAGTACATTGAATAAACACAATGTATTTATGTGAGTATAATATAATAAACGAAACTGACCCCTTAGTGTGTAAAGCAATTTAAAATTCAGATATTAGGACGAGATCTCAGAGTCCTTCTAAATTAAGCATCTCTAAATTCCTAAATGAGTGGCTTTAGATATCAAATGTTCCAGTAATTGTCTCTTAGAAACTGCTTCATGTATATATATATATATATATATATATATATATATATACACACACATATATGTGTGTGTGTGTGTATGTATGTATATATCCCATGTTACTCTTATGAGTATATATTATATTTACTAGTATATACAAATATAATACTATATAATAGTGTATATAAGTATAGTACTAGTGTATATAAATATAATATATAATATATCTCATATAATATATATTTATATTGCATTTATATATTAAGATAAGTCATTTTAAGATATATTAAGATATATTTTAAAGATACATATTTATATATATTAAGATATACATTTTATGTCACAAGTTCATGGGATACATGATAAGCACCCATTTTAAATAATTTAATTTGTTATTCTATTACATGAAAACAATCAATATTAGGCATATGAAATGTGCATTCCACACATGCTTACCCATGGCATTTGGAAGCATAAAGGTAGAATAAATATAGGAATTCAAGATGGACTTTAGGCCCAGGAATATTTAGGTTAATATCTGAGCTGCAATGCATAAATATATGAACAGTTATGGAAATCATGTACATGTGAAACATATTTTTATAAAAAATGTGTAAACCTATTTACATGGTACTTCACACATGTTACATATTTAGTATCATCTTCACTATTTTTTGCCTCTGAAAATTCTGGTTTGAATGTTATTGCAGGCTTTTAGTATTTATCAAGGGGAGTACTCACCTGGAAAAAACAGGGACCCCAAAAAGCATGGGAATAAAAGCAAGTACAAAATGAAACTGGGGAGAGAGAGAGAGAGAGAGAGAGAGAGAGAGAGAGAGAGAGAGAGAGAGAGAGAGAGAGAGAGAGACTGAGACTGGCTCTCCCCAGTTACAATGGAGTCATGAATGCCACTGTCAAAATCTCTGAACAAAGGAAACAGACTCAGCATAAAAAGGCCAAAACTGAGAAAAGCACCGGGGTAGCTAGGGCACAGGGTCGGCTGACAATCGCCAGCTACCCACAACACCCGCCACAGGATCTTAAGACTTCTGGTGAGTGGAACACAGCTTCTGCTCCAATCCAATTGTGCGCGGGACCTGAGACTGCATTAGTTAGGGAAGCAGAAACCGGCCTGAGTAGGGCCACAGGCCTCATCCGGCTGGATCAGCACCGGGGTAGCTAGAGCGCAGGGTCGGCTGACACCCGCCAGCTACCCACGACCCCCGCCACAGGATTTTGAGACTGCTGGTGAGTGGAACACAGCTTCTGCTCCAGTCCAATCATGCGGGACCTGAGACTGCTTTGGTTGGGGAGGCAGAAATCCGGCCTACGTAGGGCCACAAGCCTCTTCCGGTCAGAAAAGCACCAGGGTGGCTAGGGCGCAGGGTCCGCTGACACTCGCCAGCTACCCACAACACCCGCCACAGGATCTTAAGACTTCTGGAGAGTGGAACACAGCTTCTGCTCCAATTCAATTGCACGCGGGACCTGAGACTGCATTAGTTAGGGAAGCAGAAAACCGGCCTGAGTAGGGCCACAGGCATCTTCCGGCTGGACCAGCACCAGGGTACCACCAGCTACCCACGACCCCCGCCACAGGATTTTGAGACTGCTGGTGAGTGGAACACAGCTTCTGCTCCAATCTTTAAACAGTGACAACGAAAACAACTAACCCCAGAGATTACCAGATGGCGAAAGGTAAACGTAATAATCTTACTAACAGAAACCAAGACCACTCACCATCATCAGAACCCAGCACTCCCACTTCGCCCAGTCCAGGGCACCCCAACACAACGGAAAAGATAGACACGGATCTAAAAGCATATCTCCTGATGATGGTAGAGGACTTCAAGAAGGACTTTAATAACACACTTAAAGAAATACAAAGGAACACTGGTAAACAGGTAGAAGACATTAAAGAGGAAGCACAAAAATCCCTTAAAGAATTGCAGGAGAACACTGCTAAAGAGTTACAAATCCTTAAAGAAAAACAGGATAACCTAATCAAACAGGTAGAAGTCCTTAATGAAAAACAGGAAAACACATCCAAACAGATGATGGAAATGAACAAAACCATACTAGACCTAAAAAGGGAAGTAGACACAATAAAGAAAACCCAAAATCAGGCAACACTGGAGATAGAAACCCTAGGAAAGAAATGTGGAACCATAGATACGAGCATCAGCAACAGAATACAAGAGATGGAAGAGAGAATCTCAGATGCAGAAGATTCCATAGAGAACATCAGCACAACAATCAAGGAAAATGGAAAATGCAAAAAGATCCTAACTCAAAACATCCAAGAAATACAGGACACAATGAGAAGACCAAACCTACGGATAATAGGAGTGGATGAGAATGAAGATTTTCAACTCAAAGGACCAGCAAATATCTTCAACAAAATTATTGAAGAAAACTTCCCAAATCTAAAGAAAGAGATGCCCATGAACATACAAGAAGCCTACAGAACTCCAAATAGACTGGACCAGAAAAGAAATACCTCCCGACACATAATAATCAGATCAACAAATGCTCTAAATAAAGATAGAATACTAAAAGCAGTAAGAGAAAAAGGCCAAGTAACATATAAAGGCAAGCCTATCAGAATTACACCAGATTTTTCACCAGAGACTATGAAAGCCAGAAGATCCTGGACGGATGTTATACAGACACTAAAAGAACACAAACTCCAGCCCAGGCTACTATACCCAGCCAAACTCTCAATTAACATAGATGGAGAAACCAAAGTATTCCACGACAAAACCAAATTCACACATTATCTCTCCACGAATCCAGCCCTTCAAAGGATAATAACAGAAAAAAACCAATACAAGGACAGGAACCACGCCCTAGAAACAACAAGAAGGTAATCCCTCAACAAACCTAAAAGAAGACAGCCACAAGAACAGAATGCCAACTTTAACAACAAAAATAACAGGAAACAACAATTACTTTTCCTTAATATCTCTTAATATCAATGGACTCAACTCCCCGATAAAAAGACATAGACTAACAAACTGGCTACACAAACAAGACCCAACATTTTGCTGCTTACAGGAAACTCATCTCAGAGAAAAAGATAGACACTACCTCAGAATGAAAGGCTGGAAAACAATTTTTCAAGCAAATGGTATGAAGAAACAAGCTGGAGTAGCCATTCTAATATCTGAGAAGATTGACTTCCAACCCAAAGTAATTAAAAAAGACAGGGAGGGACACTTCATACTCATCAAAGGTAAAATCCTCCAAGAGGAACTATCAATCCTGAATATCTATGCTCCAAATACAAAGGCAGCCACATTCATTAAAGAAACTTTAGTAAATCTCAAAGCACACATTGCACCTCATACAATAATAGTGGGAGACTTCAACACACCACTTTCACCAATGGACAGATCATGGAAACAGAAACTAAACAGGGACACAGAGAAACTAAGAGAAATTATGAATCAAATGGATCTGGCAGATATCTACAGAACATTCTATCCTAAAACAAAAGGATATACCTTCTTCTCAGCACCTCATGGTACCTTCTCCAAAATTGACCACATAATTGGTCACAAAACAGGCCTCAACAGATACAAAAATATTGAAATTGTCCCATGCATCCTATCAGATCACCATGGACTAAGGCTGATCTTCAATAACAAAATAAATAATAGAAAGCCAACCTTCACGTGGAAACTGAACAACACTCTTCTCAATGATAACTTGGTCAAGGAAGGAATAAAGAAAGAAATTAAGGACTTTTTAGAGTTCAATGAAAATGAAGCCACAACATACCCAAACTTATGGGACGCAATGAAAGCATTTCTAAGAGGAAAACTCATAGCTCTGAGTGCCTCCAAAAGGAAACTAGAGAGAGCACACATTAGCAGCTTGACAACACACCTAAAAGCACTAGAACAAAAGGAAGCAAATTCACCCAAGAGGAGTAGAAGGCAGGAAATAATCAAACTCAGGGGCGAAATCAACCAAGTGGAAACAAGAAAAACTATTCAAAGAATCAACCAATCAAGGAGCTGGTTCTTTGAGAAAATCAACAAGATAGATAAACCCTTAGCCAGACTCACTAGAGGGCACAGGGAAAGCATCCTAATTAACAAAATCAGAAATGAAAAAGGAGACATAACAACAGATCCTGAAGACATCCAAAACACCATCAGATCCTTCTACCAAAGGCTATACTCAACAAAACTGGAGAACCTGGATGAAATGGAGAAGTTCCTAGACAGATACCAGGTACCAAAGTTGAATCAAGATCAGGTTAATGATCTAAACAGCCCTATATCCCCCAAAGAAATAGAAGCAGTCATTAATAGTCTCCCAACTAAAAAAAGCCCAGGACCAGATGGGTTTAGTGCAGAGTTCTATCAGACCTTCAAAGAAGATCTAATCCCAGTTCTTCACAAACTATTCCACAAAATAGAAACAGAAGGTACTCTACCCAACTCATTCTATGAAGCCACAATTACTCTGATACCTAAACCACAAAAAGACCCAACAAAGATAGAAAACTTCAGACCAATATCCCTTATGAATATTGATGCAAAAATCCTCAATAAAGTTCTTGCTAACCGAATCCAAGAACACATCAAAACAATCATCCATCCTGACCAAGTAGGTTTCATCCCAGGGATGCAGGGATGGTTCAATATACGGAAATCCATCAACGTAATCCAGTATATAAACAAACTCAAAGACAAAAACCACATGGTCATCTCGTTAGATGCGGAAAAAGCATTTGACAAGATCCAACACCCATTGATGATAAAAGTCTTGGAAAGATCAGGAATTCAAGGCCCATACCTAAACATGATAAAAGCAATCTACAGCAAACCAGTAGCCAACATCAAAGTAAATGGTGAGAAGCTTGAAGCAATCCCTCTAAAATCAGGGACTAGACAAGGCTGTCCACTTTCTCCATACCTATTCAACATTGTACTTGAAGTCCTAGCCAGAGCAATTCGACAACAAAAGGAGATCAAAGGGATACAAATTGGAAAAGATGAAGTCAAAATATCACTCTTTGCAGATGATATGATAGTATATATAAGTGACCCTAAAAATTCCACCAGAGAACTCCTAAGCCTGATAAACAGCTTCGGTGAAGTAGCTGGATATAAAATTAACTCAAACAAATCAATGGCCTTTCTCTACACAAAGAATAAACAGGCTGAGAAAGAAATTAGGGAAACAACACCCTTCTCAATAGTCACAAATAATATAAAATAACTTGGCGTGACTCTAACTAAGGAAGTGAAAGATCTGTATAATAAAAACTTCAAGTCTCTGAAGAAAGAAATTATAGAAGATCTCAGAAGATGGAAAGATCTCCCATGCTCATGGATTGGCAGGATCAACATTGTAAAAATGGCTATCTTGCCAAAAGCAATCTACAGATTCAATGCAATCCCCATCAAAATTCCAAATCAATTCTTCAACGAATTAGAAAGTGCAATCTGCAAATTCATCTGGAATAACAAAAAACCTAGGATAGCAAAAACTCTTCTCAAGGATAAAAGAACCTCTGGTGGAATCACCATGCCGGACCTAAAGCTCTACTACAGAGCAATTGTGATAAAAACTGCATGGTACTGGTATAGTGACAGACAAATAGACCAATGGAATAGAATTGAAGACCCAGAAATGAACCCACACACCTACGGTCACTTGATCTTCGACAAGGGAGCTAAAAGCATCCAGTGGAAGAAAGACAGCATTTTCAACAAATGGTGCTGGCACAACTGGTTGTTAACATGTAGAAGAATGCGAATCGATCCATTCCTATCTCCTTGTACTAAGGTCAAGTCTAAGTGGATCAAGGAACTTCACATAAAACCAGAGACACTGAAACTTATAGAGGAGAAAGTGGGGAAAAGCCTTGAAGATATGGGCACAGGGGAAAAATTCCTGAATAGAACAGTAATGGCTTGTGCTGTAAGATCGAGAATTGACAAGTGGGACCTCATGAAACTACAAAGCTTCTGCAAGGCTAAAGACACCATCAATAAGACAAAAAAACCACCAACAGATTGGGAAAGGATCTTCACCTATCCTAAATCAGATAAGGGACTAATATCCAATATATATAAAGAACTCAAGAAGGTGGACTCCAGAAAGTCAAATAACCCCATTAATAAATGGGGCTCAGAACTGAACAAAGAATTCTCACCTGAGGAATACCGAATGGCAGAGAAACACCTGAAAAAATGTTCAACATCCTTAATCATCAGGGAAATGCAAATCAAAACAACCCTGAGATTCCACCTCACACCAGTCAGAATGGCTAAGATCAAAAATTCAGGTGACAGCAGATGCTGGCGAGGATGTGGAGAAAGAGGAACACTCCTCCATTGTTGGTGGGATTGCAAGCTTGTACAACCACTCTGGAAATCAGTCTGGCGGTTCCTCAGAAAATTGGACATAGTACTACCGGAGGATCCAGCAATACCTCTCCTGGGCATATATCCAGAAGATGTCCCAACCGGTAAAAAGGACACATGCTCCACTATGTTCATAGCAGCCCTATTTATAATAGCCAGAAGCTGGAAAGAACCCAGATGTCCCTCAACAGAGGAATGGATACAGAAATTATGGTACATTTACACAATGGAGTACTACTCAGCTATTAAAAAGAATGAATTTATGAAATTCCTAGCCAAATGGATGGACCTGGAGGGCCTCATCTTGAGTGAAGTAACACAATCACAAAAGAACTCACACAATATGTATTCATTGATAAGTGGATATTAACCCAAAACTTAGGATACCCAAGATATAAGATACAATTTGCTAAACGCATGAAACTCAAGAAGAATGAAGACCAAAGTGTGGACACTGTGCACCTTCTTAGAATTGGGAACAAAACACCCAGGGAAGGAGTTACAGAGACAAAGTTCGTAGCTGTGATGAAAGGATGGACCATTTAGAGACTGCCGTATCCAGGGATCCATCCCATAATCAGCTTCTAAACGCTGACACCATTGCATACACTAGCAAGATTTTGCTGAAAGGACCCAAATATAGCTGTCTCTTGTGAGATGATGCCGGGGCCTAGCAAACACAGGAGTGGATGTTCACAGTCAGCTATTGGATGTATCACAGGGCTCCCAATGGAGAAGCTAGAGAAAGTACCCAAGGAGCTAAAGGGATCTGCAACCCTATTGTTGGAACAACATGATGTACTAACCAGAACCCCGGAGCTCTTGTCTCTAGCTGCATATGTATCAAAAGATGACCTAGTCGGCCATCAATGGAAAGAGAGGCCCATTGGACTTGCAAACTTTATATGCCCCAATATAGGGGAATGCCAGGGCCAAAAGAATGGGAATGGGTGGGTAGGGAAGTGGGGGGCGCTATGGGGGACTTTTGGGATAGCATTGGAAATGTAATTGAGGAAAATATGTAATAAAAATATTAAAAAAAAAAAAGGCCAAAACTAAGACCCAAATTGAGATCAAAGGAAGCAATGAAAGATTTGCCACTAATCCAGTCATCATCACGTCAAATCCACACAGACAAGTTTTGGCTTTTTGAGCCATGTCCCAGCCATTTCACTTTCAAAGAAGCAGGTTTAATTGCTCATCTGTGGAGAGCTGCAACTGTGGCTGAGCCCTGGGGGAAACACTGAAGAGCATTTATTGGTCCAGCCATGCAAAGCTGTCCTCCAGCTCCTCAGTCATGCCTTCCAACAGGAAATCTTTAAAGCAATGCTTTAGCCCCACTACTGACATCTCTTTATAAATGAATGTGATGTTTGGCATGGACAGCTGTTTATTTAGGTGTGTGAAGGTTCTGGCTGTCAACTTAGAGGGAGAGTTAGTTCTCTACCTCCCTTCAGAGTCCGTCCAAGTACTTGTTTGACAGAGTGAACACCCAAGACACAGGAAAGAAGGCCTGGGCCAGACTTCTACATGACTTGGAGCTGAATTTGTCATGACACTTCTCCCTCACCTCTTTAGGCTAAGCCTTCCATCATCTCCCTTTATCTGTCTTCCTAGGAAAATGTAGGAATCAGCCCTGAGCTCTTTCTGCCAGCATTTTGGTGTCACTTGTATCAGCTGGCATTTTCTTTCTTTGCTTCATCCTTTCAAGTAAAGTCGCTAATGTGGTGCCCAGGCTTGCTGAAATGGTTGCTTTTTAAGATTGTTGAAAACTTTTCAGAGCATAAAAGAAAAGAAACTGAACTGAAAGAATGTGGCATCCCAAAATGGGTCTGATTGACATGTTCGTCTGCTCACATAAGTTAATTACTAATAAACGTGATCATCCTTACACATCCTTACATTCAAGACCAAACTGAAAGGAATCATTTCTCTCCATCAACTTGGAAGGAAATTCTACAACATACAATACCTGCCATCTACCTATCTGTAAGATAAGTAGAAGCTGTATGTGTGTGTATGTGTGTGTGTGTGTGAGAGAGAGAGAGAGAGAGAGAGAGAGAGAGAGAGAGAGAGAGAGAGAGATGGAGAGAGACAGAGAAAGAGAGACAGAAAGGGGGTACCACACCCAAGTCCTGTATGTTTTCTTAAAATATTCAATAAATATAATTTGAAAGCCATAAAACTTTTGCAAATCAGTCCATGAGCATATCCTGACTGGCTGAAACCTCGCTCTGTACTGTTACTTAAGGCTGTTATCTGTACCAATTGATCATTCTGACATGAATTTCCCAGACATCCAGATGGCTGTCACAGAACAGGCCTGAACTTCCTAGGAATCTAGTTTACGATGGTGAGTTCTCAGAAACAGCAAAGCATTGTTCTTCTTTGTTCCACACCACAAATGTAAACTATCCCAAGAGTCTCAGACGCAGGCCATATACACCAGGACTATAATTGTCAATCATTCAAGTTCAGCAGAGGAGAGCGTTTGGTGACAAAAAGGCAATGAGATGCCATGGAGAACTTAGATAAATACAGCAAAGGCATGTTGTGAAAAAGAAAGCACATTACTCATTTAGATGCATAGGAAAATGGTGGAATTCAAATCTTTACTGGGTAACTATCACTATAAGGTGATGGTTTGTATGTTTTAAAGCCTTAAAGTAGAGGCTCGAAGTCATAACACCCGTGGAACTGAAGGAAATGGCCAATAATTCAGAGTCTTATATAGACCAACATTTCTATCCTCTTCAGCACAAGCAATGAATAATCCATTAAAAGGTGTTTAGACTGTCAGGAAACGTGAACTTTTTTTTTTAAAATACTCTGTTACATGCTGGAACGGAAACAAATCTTTCTCTTAGAAGTAGGTCAGAAGGAAATCTTGGCACTCATGTTGACACCCACCCAGGCGTAGACTGCATCTCTGTGGACACAGAGTGTAATCTATCTCTGCAAAAACTCGTTAGGTCTCTATAGTCCTCACTCCTTCCAGGACGCATTGGAATCTCACTCAAGAACAGGAAGTCCCGCAGTAGAAAATTAACCCAGATGCTCTGTCTGTTTACAGGACAGAACGTGGGATGGAGAAGCATCAGAACTTGGAGATAAGCACAAAGCAGTAAATTACAGACATTAAATATACACAACCACGTTTGTATGCCAACCCAATCAGACTTCAGCACACCGTTTTTGTTTTTGTTTTTGTTTTTAGATAGAAATGATGAAAGAAGGGAAGAAAAAAGAGTGAGCCAGAATTGCGTGAAAATTTGACTTTGAAATAAAACTGGAAGGAAATCAGTTCAGAACACACAGGGCTATAGTCAATGCCCTGGTTTTCTGTCCATGAAGCTGAGCTCGGTTACCAGGATAGAAATGATTGTCCGCTATTGAACTAATAAAGGCAGGCCTTACTTACACAGAACCACATCCAACGCTAACACCTGTCTTTTAATTTAGTGTGCTTTGCACAAAGTGAACTGACTACTGTTACGTATTTATATGATTACTTAAGGTCATACATAGGTCATATCTCAGTCTGTAACTCTACTCTGTCTACAATGCTGAGAAAAATTCTATTTTTCACATACAAGACAAGATGGCCATATATACTTATACAACAAATAGTTGCATAACATAAATTTTGATTTAAGATTTTATTTTATGAAGCACTGTTTTATTGACATCCTCCAAATCCATCATAAGTGATATATTTTGAAAGATATAAGTTCAATATAAATTGGCCGGTAATTAAATACATGCAACATCTCCCAAGAACTTTTATAAGCATTTCAATTCTTCTTTCTAGTTTATCTGACACACTTGACCGGCAGTCCAATTGGTGTTTTCTCTCTGTTCCTCTGAGACTCCAAGAAGTCAAGCTGCATGGGATGAAAACTGAAGAAGAAAATTTGTTAACTTGGTGTGAGATCGATATTACTTTACTCTTAGAAAGGAAATCACATGTAAGGAGTCTCCTACCTATAGTTTTCTGTAGCATGTGGTTTGTGGCAGAGGTGCCATAATAGTGGCGTTTCTGTAATTTTTGAGAGCAAAGAACTTGTAGAAGAAGTATGATCCCTGAAGGGAGGCAACCCTCTATAGACATCTGCATTCTAGAATCTGTGATTATTAGGACTTTATTTTTAACGTGTGATACTAGACTTATCAATCTGTGAATTCTGGTTCTATCTGAATTTCCTATAGAATGGATGGCACTTGGTCAGCTAGTTCAATTTCTTTTGGAAAACTAAAAGTAAGATTTAAACATCAGGTCTGAATTAGCTTAATGGTTGAACAAAGTATTTTGTTCAAGGTCCCAGGCCCTAGGGGAGCTGGGAATTTTCAATAGCTGAACAGCTTCTGTTATCTTCTGTTTCAGAATATAATGACTGTACCTAACCACAGCTTCTGTTATTCATCTTTTACTTGCCCCAAAATAATGACTGTTCCTAACTATTGAAGAACAAATGCATTTGATTGGTTGAACTGTAAAACCTTCATTCTTTTAGTTCATCAGTTGGCATTCATCAGTTGACATAGATCAACCACATAAAGAAAGCACTTATCCCTAAATCCTGATTGGTGGGAAAATGTAACAATAACTTGGCACAGATGTTTGTGGTTTGCAAACTGAAATATTCTGTGATATTCTGGCACAGTGTTGTAGTTCAGCTCTTGAGTCTGTTCTGCAAGCCTCATCCATCAGCTGCAGCTTGATTACAATAAATGTCTGTCATCTGCATTGACCTGGTGTTTGAGTTGTGTTGGATCTAAATGGATCCCATAACATCAGCCAACATGTCGTCATTATTCACAATCAAGATATTGCTGCCTGGTACATATAGATATATGCATCATCTCAAATTAATGGTCAAGTTTTTGATTATTGTTGCACACACATATGTGTACTATTACATATCAATATAATAATGTAGCCAGGTGAGCCCATTTGGTGTTGTTTGTGTATATGTGATTTCAAGGCTGATCACTTTGTACTTGATAGCCCATTTGGGGCCTCATCCCTAGGAGAAACTAATTCCCCCATCTCAGCAGTCATTAGTTGCCTGTAGTTCTTTGTCTAGGGGTGCGACCTGGTGATATTTCCCTCTTCTGCTTTAGCTTGACCACTGGTTTTGTCATTGTCCATGTCTTGTTTAAGTAGCTATAGTCATGAGGTATCATAGCTGCAACTGCTCTTTGGTTTTTAAGAGAAACAATCTTATCCCCCAGAGACTTTTGTTGAATATTTTAACTAGCAAGGAGACAAAAATCCATACCCAAATCTGTCTCTTCAGATACCCAGTGAAGACTGTTTTAAAGAATTTTGGGAGTTGATGGAGCTATGACTTGAGCCTTCATAGATGTAGTGAGATGGTTCGTGGTTTTGTTTGTTTGTTTGTGTGTGCATGCATGCGTGCATGCGTATGTGTGTGTGTGTGATTTTAGAACTATGTTACACGTTTATGGTCATCCTTCTCTCCACTTTGGGCTCTCATGTCATAGGAGACATAATTCCACCCATCAAGGTCTTCCTAGGCTAGATTTTTAGGCACCCCACAGGTTGCCACATTTGGTAGAATGTCTTCCATAAAGATTATAAATGAGGGACTTATTTTCAAAATGCCTAGCAGGAAAAGATGCTGGGCTGCATTCTTCTTTGGATGCTGAAAAAGGATGGGGGCTCGATAGAGTCACATATGTAAAATGTACAAAGGATGGGGGCTCTATAGAGTCACATATGTAAAATGTACAAAGGGTTGGTGGACAGAAAAACAGGGAACATCTGTTTGTTAACCAGCGATTATCAAAGTTGGGATTCTGTCCTGTGGAGTTAGTTCTGAGGACAGAGGTCTTGGTCTGTGGGTCTTAGCACTTTTTGGGCATAGTTCTTAGGCCCTTGTGAGATGGCTGTGGCTTACAAGGATACCCAGCTGCAATTGCAAATCCATTTTAGCAAATGCCCAGCAGGAGGCTGTGGCCCATTTCACTGTTCTGCACACTGAACTTACAAATGCAAGGAAAGGTTTATGTTTTCTTCAAAAGCCTGGGCCACACTCCACTCTGTTCTCCTTGCCTCTGTAATATATACCCTTCTACCATAGTCATTTGACACATGTATACAATGCCCTTTCTATAATACTCACTGTACAGAATGCGCAAGATACAAGTGTGAAACTACCATTTCTAACGTTTCCTTTCTTGTTCTCAGATCTTCCAAAAGCGAAATGAAAGCACATGCCCTCCTATAAGACTTCTGAAACCCTCACTGAGATGCTGAAAGCAGAGCTAAATTCTACTTTATTACTTCCAAAGTCACTTCCCAGCTGGGCATGGTGGTGCAGCCGAGCATAGCATTTGCCAGGTAGAAGAATCAGGAGTTCGAAACTGGGCTATAACAAGCCTCTGTCTGTCTCTATAAACAAACAAGCAAAGACAAAAAACTAATTAAAATAAAACAACACTGAAAAATACATTCTAAAAAAAACTTTCTTCTCTTTGGAAACTCCAGTTTTTCAGTTAGCTTGTAAATCAGATGAAACCTGTCCAATGTTCTTACTATTCTCCTCTCTGACCTTCTCTCTCTTACTTCGGATGTAGCCTTTCCAAGTTAAAAGCTGTGGTTTGGCACACACAGTTTGTAAGAGACACACTATAGGAATCAACCTATAGTTGCTAAAATGAGTTTGGTTGTCAGCTGAATTTCAGAAACTGAAAAGGAGCCACCAGCTGAATTTCACATTTCATCGTACCATGGGGTCTCGCATGTTCACTGTTGACTCTGTGACCCAAGCGTAGGAAATACTCATGAGAATTCTGTGATTCATAACTAATTAAAGTATTTTAGATTTGCTATATTGAAATTGGTACTTAGGACTTACAATTATCAATATTCCCTATAACTGCCTGCGGCCACACTAACTGGGTTCCTGAGTGGGAGGCTGGAGCTGTAAGGAAGGAAACAACGAGAGAAATAATGGAGACCAAGACATGTTTCTGTTCAAGGCCCCCAAGTTTACTAAGAGTCTGTGCTTATAAAGGGGGGAGGCCCATCCCCTGCCAATCCATTCTTGGTGCCTGTTGCCAGCCTGTAGATGATCTGCCAGATGCTGTCTCCAGAATATCTCAAGGGCCTCTCAGCAGGTAGCAGTGTCTTGGAGAAGAGCAGCAGCAGGTGACAGAACAATAGAGCCATCTAAGTAAGAAGGCTCCACCCCAGGTGATCTCATACTCAGTGGCAGCAAGGTCAAAACCAGCCTACTCAAGGCTGCAGGAGGCTACAATTCCCCATCAAAATATTGCTTACAGCAGAGATACACAAGTGTTTTCCATAGTAATGGTACCGATCCCTTAAAGACATGTAGTTTACTTTTAAAATACCTGGGTCCAAGGTTAACCTTCCTGACAACTGTTAGTAACAGTTCCCCCAAGTCATTGAATCAAGCATTAAGTCTGAGATTTAGCTGCTAACTATTAGTTAAGTAAATCTCCATGTGTTAGCCTGTATGTAAAACCAGCTGGTATTCTTAGGATCTAAAAGAGAAATCCTTGACTTTTATCAGCACCAAATCAACACAAGCAATTTCCTAACAGCCTAAGTCTTGTTCTCCATGGTCTAACAGAGGATAAGCTGTATGCAAGTAATCACTTGATCAGTTCTTCCTCTAGGGGATAAAAATTTCATCAGGCCACAGAAGACCCCAAATCAGCTTGTTCCTCACAAAGATAATGATGAACAAAAACAGGAACATGTTTTTTGTTTGGTTGGTTGGTTTTGGTTTTGTTTCTGGTTTTTTTTTAGCTAGTCAGAAAGCCATATCCACCAAGAACTAATCCTCTTTTGAAAAACATGTAAAATTGCCTTCATTTGCTGGGGGTTGGTGGATGACACAAGCATGCCGGGATTCTTGTGTGGGGGTCAGAGGACGACTTTCAGGACTAGGTTCTCTTCTTCATCATGTGGATCTTTGAGAGTGAACTCAGGTTGTTAGCTCTGAAGCAGGTGCCTTTACCAACCATCTCACCAGCCCAAGCACGATGTATTTCAGTATAATGTGGGTTAGTGTCCTAAATCCCAGTACTACTCACTAACGCTGCCTTCGTGCAGTGTCTGTTTCCATAGAAACGGACATTCATAATTTGCTGGCCAACAGATGGCATGGGGGCAAGTGCATTGCCAGTTTTATGCTAGGACACTCAAATACTTTTTAACATGGTTATATTCTGCTACAATGCACACTGCAAAGACCAAATTTGTTTTAAAGAAGACCCATGAATCAGGATGTTTTTGTTGTTATTCTGTATAGAAATTTGCAAAAAGGTGCTTTGTGCGATTGTGTGCACCATTTGCTGCTATTTATAGACACTTAGTGAGAGGTGGATGGTGCTGTTGTTTGATGTGCTTTAGGGCCCCTTCCTATAGGGTGCAGGCCTTAAGTGGGAGGAAAGTTAAATGGAAATGTGGTGATTTTGTCATTTTATCTTTAGTAGCTTTCAAACTACACACAGTGAATGACTGAGTTTTCCAAAGGATAACGTCACCCATGTTCTCAGAGCGTGACCTCTGTGTGACAAACAGAACACTTATTTTCATTTCCTGGGCTGAAAGTTTTTTCTTTTTAGTCTATGTATTGCTACTTCTCAGATGTTAGAAAGAGGCCATTGTTTATTAAAACACATTGTCATTGTCCTTGTAAGTTACTATAGTAGAGTAGCTGGCTAGAGAAAGGGCCTCTCTGAGCCTAGGCTGGCCTCGGGCTCACTGTGTGACTGAAGTGTCCTAGAACCTCCCAATCCTCCTGCCTCCACTTGCCAAGTGTTAACACTACAGTTGTGTCTTCTGTCTCACATCTGTACCGTATTGCTGTCTTGGCTTATATTTGCTAATTCTCCTTGGTTCTGGATTTTAGGAGCCTTGGCTTTTGCAGGATATACACCTTATATGCAGTTCTTTTCTGACCATGGGAGACGTATGACATCACAAGGATGATGTGAGCAGCACATCTCACTGGCTGGAGTCAGACTGCTAACATCTCCATTGCCTTCTTGGAGCTCAGTGGGGGTGGGGGGTGGGGGTGTCCTTGATTCTTCTGGCTTTGGGGAGTCATATATATCCCTTGCTCATGGCCACCGTCCTCAACAGAGGATTCAGTTCTTCATGACAGAGAAGATACTGTAGCTTGTATTATGGTAGGGCGAGAAGCAGATGGAGAGAAAATTTCTTATAATCTGTCTTAAGGAAATGGAATATAAAATACACAGTCAAACAAACATAAGGAGAAAAAGACACTAAGGAGAAAAAGTTGGTACATAATCAATACTTTCCCATTAATTTTGCTCATCCCTTTACAAATATCAACACAAGAATTTTTCTATTTCTGTGCCATGTGTTTTTAAAGACAGATTCTGTCATCTATGACTCTTGCATAATTATTCTGACTTCATTACCTACTAGAGTGTCTGGTATGTGGCATGAGTAAGTGCTCATCAGGTTACTTGAACTGAATTCAAAGCCTGACCTAGAGTTATTTGGAAGTTTTCTGGATAATATGTGGCATATATTAGCATAACTTCCAAGCGTGCAGCCAGTTACCATCAAAGTAAACCTTGCCTGAGATTGTTTCTTTTCCAGATTTTTCAACTAACATGCTTTTTTTTTTAACTTTTTCCAATTTTTTATTAGGTATTTTCTTCATTTACATTTCTTTTTTTTCAATCTTTTATTAGATATTTTCTTCATTTACATTTCAAATGCTATCCTGGAAGTCCCCTATACCCTCCCCCCGACCCTGCTCCCCTACCCACCCACTTCCACTTCTTGGCCCTGGCATTCCCTGTACTGGGGCATATAAAGTTTGCAAGACCAAGGGGCCTCTCTTTCCGATGATGACCAACTGGGCCATCCTCTACTACATATGCAGCTCACGGTCATCTATTGGATAGAACAGGGCCCCCAATGGAGAAAGTAACATGCTTTTAAAAGATGAGTTTCCTATCTCCAAGCAGCAGGAGTAATCTCAAAAAATAGGGAAAAATCACAATGAGTTGTGCCTCTTAAGCTTTTATTTCATATTTCACCGATGTGAAGTTGATATGTTATCCCAGAAACCTGGGCAGTAGACATCAAGTATGTCCTTGACAGAAAAAGCTTGTAACTTTATTACTACCTTGGTCATAAAGGTACTCTGCCGAAGTTCACATTCCATAATGTACTCTAAGCCAAAGTTTAACTTTGTTATTACTTGCATCAAATCACAGGTATATATAGTTTGGAAGGAATGGCTCAGTGTTAAAGAGCACTGACAGTTCTCCCAGAGGACCCCAGTGATAGTCCCTGTAGCTGTGTATCCTGTAACTTCAGTTCTAAGGAATCTGACCCCCCTCTTCTGACTTCTTCAGGCACTACATGCACAGAGACACCTATCCCATAAAATAAGTAAAAATTAATCAGGTTTATTATTTTTGACTGTAGTTAAAAACAAGGCAGTCACCTTAGGTGATATAACTTGGGAAGGTTTATGTCATTTAAAGATGAGGCCAATATACAAGTCTAACTTGATTATAAAAGTAGTTTAAATAACAACGAAAAAGTGCCCATGTATAACCACAACTTGAAAATACAGAGAGAACTGTGTGCTTACTTTTGAATAGCTCGTGCACATTAATGTAATCAAGAGAGAAAAAGTGTTGGAAAGACTAAAAATACATATTTCTACTAATGCAAATAGTGTTTATGACCCTATTTATAAGCTTTTAAAGACGTTGTTAGCACTGGGTACCAAGTCAGTTTCTAGCCAGGTCCTGGCAATGAAGTAATTCTCACAGCTAATAAAATACATAGTGAGAACAGGATATGAATTTATGCCTCCTGAGAATTATTGCACTCACAAACGAGCATGCCAGCATAGCAGCTTTGGGCACCTCCAAGGACAGAAAGCACCTGGCGGCTAGTTTAACTCAGGAAGAAGCTGCAGAAGCAGATAGACCACCTTCGATGGCTGACAAGCATTGCTTTCTTGGGGAAGCCAAAGGACCCGGAAAGGAGGTGAATGTGCTAGAGATACCAGGAAGTCACGTGGAAATAGGAGATGGGTTGTTTTTTCAAAGGGAAAAACTGTAGTTCGAGGTTGTCACATAAACTACATAAACTAAACAGATCCAGAAGAATAATATAAATGGTGAATTTTTACTCACTCTTGAGTGAGTAACATCGTAAACTCTCTTCCTGTTCTTTTCAGTGTTCCCGGAGGTGACGGGGGTGTGAAGAGCAATAGATTCTCACATTTGCTTACAGTATATTTGCTCTGGGGCTGACTGTGTCAGGTATGAATCCAGTATAAGTTGGGGGAAAGGGCGAGGAGATGAGAAAACCCTTCCCCAAAGAGCAATGAACACTGAGAAACAAAGGCTGTAACGTGAACAACTGAGACGTGTAGATCGCGGAACTTGTGGGTGAGTCATCGCTACAGAGACACTAAAGGTCATGTTACTGGCAGTATGGAAAGCCTACGGAAGAAAAATTCCCAGTTCATTATACTCTGTAGTACATGTGCTGTTCAGAATAATAGCAATGGAAAAATTCCATTTAAAAATATGGAAATGACAGAAACTTCTAGAATATCGAAAAAGAATCACCACCGAGAGGTGGGACTCAAGGGTGGAGAAGAAATTCCACATGAAGGCCATTGCTTCCATTGTAAAGCTCACATATTTCATCTTAAACATGCTTCTTCAAGTCTATATTTCTCAATGCTTTTAATAAAACACAGTTTATGAACATAAATTGAAAACTTAGCCACCATGAAATGAGACAGAGAATTACGCAAGTGAGTTGGGCAGGGCATGATTATTGTATTAGAAAACAATTGCTCTAAGGGCTAATTAGCAGGCAGAGCACAACTGAAAAGAAGAAAACAAATTTCTTGCAGTGCTGCATGGGCATGAATAATTGTTTTTATATGTACGGATGTTCTGCTTGTATTATGTCTGTGCAGCAACTATGTGCCTGGGGCCCATGGAGGCCAGCACGGGGGCTTAAAGCCCCTGGAACTGAAGTTACAGCCAGTTATAAGTCACCATATAGGGGCTGGAAGTTGATTCTGGGTCATCTTGAAGAGTGACCAGTAAACACATACACACATACATGTGGGTGCACACACACACACACACACACACACACACACACACACAGAGAGAGAGAGAGAGAGAGAGAGAGAGAATAAAAGGATGGTGATTTAAGAACACCATCAATGCCTTCCCAGGCTCCAGGGCAGACCCACTGAATCAGAGTCTGTACTGTTGATAAAGTGTCTATGTTCCTACAGTTGTACGACTAATTCTAATACCTCACCACAGGGTTGGCACTATGGTAGGTACATGCCTGTAAACCCAGAACTTGGGAAGCTGAGACAGGACTCTTACAAGTTTAAGCCTTGCCTATGCTACATATGAAGACCCTGTTTCAGAAACAACAACAACAAAAGATTTTAAAAAATCACTTAAGAGCGTGGAAGGCAACCCATGGATATAAGTCTGCCTAGTCTTTGCTGTTTGTGAAAGAGCACTGAAGTCCACATTAAGCGTTTGAGGGTGACGCCAGTCCTTGACCACATGTTCTCCATATGACATGAGCAAGTTCCTGTGGATCCTATGGGAGGTTTTGTTTCCTTACTTGTAAAGTTCACGGAACAATACACCTCCTCACTCACACGTTTATATGCGTTAATCCACCACTTAACATGCCATGCCAGAGAGATTGGGCGGAAATACTTCAAATACAATCTGCTTAGAGTTTACCATCTCTGGAGCACGTTGTTTTCATCAGTCTTGTTAGCTAAATGAGGAAGGGAAGCCTAAGCCCACCAACGACCCTTGTAAGAAAATTACTAACATTAAGCTACTTAAATTTCTCTCTAATAACTCAATCGAGCAAGTGGGTAGGATGACATAAAGAAACTAAAATACGAACTTCTTCATTTTAAAATGAAAGGTAATCTAGTCATGAGTGCTTGTAACACTCAGCCTACACATCACTGCAACAAACAAACAAACAAATTAAGAAACCTATCTGAAAAAAAGAAAAAAAGCATGAAGCTCTAAAAGCTGTCCCATCATCACGTTAACACCATCTCGTCAGGGGAACACTAGCAAACGTGTGTGTTAGTGGAGCGGCTGTGTGCAATAAATCCTTGGAGGACCGATTGAAAAGAGGGGAAAAATTCCTCGAACATTTATGAAAATGTTTTTCTTGGTTTGGTAATAAATGTTTATAGCACTGAGTGTTTGCCAGCGTGGCTTTCCTTATACAATAGCTTTGTGAACATTTTTAAACTATCACAGGAACCGGCGCTAGGAAGGAGCTGGGAGGATAAAATGAACAGTCAGTAATATTCTTTCAGCGGACTGCATGAATATTTCCAGATTTGATTGCTATGAGTCACAAATTCCAAAGGCCTAATCCTTCTCCCTATCACAGTACAGTTAGTTTTCACCAGTCCCTGAGGAGAGATAGAGAACCAGCTCTTTGCAAACATTAGGAACAAAGCCATCATCTTCTTAGTCTAATGGGACATGAAGACCAAGTTTGGTACCTGAGCAGAAAAAAAGAAAATAAAATAGGGAAGGGCTGTGTGCAAAGCTGCCATCCATGTACAAGACACGAATGTGATAGTGATTCCCAAGGACAGCTTTGCAAAACAGGAAAATGCACAACTATGATGATTCACAATTCCACCTAAGGTGGAATGTCTAAAGCAGACTGTTTCCAACAGACTTCACAGTATAACAATTCTTTTGGAGGGTGCCAAGGGGAAAAAGAGAGCCAATTGAAAGCACAAGTCTCCATGTGAACATGTGTCGTTGTTTCTAGACTTTGTTTTCCTCAAGAGAGGTTTAGGTGATACTATTTTTGAATTTCCTATGGAAAGGGCAACTTAAAGGGACCATCCAAGCCTCACACTCTGGAGGACTCTCAAAGAAAATTCTAAAGGAAAGATAACGTTAAGAAGGAGCATGTCCACATGGACAGACTCTATCCTCCAAACCTGAAGCCTGCTCAGAACAAGAGGAGCAAACGTTCAAAGACCAATCACTCAGCTGGAGGCTGTAGTGTGGCGGCTTTTCCTAGACTGTCAACAGTGACGGTCTCAGAGCTTATCTCAAAACCTAGTTCCAGAAATCTTGAGGATAAAGGGTTTTGTGCTTATTTTGAAATGTCCAACACAATCTAACATTTTGAATCCTCCTTCTCTGGTTGTAATACCGTTCTGAGGGATGTGGAGCCTTTTAAGAGATGAGGGATCTAGTGGGTGCAGGCAGGGTATTCTGATGTCAGTCTGTTTATGCTGCTTCCTGATCTGCTAAGATGTGAAGGGCTGCTCAACCTCACACTCCTGGCACCATGGACAGATGCACCCAATGGCCCTTGTCCACTATGATAGACTGTGCCTCTCTGAAACCATTAGTCAAAATAAAACTCTGCCTTCTTTGATGCTGTCAGGTATTTTGGTGTTTGCTGGCACAACTTTCTTTATACAATGGCTTTGTGAACATATTTTTAAACTAGTGGACAAACTGGTGCAAGGCAAGAGCTGGAACAACAAAATCAACATGTAGTGATGTTCTTACCAAGGACTGCATGACTACTTCCAGGTTTGATTGCTATGAATCACGAATTCCAAAGGTTTAATCTTTTTCCCTACCACAGTGCAGTTAGATTTCACAAGTCCCTGCAGAGATAGAGATTTAATTCTTTTCAAACTTTGGAAATAATGAACACAGAAAACCAATCCCAGAGAAGTAGGGTGTGGTGATTTATATAAAAATGCCCCCTCCCAATTAAGCTCGTATGTTTGATTACCTGGTCTCCAATTGGTGGGACAGTTTGGGAAGGATTAAGAGGTGTGGCCTTGTTGGTGTGTCATTGAGGCTTTAAGGTTTCCAAAGCCTCTTGTCATACCCAGCATGCTTCTCTCCTCTTGCTTGCAATCAAAACGTGATCTCCTGGCTCTTCCTTCCACCAAGCCTTTTGTTCCACTACCATGTGCTATAAGCCAAAATTAAAACTATAAGCCAAATTAAACACATTCTTTTAGAAGTTCCCGGGGGCATGATGGTTTATCACAGCAATAGATGATACATCTGTGTACTTCATGGACACATGTAAGTACTTTGTGGGTGTGTGTGCAAAAGTCTAAAGATAGATCAGAATGCCCATAAGAACAACAACAGTAAAACACATTCGGAGTATCAGTTAGGAACAGAAATAGAAATGGAAATTCAGACTTGAAAGTTTGCCCAGCTGATTTTTAGACTTGCTTTTGTCCAGTTTTTCCTCACTTTGCTCCCTCTGGAATAGTAAGGAATAGTCGGTGCCACTGCACGTTGGAAGTATGTGATCTGCTTTTTTATTTTGCTATTACAGGGGTTACAGTTAAGAGATTGCCTTGAGTCTCAGAAGAGACTTTGAATTCTGAGCATTTAAATAGTGTTGAGACTGTTATAGTCCATGGGGACTTTTGAAGTTGAACTGAATGCACTTTTGCATTATGATAGGGCTACAAGCCTATGGGAGCCAAGGACTGCAATGTGATTGTTTGAAAAAGAGCAGGCCCCATAGGCTCATATAATTGAATGCTTAAGGAGTGGTGCTATTTGAAAGAATTAGTAGGTATGGTGGCTTTCTTGAAGGAAGTATGAGCTTTGATGTTTCAGAAGTCCAAGCCAGGCCCACGGTCTCTCTCTCTCTCTCTCTCTCTCTCTCTCTCTCTCTCTCTCTCTCTCTCTCTCTCTCTCTCTCTCTCTCTCTCTCTCTCTCTCTCCTGCTGCCTTCAAATATGGATGTAGAACTCTACTAAGTTTGCCTCTGTGCTGCCATGTTCACTGCCATGAGGATAATGGACTGAATCTCTGAAATGCAAACCCCAATTAAATGTGTTATTTAATAAGAGCTGCAAAAGAACACCCTTTCCCTGAATGTTTCCCTAAACACATGGAGCTTCAGGGCCTGCTGTTTTACTTATGAGGTTTTGTATTGGTTTGGCCCATCCTTCCCTTTCTAAATGAAAAATGTTTATTTTTCTATTATACATTGGAAGTGTGTACATTTTTTTCTATTTTATAAACACATAGAGAAGAGATTGCCTTGAGTTTCTGTAGAGACTGTAAACTTTTAAACAATCTTGACAATGCAAAGATTTGGGAGATGCTTGAAGTTGAGATAAATGCGTTTGGCCAAGAGTCTTTGCAAGAACAGGATTAAGTATCATGATTTAAATCTGAAATGCCCCTATGTGCTTATGAATTTTTGAGAACTCTTGGCCCCCACCTTGTAGTAGTATTTGGAAGGGCGCATAGATTGAGAGACAGGGCCTGTCTAGAAACAAGCAAGCAAGCAAACAAACAAACAAACGAATGAATGAATGAATGATGGGCATTTGAGAGTTATGCTTTCCCCTTGTGCTCACATACATCCTTTGCTTCCTAGTCTATAGTAGGAATGAACATCTACTCTCATGATTGCATTGCTAAAGACAGAGCCAGGGGTTGGGGATTTAGCTTAGTGGTAGAGCACTTGCCTAGCAAGCACAAGGCCCTGGGTTTGGGCCTCAGCTCTGGGAAAAAAAAAAAAGACAAAAGACAGAGCTAGTCTTCCTTTTTTTTTTTTTTTTAGGTTTATATATTTTTTTAATTTATTTTTTTATTAGGTATTTTCCTCGTTTACATTTTCAATGCTATCCCAAAAGTCCCCCATACCCACCCCCCCATCCCCTACCCACCCACTCCCCCTTTTTGGCCCTGGGGTTCCCCTGTACTGGGGTATATGAAGTTTGCAATTCCAATGGGCCTCTCTTTGCAGTGATGGCTGACTAGGCCATCTTTTGATACATATGCAGCTAGAGTCAAGAGCTCCGGGGTACTGGTTAGTTCATAATGTTGTTCCACCCATAGGGTTGTGGATCCCTTCAGCTCCTTCGGTACTTTCTCCAGCTCCTCCATTGGGGGCCCTGTGATCCATCCACTGACTGTGAGCATCCACTTCTGTGTTTGCCAGGCCCTGGCATAGTCTCACAAGAGACAGCTATATCTGGGTCCTTTCAGCAAAATCTTGCTAGTGTATGCAATGGTGTCAGCGTTTGGAGGCTGATTATGGGATGGATCCCTGCATATGGCAATCACTAGATGGTCCATCCTTTCGTCAAAGCTCCAAATTTTGTCTCTGTAACTCTTTCCATGGGTGTTTTGTTCCCATTTCTAAGAAGGGGCAAAGTGTCCACACTTTGGTCTTCGTTCTTCTTGAATTTCATGCGTTTAGCAAATTGTATCTTATATCTTGGGTATCCTAAGTTTCTGGGCTAATATCCACTTATCAGTGAGTACATATTGTGTGAGTTCCTTTGTGATTGTGTCACCTCACTCAGGATAATGCCCTCCAGGTCCATCCATTTGCCTAGGAATTTCATAAATTTATTTTTTTAATAGCTGAGTAGTACTCCGTTGTGAAAATGTACCACATTTTCTGTATCCATTCCTCTGTTGAGGGGCATCTGGGTTCTTTCCAGCTTCTGGCTATTATAAATGAGGCTGCTATGAACATAGTGGAGCATGTGTCCTTCTTACCGGTTGGGACATCATCTGGATATATGCCCAGGAGAGGTATTGCAGGATTCTCCCGTAGTACTATGTCCAATTTTCTGAGGAACCGCCAGACTGATTTCCAGAGTGGTTGTACAAGCTTGCAATCCCACCAACAATGGAGGAGTGTTCCTCTTTCTCCACATCCTCGCCAGCATCTGCTGTCACCTGAATTTTTGATCTTAGCCATTCTGACTGGAGTGAAGTGGAATCTCAGGGTTATTTTGATTTGCATTTCCCTGATGATTAAGGATGTTGAACATTTTTTCAGGTGCTTCTCAGCCATTCGGTATTCCTCAGATGAGAATTCTTTGTTCAGCTCTGAGCCCCATTTTTTAACGGGGTTATTTGATTTTCTGGAGTCCACCTTCTTGAGTTCTTTATATATATTGGATATTAGTCCCCTATCCGATTTGGGATAGGTAAAGATCCTTTCCCAATCTGTTGGTGGCCTTTTTGTCTTATTGACAGTGTCTTTTGCCTTGCAGAAGCTTTGCTATTTTATGAGGTCCCATTTATCGATTCTTGATCTTACAGCACAAGCCATTGCTGTTCTATTCAGAAATTTTTCCCCTGTACCCATATCTTCGAGGCTTTTACTTACTTTATCCTCTATAAGTTTCAGTGTCTCTGGTTTTATGTGGAGTTCCTTAATCCACTTAGATTTGACCTTAGTACAAGGAGATAGAAATGGATCAATTCGCATTTTTCTACATGATAACCGCCAGTTGTGCCAGCACCATTTGTTGAAAATGTTGTCTTTTTTCCACTGGATGGTTTTAGCTCCCTTGTCAAAGATCAAGTGACCATAGGTGTGTGGGTTCATCTCTAGGTCTTCGATTTTGTTCCATTGGTCTACTTGTCTGTCACTATACCAATACCATGCAGTTTTTATCACAATTGCTCTGTAGTACAGCTTTAGGTCAGGCATGCTGATTCCACCAGAGGTTCTTTTATCCTTGAGAAGAGTTTTTGCTATCCTAGGTTTTTTGTTATTCCAGATGAATCTGCTGATTGCCCTTTCTAATTCGTTGAAGAATTGAGTTGGAATTTTGATGGGGATTGCATTGAATCTGTAGATTGCTTTTGGCAAGATAGCCATTTTTACAATGTTGATCCTGCCAATCCATGAGCATGGGAGATCTTTCCATCTTCTGAGATCTTCTTTAATTTCTTTCTTCAGAGACTTGAAGTTCTTATCATACAGATCTTTCACTTCCTTAGTTAGAGTCACGCCAAGTTATTTTATATTGTTTGTGACTATTGTGAAGGGTGTTGTTTCCCTAATTTCTTTCTCAGCCTGTTTATCCTTTGTGTACAGAAAGGCGATTGACTTGTTTGAGTTAATTTTATTTCCACCTACTTCATTGAAGCTGTTTATCAGGCTTAGGAGTTCTCTGGTGGAATTTTTAGGGTCACTTATATATACTATCATATCATCTGCAAAAAGTGATATTTTGACTTCTTCCTTTCCAATTTGTATCCCCTTGATCTCTTTTGTTGTCTAATTGCTCTGGCTAGGACTTCAAGTACAATGTTGAATAGGTAGGGCAAGAGTGGACAACCTTGTCTAGTCCCTGATTTTAGTGGGATTGCTTCCAGCTTCTCACCATTTACTTTGATGTTGGCTACTGGTTTGCTGTAGATTGCTTTTATCATGTTTAAGTATGGGCCTTGAATTCCTGATCTTTCCAAGACTTTTATCATAAATGGGTGTTGGATTTTGTCAAATGCTTTCTCAGCATCTAATGAGATGATCATGTGGTTTTTGTCTTTGAGTTTGTTTATATACTGGATTACATTGATGGATTTCCGTATATTGAACCATCCTTGCATCCCTGGAATGAAACCTACTTGGTCAGGATGGATGATTGTTTTGATGTGTTCTTGGATTCGGTTAGCAAGAACTTTATTGAGGGTTTTTGCATTGATATTCATAAGGGAAATTGGTCTGAAGTTCTCTATCTTTGTTGGGTCTTTTTGTGGTTTAGGTATCAGAGTAATTGTGGCTTCATAGAATGAGTTGGGTAGAGTACCTTCCATTTCTATTTTGTGGAATAGTTTGTGAAGAACTGGAATTAGGTCTTATTTGAAGGTCTGATAGAACTCTGTACTAAACCCAACTGGTCCTGGGCTTTTTTTGGTTGGGAGACTATTAATGACTGCTTCTATTTCTTTAGGGGATATAGGACTGTTTAAATCATTAACCTGATCTTGATTTAGCTTTGGTACCTGGTATCTGTCTAGAAACTTGTCCATTTCATCCAGGTTCTCCAGTTTTGTTGAGTATAGCCTTTTGTAGAAGGATCTGATAGTGTTTTGGATTTCTTCAGGATCTGTTGTTATGTTTCCCTTTTCATTTCTGATTTTGTTAATTAGGATGCTTTCCCTGTGCCCTCTAGTGAGTCTGGCTAAGGGTTTATCTATCTTGTTGATTTTCTCAAAGAACCAGCTCCTTGATTGGTTGATTCTTTGAATAGTTCTTCTTGTTTCCACTTGGTTGATTTCACCCCTGAGTTTGATTATTTCCTGCCTTCTACTCCTCTTGGGTGAATTTGCTTCCTTTTGTTCTAGTGCTTTTAGGTGTGTTGTCAAGCTGCTAACGTGTGCTCTCTCTAGTTTCTTTTTGGAGGCACTCAGAGCTATGAGTTTTCCTCTTAGGAATGCTTTCATTGTGTCCCATAAGTTTGGGTATGTTGTGGCTTCATTTTCATTAAACTCCAAAAAGTCCTTAATTCCTTTCTTTATTCCTTCCTTGACCAAGTTATCATTGAGAAGAGTGTTGTTCAGTTTCCACGTGAATGTTGGCTTTCTATTAGTTATTTTGTTATTGAAGATCAGCCTTAGTCCATGATGATCTGATAGGATGCATGGGACAATTTCAATATTTTTGTATATGTTGAGGCTTGTTTTGTGACCAATTATGTGGTCAATATTGGAGAAGGTACCATGGGGTGCTGAGAAGAAGGTATATCCTTTTGTTTTAGGATAAAATGTTCTGTAGATATCTGTTAAGTCCATTTGTTTCATCACTTCTGTTAGTTTCACTGTGTCCCTGTTTAGTTTCTGTTTCCATGATCTGTCCATTGGTGAAAGTGGTGTGTTGAAGTCTCCCACTATTATTGTGTGAGCTGCAATGTGTGCTTTGAGATTTACTAAAGTTTCTTTAATGAATGTGGCTGCCCTTGTATTTGGAGCATATATATTCAGAATTGAGAGTTCCTCTTGGAGGATTTTACCTTTGATGGGTATAAAGTGCCCCTCCTTGTCTTTTTTGATTATTTTGGGTTGGAAGTCGATTTTGTTAGATATTAAAATGGCTACTGCAGCTTGTTTCTTCATACCATTTGCTTGGAAAATTGTTTTCCAGCCTTTCACTCTGAGGTAGTGTCTATCTTTTTCTCTGAGATGAGTTTCCTGTAAGCAGCAAAATGTTGGGTCTTGTTTGTGTAGCCAGTTTGTTAGTCTATGTCTTTTTATTGGGGAGTTGAATCCATTGATATTAAGAGATATTAAGGAAAAGTAATTGTTGCTTCCTGTTATTTTTGTTGTTAAAGTTGGCATTCTGTTCTTGTGGCTGTCTTCTTTTAGGTTTGTTGAGGGATTACCTTCTTGTTATTTCTAGGGTGTGTGGTTCCCGTCCTTGTATTGATTTTTTTTTCTGTTATTATCCTTTGAAGGGCTGGATTCGTGGAGAGATAATGTGTGAATTTGGTTTTGTCGTGGAATACTTTGGTTTCTTCATCTATGGTAATTGAGAGTGGCTGGGTATAGTAGCCTGGGCTGGAATTTGTGTTCTCTTAGTGTCTGTATAACATCTACCCAGGGTCTTCTGGCTTTCATAGTCTCTGGTGAAAAATCTGGTGTAATTCTGATAGGCTTGCCTTTATATGTTACTTGACCTTTTTCCCTTACGGCTTTTAGTATTCTATCTTTATTTAGTGCATTTGTTGTTCTGATTATTATGTGTCGGGAGGAATTTCTTTTCTGGTCCAGACTATTTGGAGTTCTGTAGGCTTCTTGTATGTTCATGGGCATCTCTTTCTTTAGATTTGGAAAGTTTTCTTCAATAATTTTGTTGAAGATGTTTGCTGGTCCTTTGAGTTGAAAATCTTCATTCTCATCCACTCCTATTATCCGTAGGTTTTGTCTTCTCATTGTGTCCTATATTTCCTGGATGTTTTGAGTTAGGATCTTTTTGCATTTTCCATTTTCTTTGATTGTTGTGCCGATGTTCTCTATGGAATCTTCTGCACCTGAGATTCTCTCTTCCATCTCTTGTATTCTGTTGCTGAAGCTCGCATCTATGGTTCCAGATTTCTTTCCTAGGATTTCTATCTCCAGCGTTGCCTCACTTTGGGTTTTCTTTATTGTGTCTACTTCCCTTTTTAGGTCTTGGATGGTTTTATTCAATTCCATCACCTGTTTCATTGTGTTTTCCTGCAATTCTTTAAGGGATTTTTGTGTTTCCTCTTTAATGTCTTCTACTTGTTTAGCAGTGTTCTCCTGTATTTCTTTAAGTGAGTTATTTAAGTCCTTCTGATGTCCTCTACTATCATCATGAGATATGCTTTTAAATCCAGATCTAGCTTTTCAGGTGTGTTGGGGTGCCCTGGAATGGGAGAAGTGGGAGTGCTGGGTTCTGATGATGGTGAGTGGTCCTGGTTTCTGTTAGTAAGATTCTTACGTTTACCTTTCGCCATCTGGTAATCTCTGGAGTTAATTGTTACAGTTGTCTCTGTTTAGAGATTGTTCCTCTGGTGATTTTGTTACCCTCTATGAGCAGACCTGGGAGACTAGCTCTCTCCTCTGAGTTTCAGTGGTCAGAGCAGTCTCTGCAGGCAAGGTCTCCTCTTTCAGGGAAGGTGCACAGTTATCTGGTGTTTGTACCTTCTCCTGGCCGAAGATGAAGGCCCAAAACAGGATCTTTCCCAGAAGCTGTGTTGCTCTGGCCTGTCACAGAAGCCGTTGTTTCAGTAGTCCACACTCTCACCTGTGTAGACTACTTTCTGTGTAGTCTCAGAACCAAGGTGGCTCCCGTGGAACCTGATGCAGAAGCCTCTTGGTCCGGGTGGACACCTGTGCTCTGACCAGGAAGGTGGCCGGTTGTCTGGAGCCGAAAATGGCGCCGCCTCAGAGGCTCTGTGGCTCTCGCCTGTCCCAGAGACTGCTGGCCTCTGTATTCCACACTCTCACCTGTGCAGACTGCCCTCCGCGGAGTCCCGGAACCAAGCTGGCTCCCGCGGAACCTGATGCAGAAGCCTCTTGGTCCGGGTGGACACCTGTGCTCTGACCAGGAAGGTGGCCGGTTGTCTGGAGCCAAAAATGGCGCCGCCTCAGAGCCAGAGCTGGTCTTCCTTGCCTTCCTTATTGTGATGATGATGGACTCTAACCCTCTAAAATCACAAATCAAAATAGAGCCTTCCTCCCTTAAATCAGTTCTGCCAACTGTATTAGTCATAGCAGTTCAAAAGTGAGCATCATAGAAGCTGAATCGATAATCAATAAAATTGATAGTACTTGCTGTCTTAAATACTATCCACTCGTTTACATCAAGGCCTTCAACAGCCCACTTTTTTGCACATATTTACACATACATGAGAGGATTTGAAATCCTAAATAGCAGACCCTGTGTTTATCTCAGTGGAGTTTTATCTTGTTCAATGTCATTAAATCCTAAACTGTCAAAAGTGATTTGTGTTAGTTCCAAGAACAGAAAACTCTGAAGCACTTGTTACAGCTTATGTGACACCACCTGTTTCCCTGATACAGAGTCTACACCCTGAAGAGTTCTTGCTTTCATTACTTCCTTCCTGAAATTTTGCGTAGTGGCATTCCAGACGATGGTGACTTTATCAGGACAGATCCTAGAATACAGGCAATATTGTGGTGCAATAAAGCTTTCTGGTGACCTATGGTGAATCAAGAACTCATCGGTTGTTCCTTGTGCCTTGGTGTGGTTTATTGCTCCAGTCTAGCCTAGCCTGGCAAATCAAAGACAGCAACTGGCATACTAGGTACAACAGGCCATGCTGAGCAGTTCATCTCTTATGGATAATTTTAGAGCTAAATAACAGAGTTTCTCCCATATTCAATGTTGGAAAGGACACTTTGGTACCCTTGCTTTCCTTTGCCACTGCTACCCTAAAATTATCATCCCGCCAAGGCTAACTGGTCTTAAAGTCAAAGATTAAACTTTAAAGACAGAGCACACAGTTATTCTCAAAACAACACATTACAGAATCATGCAGACATTCAGATATTCAGTTTAATTGCAAGTAATGTTATTTTGTTCTCAAAATACCATCACCACACAAAAGAATCCTATGTTGTAGTTTTTGTGGGTGGCCAGGGTGGAATTACATTATTGGGGAAAAAAAGAAAAATGTTCAAATAAAAATTACAGATGGAATTTCTAATATGTGGTAGGATGAATTTGGCTTACAGTCAACTAGCAAGTCCAGAAACACACCAGCATAGTGATTTAATTTAACAAGTGTATCAAGAGCCACAAGATAAACTTCTTCAGCACTTAATACTTAATTCTTTGCCTATATAATGACTGATGGTATAGTGTATCATTAACCATACACACATATAGTGTGCTGACTTCTCTTAATTTCATCTATATTTCTATAATTTTCTTAATAAGATAATAAGCAGTAAAATGCAAAAGTCGCTTAGTTTTCTTCTAAGCCAACTAACTACCTCTCCTGGCAACAGTTTAAAGCACATTTTAATAAGTATTCTGCCACCACCAACTAATTTACAACACAGTTAACACCACCAAATCTAAAGAGAATGTTAACAAAATCAAGCTTTTAATAAGCTCCAAGGGTGGATTTGTTGTCCTGTTCTTGTAACTTTTTCAGAGTAGCTATAAACACTGCTTGTGGATAGTCACATACTAAAATGAATATTTAATTCTCTAATATTATGGAAGATGAAATTTTTGATATACCTAAAGTGACTTCACATATATCCAGGAAACATTCAAAACTATTTTAGATCAATGTCACCAAAAGTAGGATATCTGGCATTTCCCCCACTGAGTTTAAGAGAAATGGTATTTTTCTTTGTATTCCAAGCAGCATCAGTATCATTATTTTCCTTTTCCCAAATTTTTATGTAGATGTAATTTAAAAGTATATTGAAATGGGGATGAAATGAGCTCACATAATACCAGAAAGTATTATCAGGTTTCTGAGGAAGAAAACACGTCAGTGGTCTTTCCTAGAGTTGTGCCAGCACAGTCTAATATTGACCCACTAGCAAGATGAACCTACTGTGTAATAGTAGTATGATGGTTGTGGGGGTAACCAGCTGCTTTCTGATTAGGTAAAAGGAAGAATCTAACACCTGGTACTATAAACCTGACCAAAAGCCCATGACTGTGAAAATAAGCAGCCCTGGGAAAACCCATTGCTCTCTTACTAAATGGTCATGCTATTAAAAATGCTTTCTAAATATTTGTGTTTATTCTCAGAGATTTATGGTGTTCACAACATGGAGAGTGGGTGATGAGTGCAGAGACGTGTGACTAGTTAAAGAGCTAAGATCAAGTAACCCTGAGTGCTCATTTGTAGATGGCCATCTATAGGGTTATTCCATCATCCAAGGCTCAGGATACTGTGGGGGGGGGGGGGAAGAGGACAGAAAGAATGTAAGTGCCAATGGATGGGGAGGAGAGCTGTGCAGTGCTGACTTCTCGACATGGCATAACATGCACACACTGTCTAGAGCAGCTGTGTTTACTTGTACAAGACCCACTCAAGAGTCAAAGTTAGAATACCCAAGATACAATCTGAAAAACACAAGAAAATCAAGAAGGAAGACCAAAGTGTGGATACTTCATTCCTCCTTAAAATAGGGAACAAAATATCCATGGAAGGAGTTACAGAGAAAAAGTTTGGAGCTAAGATGAAAGGATGGACTATTCAGAGACTACCCCACCTGGGGATCCATCCCATAATCAGCCACCAAACCCAGATACTATTGCATATGCCAGCAAGATTTTGCTGAAAGGACCCTGATATAGCTGTCTCGTGTGAGGTTATGCCAGTGCCTGGAAGATACAGAAGTGGATGCTCACAGTCAGCTATTGGATGGAACACAGGGCCCCCAATGGAGGAGCAAGAGACAGTACCCAAGGAGCTGAAGGGATCTGCAACCCTATAGATGGAACAACAATATGAACTAACCAGTAACCCCAGAGCTCGTGTCTCTAGCTGCATATGTAGCAGAAGATGGCCTAGTGGGCCATCATTGGGAAGAAAGGCCCCTTAGTCTTGCAAATTTTATATGCCCCAGTACAGGGGAATGCCAGGACCAAGAAGCAGGAGTGGGTAGATAGGGGAGCAGGGAGTAGGGGTATAGGGAACTTTTGGGATAGCATTTGAAATGTAAATAAAGAAAATATCTAATAAAAAAAAGGCAAAAAAAAAAAAAAAAAAAACCAACTGAGTCAAAGTTGCCATCACAATTCCAGCATAGATGGGTAAGAAACACAGAGGCCCTAAACCAACAGAAGAGCTATTTACAGTTGATGCTTATATGGTAGTTATATTTCCAGCTTTTCAAACATTCTCCACGCTGATCGACAGAGTGGCTCTATCACTTTACAATCCCACCAACAGTGAATGGTGACCCCATTCTTGCCAGCATTTATTGTTGATTGCTCCATTGACCTTAGCCATTCTGCCTGTGGCCAGATGAAATCTCAAAGTTGTTCCAGTTTTCATTTCCTAATTTATAATAACTATGAACACTTTCTGAGAAGTTTCTTAACCTTTTTCATTCTTTTGAGAACTCTCTGTTTAGATCCATAGTCCAATTTTTAATTCAGTCATTTGCTTTCTGTCTTTCTACTTCTTTATACACTGTGTATATTAATCATCTATCAGACGAATAGTTGGCAAATATTTTTCTCTGATTTTGTGGGTCCCTTCTACACTTGGTTGTTTCCTTTGAAGTACAGAAAGTTTTAGTTTTATATAGTCTCACTTGTTAATTGTCAGCATCTGAACATGGCAACTAAGGGACAACCTCAGATGTCACTCATCACGAGTGGTTTACCTTGATTGTTTTGAGACAGGGTTTCTCTATGGACTAGTGGTAGCTAAGTAGGTGAGGCCGGGTAGCCAGCAAGTACAAGGGATCCTCTAGTCTCTGCATATTTAGCACCGGTATTAGAAAACACTTGCCTCCTCATTTGCCTGTTTCAGTAGGTTCTGGGATGAGACTCCATTCCTTGTGCTTTTGTGACAAGTACTTAAACAACTGAGGTATAGCTCCAGCCTTTGAAATATGTCTTCAGTAATTTTTGTTATGGCTTGAGTATGAAAGACACCCAAGGGGCACAAATACTGGTCTCCAGCTAGTGGCACCATTTTGAGCCTTTAGGAGGTAGATCCTGGCTAGTGGATATCAGCAGGGGTGATCCTCTGAAAGTTATACCCAGTCCTGATTCTGATCTAGCACTCAGCTTCCTAACCCACTGCCCTGCCATCTACCCCAGCTACCATGGGTGGAACACATCCCATGAACATCCCACGTGTTCCCCACCATGATAGACTGAAATGTCTTTGAAAGTTTGAGCTAAAAATATAACTTTCCTACTTTTAATGTTTTTTTCTGTCAGGTATCTTTGTCATAGCACCATATGAATAACCATAGGATTTTATCATAAGGAGAGAGATCACCTTTCTGATTAAAAAAATTAGAAATTGATCCCTTGATAATTTTATATAAATAATGCTTGAATCCAGAGACAAAAGAGAGAAATGATGATGTAGAATGATGGATATTTCAGTGAGAAGGCTAAAGAGGAACCAGAATTTTCTTCCTGTATTTCATTCTGTCTTGTTTTATTGAGATAAGATTTTGGCTGGCCTTGTACTCACGACCTTCTTGCTTCCCACTTGAGATTGCAGGCATGTACCATCCTAGTTAATTTTTGAATCTAAGATTCTTTTAAAGTGGGTCAAAGATATAATGGTGGGTTGGTTTTAGAGTTTATTGCTAGCTTCTTCCTCCTTTCATCAATCCTACCATTCAGGGAAGCCTATAATGCACTATGCATAAAAAGCAAAGCCACTTTATGTGGTCTACTACCATGGGTCATGTTAAGATGCTTCTGGGATTGTTCCTGTCTAAAGGAAATGCAGGGACAAAAAAAAGTGAAGCAGAGACTGAAGGAATGGACAACCAGTGACCAGCCCAACTTGGGGTTCATCTCACACACAGGCACCAAACCCTGACACTATTACTGATGTGCTTGTAGACGGGAGCTTAGCATGGCTGTTCTCTGAGAGGCTCTACCAACACCAACAGCTGACTGAGAAAGATGCAGGTACTTACAGCCAACCATTGGACTGATGGCAGGGACCCCTATGGAAGAGTTAGGGGAAGAATTGAAGGAACTACATATGTAGCAGAGGACTGCCCTGTCTGCCCTCAGTGGTAGAGAGTGTGCCCAATCCTGTACAGACTTGATGCCCCAGGGAAACAGGATGCTGGGAGGGTGAGGTGGGGGTGGTAGGGTCATGAGGGAGGTGGATGGGGGAGCATCCTCTCAGAGGTAAAGGTGTGGGGGATGAAATGAAGAACTCTGAGAGGGGGGACAGGGAAGAGGAGCAACACTTGGAATGTAAATAAACAAAATAATTTAATTTTTAAAAAGATGCTTCTGGGTTTTACTATTACAAATATAATCCCTGTAACCCAAGGATGCTGCAGGGCCCTAAGTAGGCAGTTTCCATAGTAGATCCTCTGGCTTCCTGATTGCTGCTTTCTTTTATCAGAGAGTCTCTTCCTAAAGCAAATAAGCAAAGAAAGAAATCCCACAGAAACTAAGAGCAACGTGGAGCCTTGGAGAATCCAGGGAATACTTAGCTTTTATCCAGACAAACTAAAACACACTCCAAGGAAGAGATAAGGTTTGTGCAAAGGAAGCTAACACAATCCCTTAAGAAAATTTCAGAAAAACCACTCAAGCCGGGTCACAGGAAGGTGGCAAAAGATCCAAGGTCAACCCTGAAGGGAATTCACAGGAACAGTGCCTTGATTTGACTGTTTTGTTTCTCGTGGCCCAGGGTCAGCATCTCTCAGATCAGGTCCTGTGGGAAGGGGCAGCAGGTACCAGTCACAGTCTATGTTTCTCCTGGCGCTGAGTATTGCAGCTCCTTGGCCCTCTGCAAAGGAGGTTGTGAGAGGAGTCACTATTAATTAATAAATCTGGGATTTTAAATATAAGTTAAGTAGCAGGTTCAAGAAAGTGACCAGATTAAAAGAAAAATGGTGTCTTTTTAAATTTCAAATAAATCCAAGTTTCATATAAATAACAAATATTTTAATACAAGTATGTCTTAATTATTGCATAACAATCATTGGTTATGTATTTAAAATTTAGATTTAATTGGGCTTTCTTCAATCTGAAAATCCTGTTCTTAATGTTGTAGTCATACTACTTAGACCACAAAAAGGGAAAAACCTTTCAAATTTTCTCATTGAGAATGGATTCAAAAGATGAAGAACATACTTCCCCTAAGCTCTGTAGGCTGAGGTAGTCAAACTTGTAGATTTGATTACATTTCTGGAAAACTGCCACGTGTTCCAAATGGGAGACCTGCAGAGTGACTTCATTGGGGACCACAATGTTGAGTTATTGCTCTGTGCTGATGAAACCAGTGTTCTTGTGACTCTCATTATCCTTGCTCACTGACTTTGCCTGCAGACTAACATTTTTAGTTTTGAAAATTTAATATACCGTGTCCAAGGCATCCGTAGAAATCTGTGTGGCTAGCAGTGGGTTGTATTCCATTTTGTAGACAGAAAAGCCTATTACTTATCAAGGAATCCTCTCATGTGACTCCCTTGCCCCAAAACCCTTTCCAGCCTTCCTCACTTGACATGGGGTCTTCTGAAACTCAGTGCTCATGGCACATCGTTAAAAGCCACCTGCACCCTTTCTGAAATACATGGACGGAATGTTGAATGACTGACAGTTGTGTATATGACCTTATTACTATTAAATTACTTTACAAAGTGTTCTGCTCTCCAGTCTCGAGTCCCAGGGGGTGACTTGAGAGCATGGGCTTTAGAGTACTGCAGACCTCAACACTCAAAATCAAGTACTAATTCTGTGATTGACTAGATATGTGCTGCGGCCTTGCGTTAAAAAAAATTAAAAAGTAAGATAAGTGAACTCCAACCCTTCATTTCTTATGCTGGGACAGTGGAGTCCATTTCCCAAGGGGTTAAGTGAATGATTAAATTAGAGCACAAAAAGCCAAACTCACAGTGAACATTTGATAAATTGGAGCTATTATCTATGCAGTATTATTTCTTTCCTAGTGTCCTCTCTGGAACCCTGCATTAGAGAACTCTAACCACTTTACCTCACTTAATTGCTTAGATTCCTCCAAGATACGTTTCACATATTACTATATATTATAGAAAGAGATTTACAACGTGGATCAAATTATATCCATTTAAGGATCTGGGTGAATAGTTCAGTCATAGATTGTGGCTTTATACATACATACATATATATATATATATATATATATATATATATATATATATATATATATATATAGAGAGAGAGAGAGAGAGAGAGAGAGAGAGAGAGTTGAGATGGATCTAGGGATAGGATAAATCTGAAGTAGAGATAGGAAAAAACTAAATTCTGAAAGCTTGGTAATTATTTCACAGTTCCAAGGCAGTCCATGAAGAAGCTGGGATTCATCTTTAGATCTGCATGACAGCAGTCTCGGTACTCCATCCGTACACCATGAAGTTTCTTTACCTTTCCATTTCAGTTTCTTGCCAAGGTCAAGGTGGGTAACTCTGTTTGTGAAGAGAAGGGTTAAATAGATCAGATAACATGATAGGAGCAAGGGGGATGGTGCAGCATGATGTGGGGACAGCTACCTCAAGCCCACAGCCTCGGTTGTTTTCCTCCCTTCAGAACTGTTTCATACGGCATTTAATAAATCTCTAACTCATTGTATCTAACTTAATAATTAAGAAACTTAATTATAAATGAAAAATTCCCGTTAGAAAGAAAGCAGAATGTTGCAGATAACAAAGTCCTCTTTACCTGGTCTCCTGTTTTATTCAAAATTACTGTTGATATATTAGGTGTGTCCCTCTCCAATACTTATAAAGATTTTATTCATAAGTACATAGCCATATATAATATATAATGTTATTTTTTGTGTTTAATTAGATAATTGGTGTTTTTTTAACCATACATACATAAATACAAATAAAATTTCTGTTTACTCTGTACAAACATCCTAACTCCAAAATGGGTCTTTCCAGTTTTAATATCCATTAACCAAAAGGGTATTTCAACATTAAACAAAAGGGTATTTCAAAGGATTCATTTATTGAGACTCACAAAAAAAAATAAGTAGCTTTTTCAAACATGTATCATCATCTAGCATGATGGCAGGTACCTATATTCTCAGGAACGATGAAACTAATTCAGGAGCATCGTAAGTTCAGCACCAGCCTGGCTACACACATTTCCAAGCTAGGAAGGTATATACAGGGAGACCACATCATGTAAGAAAAGAAATGATCAGCAACTGTGCACCTTCTCCATGGTCATGTGGAAATCATCTGTTTGGAGATACCCTGATAGTCATGAAAGTTATTTATCATTTAGTTTTGGGTAAGTCTATTGAAAACTGGATTCTCTCTCTCTCTCTCTCTCTCTCTCTCTCTCTCTCTCTCTCTCTCTCTGTGTGTGTGTGTGTGTGAGAGAGAGAGAGAGAGAGAGACTATAGAAGAAAACTCAAATAAAGATGAGTGCCAAAATCAAGACCTGTTCACATTTTTAAATGAAACTCAAGCCAAACATTTGCAGAATGATTACAATGTCTCCCTGTGAATCCCTGTGGAATGCAGTTTGAAATCATGGGGCAGCCCTTCCTTAGAACTACATTTACGTCCTTTTAGCTACTCATTAGGAAAGTTATCCAGACTATGAAGAAAAAGGACATAGATCTCTGGATACCTATTCAGACTCAGAAGGCCTAGGTCTATGTACCTCATTAAGGCTGAGTTTACCAGGGCCATTCTGGAACCTAGAGAGTTCCTTCCTTCAATACAGACAACATCCTGTTGTTGTTGTTGTTGTTGTTGTTGTTTCTTCCTGCTCCAAGAAAAGGGCACAAAGACATATCTTTAGGTGTCATGGAGACTGGGCCCCCAATACAATGGAGATGTCATGTTGAAAGCTATTCATAGTAATTTCTGTCAATAGTGATATGCCCTCTTATTTCTGGCAAGCTCAAAAACAAAACGAAACCCCAAAAACAGAAACCCCACTGGCCTCTTTATGTTAACCTTTAGATGTTTACTGAAGAACAGAAATGGGTCACATATGAGATAGGACAGTGGATGAGGAGTCCAAGAAATGGGAGAAACTGGATTAATTACACTTTGTTCTCTGAAAATGAATCTGCCCATTTCTTTGTGTGAGACAGGAAGCACGAATATACCTCTGCTCTCTCCTCTGACATTCAAAGCTATCTTGCCCTTTTTGAGGCAAGAAGGGTTTTAGGTTGAAGACTATCTAAACAAAATAAATGGCCTTCAACACTAAGCTGTGGACTAGACGCTTCTCTTCTAGTGTTTCGTACACTATTTGACAGCAAAAATCATATTGTTCCACCTCTGGGTCAGGCCACACAGAAGCTGCACTCAATGAGCTCCAGCTATAAGCAACACCCTTCATTTTGCCCTCTATGCTTGTGAATTATGTTTCTGCATCATTTCCATCCCTTCCCTTGAGGTTCCTGAACACTGCTCGAACTTTTGTGATAAATTCTGAGCGCTCTGATTCTATTTTTCTTAACAATAGAAGCCTTGAAACAAGGAGTAAATACAACACCTGAGGCGTTCTATGGGATATGGTGAGTGTTTTGTGGTGCAAATAAAATCCAATGTGTTCTATTCTCCCCTCCCCCAGATCTTATCTCTGTGGAAAAGTACAATGCAGTCTTTCATCCATCCTTTAATGGTTACATTTAAGACTGACCCCCTAGCGAGTGGATAAAGGTGTAATAAAAAATAGAAATTCATCACTTTTATTCAATGCATCTGAGCTGGGTCAAAAGATGACATTACTTGTGAAGGTAGAATGAACCACCACTAAGGGATTCAAAACTTTTGGTGCATGTATTGGCTTAGGAGGTCGGAGTTTAGTTTCATGTAACTGAGTGATTTGGTAGTTCCGTCTTGTTCATTCTTTGTCATCTACAATGCACTGCCTTTTATGAATGGGGATTCCTTAAAGACCTAGAGATGTGGGCGGTTGTAAGGTTGGGAAGGGGTACATCGAGGCAGTCATTTGCACAGGAAATCTATTGGGAATTGGGATATTTATCTTTTCAGGGGTTCTTAGCATTAAGCTTTATTTCCCAATTGATTGACCCCCATGCCATCCCTGGTGGCTCTGTGTCCTAATTACATGAAACTATCCTAGGAAATACCTTTACCATAAGTTTCTAGGCTCTGGAATACAGTAACTACACACTACACACCTTCCTCTTAATAGCTACCATTTTGTGGGTATGTTATGTGTGTCAGACACTGGATTCTTATAGTTACCTTACCAATCTTGCATTGTAACCCTTTCTCAGAAAACAAGAAAAACGAAGCTAGTAATCTTAGATGTAGAAGAACAGAACTACGATCCACATTGAACTTAAACTCCTCTGCACATTTCTTAATTCATACTTTCCATGGAATTTCCATGATAAGAAAACTTTGACAATTCCTGCTAGAGAAATGTCAAACTTCTATGACTCCTTTTTATAGTAATAAATTAAAACTTTCTGGGCAACCTAGTAATATAGTCTCTTTTAAATTTTCTTTTAGAATTGAGAAGTGTCTCAACAACAAATGACTGAGTTTGTTCGCTCTATTTTATACCCAGCTCTATAGTCTTTAAAGCCAGTCTTCAGGAACCACATTATTCAGTTCCCTTCCCTCTGGTTTTCAGTCTGGTGTAGGAAATGGGAGGTACTTGATGTATATTAAGAGTGGGAAGACACTGCTGATGATAATCTTGCTCTCAGATTCAAGCACACCTAGACACAACTGAGCTACTATACTGGGTTCCTCTACAACAATGGCTCCCAACCTGTGAGTTACAACCCCTTCATCCTATTTCAGATGACCTGCACACTAGATTTCCATTATTATTCATAACAGTAGCAAAATTACAGTTATGAAGTAGTTATGAAATAATTTTATGGTTTGGGCTCACCACAACATGAGGGTTGCAGCACTAGGAAGGCTGAGAACTGCAGGTCTAAAACAACCACAGTATTGTCGGAGACTATAGCTACTCTCTTTAGGATGAGACCCCTCCCTTCATTGCTCAGTTCCATGTTCTCTCCACCATTTCTAGATGTCAGGGCATTTTACTTTCTCTGGTTACATTTCCTTAAGCCTAAGTCCACCTATTTCCAATTATAAGAGAATTGCTAAGGCAAACAATGTCACAGGATAGCTTAAACATTTATATAATAGAAAGGGGTCACTAAACTTTGTCAGATACAGGCTTAACTGTAGTTACAAAACAATTCTTAAACATTCCTTAACTAGTCCACTCAGAGACCTTATTTATTTCCTTCAAGGACTCCTGATTGATACAGCATAAACTGAAATCTACTCTTTGAATCATTGCAAATATTTGATTTCATGTATGTATTTGTATATTCATCATATATTCATTCATTTATTTATTGATAACCTATTGTATACTACATATTGTGTTTACAATGTTTATAATAGATTCCAATTCCCAATAGATCTTCTGTACAAATGACTCCTTCATCTTTATCCCCTCCCTGCTTTACAACCTCCCCACACCTCTGTTCTTTAAGTAATCTCCCAGTCATAAAAGGTAGTGCATTGGTTGGTTGTTTAGTCTCTGGGTGCTCTGTAGGGTCTGGTTGGTATTGTTCTTCCTAAGGGGTTGCAACCCCTTCAGCTCCTTTAGTCCTTCCCCTATCTTCTCCATTGGGGTCTCCATGCTCAGTCTGATGGTTGGCTGTGAGCATTCACATCTGTATTGGTCAGAGCTCCCAGGGACTAAACCACCAACCACAGAATATACATGGAGGGACCCATGGCTCCAGCTGCATGTGTAGCAGAAGATGGCCTAATCTAGTATCAGTGGGAGAAGAGGCCCTTGGTCCTGTGGAAGCTTGATGCCCCAGCATAGGGGAATGATAGGGTGGTGAGGCAAGAGTAGGTGGGTGGGTGGGGGAGTACCCCCATAGAAGCAGTGGGGAGGGAACATGGGATAGGGGATTTGCAGAGGGAAAACTGTGAAGGGGGATAACATTTGAAATGTAAATAAATAAAATAACCAATAAAAAAGGTAGTGCATTGTGAATGACAAAGATTGAGCACAGGTGAACCGTCAAGCCAGCTAGTTACATGGAGCTAAACCTACTAAATACCTGCTGAGAACCTACTGTGTACTAATGTTGTGTTTACAGTGTTTGACAGATACAGCAACTGCTTTTTGAAGGCATACAAATAAGTGGGTAACTTCAGTTTCGCTGATGTCTCTGGCCCAGTGGCTTATGTGGGGTGTCAATCCAGTTAGGGAGATCAAAAAAGGCTTGAATGAAGCTGGGCAGTGGGGGTGCATGCCTTTAATCTCAGCACTTGGGAGGCAGAGGCAGGTGGGTTTCTGAGTTCGAGGCCAGCCTGGTCTACAGAGTGAGTTCCAGGACAGCCAGGACTACACAGAGAAACCCTGTCTCGAAAAACCAAAAAAAAAAAAAAGGCTTGAATGAAAAGGGAATCTGGGAATATAGCAAAAAGACATGTAGGCTGGGGAATGGTTAGGGATTTTACATGGTATGTAAGAGTGATGATTTTCTGGGCAGAAGATAATGCCTTGAGGAGGAAAGCCAGTTGAAATGGCTGTTTACCAATCAGGGCAGGATGATCTTAATATTCTAATAAGCACTATGGCTCTGGCAGGGACTATCACGCCTGACCACATCTGCCAACCTGGTGGTAAAGATGTGTCTTTTCTGAGTCTATTGACTCTAAGTGACAAAACTGGGATTCAAATCTGGTCTTCAGTAACCAGAGGCTTAAAGTATATTCTCTCTACCACAGTTGTCTTTTTTCTCTCTCTCTTTTCCATACGACATGGCCACATTAGTCACTGACTCAGACCAGACTCAGACCAGAGAAATGAGCGCCATATATTGTGGCACAAGACTTCTACCTGTCATTTAGTCATTGTGAGACCTTGGATAATTTGCCTGATCCTGTGAGATGAGGTGCCTTCACTTGTGGCTATTGTGGTAATAAAATGTGATTATCAGGTCATTTAAAGATGTTAGTCCTTTACATTTTCTGTAGATTGACATTTTCATCCAAAAACATGGCAACCAAAACTGAAACTCTCTTCCTGGGTGAGAAAAATAAAATTTTTAGAGGAAGTAAATGATCTGTTCCGAGTCATTCAGCTAGTGAAGATAGAGGCAGGACCGATTTCCAAGCTCCTGATTTCTGCTCCAGGGCCATTTGCTGCATAGCCTCTAAACTCACATCATATGCTTCCAACAGGGAAAGAAATATGAGTAACCTTAAATCTCAGCCCTGCTGGCAGTTCACTGTCACCAGCTCTGTCCAAGTTTGCAGAGAGAGAAGTCTTGACACTGATCTAGCACAGACTGTCTGTGGTTCAAAGTGCACCTAGCCAACTCTTAGATTGCTTCATCGGCTCTGGGGTTACAAGTCGCTCTGCTACTATGAGGCTGGAAGAGCAGAGAAAGAAGTGGAGGCAATTTCTGCTGCAGATCCAGCAGGGGCAGGAGCCAATGGAGGACATAGTCATCTGAGGTCTTGTTTGCAAGCCCTCCATCAGAGGCCAAATGGATCATGCTTCCCTGCACGGCAATCAAGGAAGAAAGTTACTCAGAGCCTGTGAAGGCCCAGGGAGAAGGCAACATTCACTGAAGAATTACAGAAAAGCAAATGACATGCGTAGTCCCTGCTGGCGGAGCTCTGGGCAAACTGAGCGAAGCAACGCGGTTGATGAAACAAAGCTGGCTTTGAAGTCAGACATTTTGGACTCGGAAACTAACTCTTCCACTCACTAGCTCTGGCAGCGCTCAGCACAGCCTGGCTTTGATCTCCAATCCCATGATAGAGCAATGTTCCCTTATGTGTCGTGTAAGATGTCACAAGACTCGTTCTTCTCAATGCATTGTGGGAACAGTTGCATGTCACTTCAAGTCAAGCATGGGTTGCTGAAATGACACCCCTTCGGAGATGTCATTTTCTCTGGCATGGCAACAGTTGCTCCACAGTCTGGATCCTGATGGCAGCAGATGGCGCTGTTCACTGACTGACTCAGCATGAATCTCGTGACTCAGCAAGAAACACACACACACACACACACACACACACACACACACTCAAAAACCTCTGAGTTTGAACTCTGAGAAAACCCCTGAGTTTGAATTCTGAGGTTGTGTATAACTGCTACATGCTATAGTCTATCAAGAAGATTTTCTATACCGTTCTCAGTAAGTGACAGGGCCTCTCTGCTAATGACTGTCTCACATTTATAATAGGGATACGCACCTTTTTCTCAGGGTTGTAAGAATTTATGACAGTCTCAGTTAATCACCCCACAGTTCTTAGCACGTATGTGATCCTCAACCAAAGTTATTAAAACAATAAAAAAGAGACCCAGATGGAAGCAAGATATCCTTAACCAAATAAAGTTTGCAGACTCTATTCAGCCAGTTACCTGGGCCCAGAGGTCTGACAGCCAGGGCACACAGCCAAAAAGATGGAAGGTTGCCATGACTGCCTCCAGTCACATATTCATTCCCTCTCCTACAGACAGAACACATACTATGGAGCAGGTAGTGTTCTGGCATGGGGAATTCACAACAGTCCTCTGGACTTTACTTGTACTGTCTAACACCTTTGAGAGGCTACAGTCTTCAAATTATTTAACTTAAACTCCCCCCCCCAGGATAAGAGCTTAGAATCTTACACATCCCATTTTAACTTTTGCCATTCCTCGGGACAATTTGTGCATCTATTAAAAGACTTAATTCCTAATGCACTCTTGCAAACGAGCTAATGTTGTTACTGTATATAGTCATACGTAGGAGGTTCAAGGCTGGGAAGGGTTTTGTTGTTGTTGGTTTGGTTTTGGGTTTTGGGTTTTGGGGTTTGGGGTTTGGGGTTTGGGTTTTGCATTCAGCTGCTCAGTGGCATTATCAGCCCTAGACTCTGCACTCAGAGATTCTTAGTTCGACTTTCAGATGCTGAGGTTTTGTTTCCTGAAACCTACATCGGGCAAATGTGAATCGCCATTTTACCTGGCTAAGTCCTCTGTGAAAGTGCTGCAGTCAAACATCTGGGAATGAAATCAGGTTGTGAGAAGAACCACAGTGCAGTGGGATGAGTGGGATACTAGACTGAACTGCACAACACAGCTTCTCGGACTGTCCTGCTCCAGAACTCTGTGTACAGAGAGATGTTGTGAGCATTTGATTACCCTGACACAATGAGTGATAAGAAAAGACCAAACCAAGTGGTACCTGGCTATCCAGGACTTTATTGGAGTGAGTCCTCTCGAAAGCAGAGCCACGTCTAACTCCTTATCATTCAGATTTTTCTCTAAGCCCATATGTTGAAGTCGAACAAGTAAAACCTAGTTCAAAACCCTATCTTTTGTGAAACCTTCCCCTGTTGTCCTATTAAAAGTAACCTGATTTTATCTCTTGTCTGTCTATTAACCTGCTATCTTCTGTGCTTGGAGGGCTATTCACATAGCAGAGCAGTCTCAGCCCAAGAAAAGATAAGAAATGAAAAGGCAGTACAGGTGGAGGTGAATCATGGAGAACCCAAAATGTCAAAGAAAATATTGAGTTTTCTCTGTAATCAAGTGTGGCTGCTGGGAAATCGGAGAACATTTACAAACTAAATTACAATCACATAATCACTTGAGTTATTAAAAGAAAAAATGTATACGAGAAATCTGTGTTTGATGTGAAGTGGCAGGCATCTCACCTGTCCTCCCCACCTCCCCTGGAGATGTTTCTAGCTTAGTGGTTCATTACCTAGATTTGCAGAGTGAAATCATCTCTGCAGTATCACTACTTACAAAATCTATTGGGAATTCTTCCAAGTTGTTACTTTCATATAAGATGACCCCTGTGTTCCTGTAGACGAGAATCAAAACTCCTCTGACATATGTGGCACTCTTTCCACAGAGGAGCTGCTTTGATCAAATATATACTGGATTAAGAAACTGAGTTGTATCTTAGGTCTCCCTTCTGTAGCCAGGAGACCCCAGGCCTCCATAGTTAGCAAATCCACTTTAGTTAACAGCCTCCTTTTCCTGAGTGGCATATGAAATTCTATGGTGTTATCAATGTTTTCTGTAAGGTATAAACTGTTCTTTCTGTAGGAGTTAAATAATGAGTGGTAAGAAACAACCTTGAAATATCTACAAAATAATGTCACAGGGTTTTTTTGTTTTGTTTTTGTTTTTTTTTGTTTTTTTTCTTTTCCAGTCTTGACTCTGACTCACCAGCTGGGCTTGTCGTGGTCCTTTGCATCCTACCTGGCTGTCCCAAGCCTGTGTGATGTCAATGAATCTAGGCAGCTCTTTGTAGACTAGGATGTCTTGAAGAACTAGTCATCATTTGTTTTTCCCTGTGCTTGCCCCTGTTGAGCCTTCCCAAGGTCTCTCTGACCCTCAGTCTCCAACAGCCCTTTATGGCACATCACCATTAGTTGTATCACATATTAATTTCCCATTTGCTCTCAATTCCTCCACAACTACTATTTTTAACTTTCTGTCCATAGAACAACCAACCTTACCCAAGCCACATTTTGCATATTCTCTGTCATGGTGCTTCTCAAAGTTTGTCTTTTACTTACACTTTAAAAATGTGACAACAAATATCCACTCACAATGTTATCCATCCCCTAAATTTTTTATAAAATAATTCCAAAAGATAGAATTTTCTTAGGTTGTAAATTATACTTAAAACTAAAACTAATCAGAAATTATTCATAAAATTATTGAAGAGTCTAATACCACAGAGATTTTACATCCATCCATTTGAAAATGAATATAGTCATTTTCTTAACTTACATACAATATAGCTTTAAAAAAGTAACCTCAATGAATTTGCCCAAGTTAAATATATCTTCATGTTTTTTTAAATCACCCTATAAGAGTTTGCTACAAAATTATTTGTGACAGGCATTTTTCTAAATTCTTGTATCCATAAGTTTTCTTGTATATAATTTATCTTAGACTAAAGAACTAATTACAAATGAGCAGTACACAGATGTATTAAACAACATATATTACTATTTCATAAGTAATTAATAAACATAAAGAGTACATTTTTATTGAACAAACTTGTCTTTGCTTAGTTGTATGTATATAATACAGCCTAGTTTTCTCCTTTCTCCCTCCTATTCTCTCCTGTCTACCTGTCTGTCATTCTCCAGGATTTATGACTTTGGGGTTATTTTGTGATCCATTTAGTTTAACTAAGGTCATGTTTGTGACCATTGAATTGGTACTATCTTTGGAACTTGGTGTCATTTATCCCCAATGAGTACACAACTGAAGACAATGACTCCACCTTCCCTGAATCTATCTACCTGCAAACAATAGCTCCTCCATACGAGGTAGTGCTCCTGTAGGCCTCCCTATTCCGCCCTGTGTACCTGTTGATAAGCTTTTTCTTGTGCAAACTCAGTGCATTCATCTGCAGTTGGTGAGAGTTTGAGGTTGCAAGGTTGTGCATTGCCCAGATGGTGGCATTTTACAGTCCTTCTCTCTATGGCCTCCCTCTTACATCCTTTCCATCCTTTCTTCCACAATCTTCCATAAGCCTTGGACTCTTGTTTGGGATGAAGACTCAATATTTTCTTATGCTCAGCAGCATGTGTAGCTGCAAATCTTTGCATTCACCACAGTTCACTGGAGAAGGGCTTTTCTTAATAAGGCTGGGACTATATATGGCTATAAACCAGTTTATTTAGAAGATGCTCTGACGTGTCGACTTAGCTAGATGATAGAATTAAGTTCTCTCCTAGGGCCTGTGAACTCTCCCACCATGGATTTTGGATCAGGTTTAAAGTACCAGGCATGGATTCTCTCCTGTGATGTAGACGGCAAAGTCAACCAGAGGGCAGTCGTTTACCCCAGTCCTGTTGTGTCCCTCGTGCACAGTGAGCATACTTTGCCTGGTAGGTTGATGTGTAGTTCATAGCGTTCATACCTGGGTAAGATCACTGATGTCTCGCTACCCTCAGCAGCCTGCATAACACTGCCTGGAACTATGAAAGCTAGCTGCAGGGGAGGAAAATTACCATGCAGCTTTTAATAAAATAAGAATTATTCAAATGAGCTTATTAAATACTAGTCACTGTTTTAGTAAAATTAGGAATCAATTTTAGTCCTATAATTTTTTCATTTTTATAAATGCAATCACTGAGAAAATAACTATATAAATATATATGGAAGGAATTTTATTATACCATCAAAATTAAATTATCTGAATGTTTGGGTTACATAACAAAGTTTTTATAAAGATCAATAATTTATCCACTGACTATTTTGTGTTGAAAGGAAAGAATTGGCAACCAACCACCTGAAGTAGCAAAAACAATGTTTTTAATCTGTCAGAATAATCTACTTTTTAGAATCTGGGCAGTACATCAAAACAGCATTACTCAAAGCAAGTGAATAATTAATGTTCCTTTTTGAATTTTTGGAAATCAAAAAGATCTGAGAAAATAAAGGTAATGCTGGCTCAAAATTACATTTCTACATATCACTTAAATAGATTGTATCGTCGTTTATGTTTAGGATGCAATTACAGGTTCCATCAGTCACCAAGTGGAAATATCCGTCATAAGCAACGGTAAGGCTTTACCTTGTCAAATTAAGTTAGCCAAGTAGGAGTGGTTTCTATTTAAGTTGTTAGTGTTATCACGTATATACTCTAAATGTGAGGAAGAGAAGGGAAGAAAGGAGAGAGGGGAAAAAAGAAGAAGAAAACCTTTTTATGAGTACTATTGTCTTTCATTTTCACCCATTTAGAGCTTAGGCACTGAGCACTTACTCTGTACCAGAGTCTAGTTCTTGAATACAGAAACAACGGAAGCAGGTCCTTGATAGTAAGTACTCCAAAAGAGATAGAAATCATGGTGCTGTGAATGAGAATGGCCTCCACAGGCTCATCCGTGTGAATGCTTAGGCATCAGGGAGTGGAACTGTTTGAGAAGGATTAGGACGTGTAACCTTGTTGGAGGAGGTGTTTCACTGGGAGCTTCAAACGCCCACATTAGGCCCAGTCTCAGCTTTCTGCTTATAGATCAGGGTGTAAATCACTCAACTACTGCTTTAGTGACATGCCTGTCTGCTTCCTGCTGTGACGGCTATGAACTAACTCTAAAACTGTAAGCAAGCCTCCAATTAAATGTTTTCTGTAAGATTTGCCTTGGTCATGGTGTCTCTTCACAGTAATAGAACACTAACTAAAGCAGAGATTATAGGTAAAGTAAATTTAGGAAGAAAAAATAAATTGTGTTTTAGACATTTTGTTTGATATATCTTTTAGACACTCAAGGAAAGCTAAAAATAGCCAACTGAAGTCTCGAATCTCAGTATAAACTCAGTGTTGATTTGTAGATAGGAAAATCGTTCTGGATGAAATCACAGGATGACTGTGAACAGGAGACACTAGAGACTAATGAAGTGGTGAGCAAGACAAAAGGAAAACATGACATAATGACAAAGTTTCCAGATGGTGCTAGTTTTCATCGATGTCATATATTTCAAGTTCAAGTGGACAATAGCTAGAATTGCTTCTGCAGTTAGTAAGCTGAGGATCAGAGAGATGAGACGGTGATGAGAGCAGCTTCAGATAACGCAGGGGATTGGTTCAGGATTTCTATCACAACATATGGCACCTGAGCATTCAAGGAACCAACAGAAACTAGAAAGGTTCTCGGCTTTTCTTCTCACCCCTGCCCTGAAAGACACCATAGCTGACTTCTTTGACTTTCCTCTAAAAGTGACAGTGTTCCATCCCAGGGGTATCCATGCTGAACCTTGAGGGAAGCAATGTCTTTTTCTTTGAAGACACAGAGAACACAGAGGGATTTCAGCCATCTTTTCTAAGTCACTCCTGGTTTATGACCACAGTAACATATTTTCATCCTCTAATCATATTTCTGTGTTGTCCTAACAAACATACAGACATCCGTATTCCTTAAGTCTTCATTTCTAAAATGTCATAACTCTTTTAAAATAGTATTTACATTTGTATGATTTTCTCATTTATATGTGTGTTGTTATAGGAATTGTGGCTGATCATCAAATAGAAATAACTGAAAAAAAGTTTTATTTTTTTTTCTCCTCACATAGAGAAAGAGTAAATGGAGTGATTTAAGGAAATGAGAGAAAAGAAACTGGAGACAATAAATGAAGACAGTTCTTTGAGAAGTCTTGTTATAAAAGAAGCATGAAATGAGGAATTCAGAGATGTTCCTTTTAGTGTTTGGAGCAACAGAACTAGAAGTTCATTTACGCACTAATTAGACATAGTCTGACAGTTGACAACTAGTAGTCTAGTAAAGAAGGGAGAACTCTTGGAGCAGTGTATTGGCGTAGACTAAGAGGTGGGATCTACCATATTTATGGAAACTTTGGTCTTCCATTTGGGCATGGAGAACTAAACAGCAGTGACAGAGTGATGACACACCAGCAAAATGATGTCAGTAGATACATCCACAGTGACCTTATAAGAGGTCACGAAAAATCACTTAGCAGTCTCACTGCTGGGTTTTAGGTGTTTTGGGTTTTGGTGGTGGTGATGCTAGTGGTGGTTTTTGTTTGTTTATTGTTTTTTGTGTTTTCTTTTGTTGTTGTTTTTGGGAGAATAAGGAAGATAGCAGTGGTTTGAAAACTGAGAGAAAGTAAGAGAATGAGAATTTGAAGACTAGGAAAAAGTAGATTATGTGGCATTTCAGGGATGCTAGGACCTCATGGGCATGAATTTAAACTGGTGACCCTAAGCAAGGATGCTCAACATGTTAACCAATTGAACATAAGCACAAAGTAGAAGAGGAAGTAGCCTTAGCAACAGCTGTGATCTTGACTGATATTAAAAGAAGGGATAGAAAGGAGACAGGGTGGGGAGAGGTGTTGGCAACATAAAAAGGAAGAAAAATGACATTAAAAGGAAGAAAAATGACTGTGGGCTAAAGAACTTAGACAGTTAAACGCTAGCAATATTAATGCATTTAGATTAGTATTTTCTTGTGTTTCTATCTCAGTGTTTTGCTCTCACGTAATTGTGCCAAGAAGAAGCGGGTGTTCTTCACACCCACTCTGCTACATATTTAGAAGCAAATCATTTCAAGTGGGTCAAAAGATCCAGCTCCAGCCTCATGTTTAATTTTCTAATACACAAAAGTCACAGAAAGAAAGAAGGGAAAATCTGCAAGATCAGAAATCCAGTCAGTGTTTGGCAGGAGTTGGAAGAGAGAGGTTTGGCTGCAGAGTGCAAGGGAGAGCGCTGTATGTTAGAACAGCATGTCCCACACCCTGAGCATTGTGACTGTTCCCCAAACATAAAAAGTTATTCAAAATTCATTGAGTTGTACAGGAAGAGTAACATCTTAGTAATCCTGAAGTCACTGCTTGAATTATATATATATATATATATATATATATATATATATATATATGCTATATATAAGCATGCACACACACACATACAAACACTTATGCATTCACACACATGCACACACCCACATGCACAAGCCCACACACTTGACTAATATAATAAAAAGACACAAAACATTAGAAAGACTCTCATGGAAGGAAACTCCTACAGTTTCCAATGTTTCATATTGTTTCATAATCTACAGGTCAAAACAACAATGAAATTCAGTAAGACCAGAAATGCCGAGAAAGATGCCCTTAATTTATCGAGTGGTGGAACATTTGAAAAAAATATTTAAAAAATAACTGAGAGTTGGAACAGTACCCACCTCTCTTTGAATAATTTTATATTAACTTAATGTGATGGTTTGTATATACTTGGACCAGGGAGTGGCACCATCTGGAGGTGTGGCCTTGTTGGGATAGGTGTGACCTGGTTGGAGTAGGTGTGTCACTGTGGGTGTGGGCATAAGTTCCTCACCCTAGTTGCCTGGAAGTCAGTCTTCCACTAGCAGCCTTTGGATGAAGATGTAGAACTCTCTGCTCTGCCTGTGCCATGCCTGCCTGGATACTGCCATGCTCCCACCTTGATGATAATGGACTGAACCTCTGAACCTGTAAGCCAGCCCAATTAAATGTTGTTTTTATAAGATTTGCCTTGGTCATGGTGTCTGTTCACAGCAGTAAAACCCTAACTAAGACACTTAGTAAACATAGATCCAGAAACCCTAGGAATCTAGCAATTAATTCTCTGAATTTTCCTCACCCCATTGAATGGCTCAATGCATCGACCATGCATCAGCATTTCTTGAATGCAAGGTACAAATAAGCAAGCAAAGAGAGAAATGAGCCTTTGGTGGAGCCTAGGTTTTGCAAGCATTTTGCTAGGTGCTCTCTCCCACTGCCTGACTTCAGTCCCTATACCAATTTCCAAGAGAAAGGAGGAATATGTTTAAGTGCTCCTCACAATGAAAGCATACAAGTGCTACCATGCTTGCAGCTTTAAGTTTAGATAAAATTTGGCTTAGTTTCACTTCAGGGGGATGAAAGTCAGCCATTATTTAATTCACCCTCCTTCCCGAAGCAATCCCCAACTTCTATACAAAGCTTTATTCAGGGGATTGATCAAAGGAATACAATTCCTGTGTAGAGTTGAAGCACAGAAGATGAGACACGTAAAGAAGGAGAGAGATAGAAAGAGAAAGAGAGAGAGAGAGAGAGAGAGAGAGAGAGAGGTGTCACAGAAAGACAAAATTATCTCTTAATCTTCCATCCTTTATGGCAATCAAAACAAAACAAGAAGAGTCAAAGTGTAACGAAGTGTGCAGTCATAGAGGCACATCTTACCCATATTTTAGAGGTAAAAACTTAAAATTTGGGCCAGATAAGGTGGTACACATTTAACTCAGCATTTAGGAGGCAGAGGCAGGTAGATTTATGTAAATTGCAGGCCAGCCTGGTTTACACAGTGAGTACTAGGACAACCAGGAATATGTAGAGTTGTCTTATCTCATAAAATAAACAAAACAAAACAAAAACCCAACAACAACAAAAACATAACAAAACTAAAATTCAAGGAGTGAAAGCAGTTTGACAAAAGACATATGGTTTATTGGTACCTACTGCAATTAAATATAGAATGTGGATCTTGATACAGAAAAAAAGATACCTAATGAAACTCATTCATTCTTGACTCCTCAGGTCATGGCAGATCTTGGAATCTCATGCAATATTGGCTCAGATGAGGTAGAGACTGGCTTGACCCCACCCAGCTGGGGAAAATGGGAACTGAGAACCCAGAGGGGGATGTTATTCATCTCCTCCCAATAGTTCCACTACACCATTTAAAGGGACCAAAATCATCTTATTAAACTACAATACCAAGTGAGTAGCTAAACTAAAGTTAGAATTGTGCACACAATTGCCTGCCATTTCCACTACACAAAAATAAATTGGCCATTGTTCAGTGCTGCAACTCGTGAATGTTGTATACAATCACATGTTGCTGATTTTTGCTAGGCCACCAGAAAAACAGAAAGCTCTTGAATGCTATGACAACAAAGGGCCAGGAATGGCTGCAATTTACATGGCCTTTCTCCAATTTTAAATATCACGGTAATTAAGCGTGGAAATGTCTGAATTTTTTTTCTCTGATTTCTCAGCAGCTGTCACACATTCATTCCTAAGGGCAAGACAGGCCCTCTTAGTGGATATCAGGGTGTATGATCATTAAAAAATACCCTGAAGACTTGGATTTTTAAGATAGGGAAGATAGGGTTTCTCTATGTAGTCTTGGCTGTCCTGGAACTTTCTCTGTAGATCAAGATGGCCTCAAACTCAGAGATCTGCCTGCCTCTGCCTACTGAGTTCTGGGATCAAAGTGGAGGACAAGCCACCACACTTGGTGGATTCTAAATTCTTTTTTTTTCTTAAAGATTTATTTATTTATTATATGTAAGTACACTGTAGCTGTCTTCAGACACTCTAGAAGAGGGCATCAGATCTTGTTACAGATGGTTGTGAGCCACCATGTGGTTGCTGGGATTTGAACTCCGGACCTTCGGAAGAGCAGTCGGGTGCTCTTACCCACTGAGCCATCTCACCAGCCCCGGATTCTAAATTCTTAAAGGAACATTTTTTTTTTAATTTTTCTGCGACTTTGGGTACAGAGAAAATTAAGTATTCACAGTTTTGTTGTTAATTGCTCTGTTATTAGGGAACTGTAACCCTCTTACCACAGAAATACTGTTCTCCAAAATGGTAGCTCTGTCTAGATGCTGTGTGGGCCTTCCTAGTCTAGGAAGTGCTAACTCAGTCTCTGCTGCTAAGAGCAACAGGAAAGATCTAAATAAATGTATCAGATTCCCATTACAAACTGGCAGTAGAGGAGCCAGGCTGACAGACAGACAGATGGGGAAATAAATGGTAACTGAGAAGACAGGGCCTTTCTGTGGCATCAATAATCACTGAGCTCACACACAGCTTGGGTGCCTATGTCCTTGGCAGAATTTGATTTAGCTTCTTTTCCCTTGTTTTTATGTTTGTTTGCTTGCTTTGTTTTTTGTTTTTCATTAGTTTTTGGCCAGTGGGGCTTAATTGCTGTGATCCTAACCCCTGTCACTAGAGAAATGGCCAAGGCACCAAAACCAGCAGAATGGTGACCTTGGGCATTCATTCATTTAGTGATTTGAATGGAGTAGGTTAGAGAATGCAAGCGATGGTTTTCTAATGTATGGAATGACTGGAGTTGCTTTAAATACTGAGCTCTCTGAATTTAATGGAGTGGGAAGGAGAGAGGTGCTGGTTTACCATCAGCAGTGGCAGAAAACCAAGCAATAGAAGATTTATTCTGTGATAGTCAAAGTTAGCCCCAATACCAACTACTGCAGTCAGCATGAAATGGTGAAAAAGAAAATCACTTAAGCATCGAGAAACTGGATTAGATAAAAGGCTGAGAACTGAAGGCCTAAGTAGAGATGTGAGATGACAATAAGAAAACTCCTATGAGGAGATGAGTTCTTAAAGAAGTCGCCCTGACATGGAAGCATAGAAAGCAACAGTTCATTAGTCATAATACTATTTATACTCCATGCCATTAAATCACTAAAGGTTGCATTGGATAGCTAGATTAAATTTAAATTATATACACACAACCATTGCTAAATAGTCTCAGAAAGTTATATTATATACTTACATGTTTATATATGTGTAATAATAATAATATAAGATAAATGTCATGAATTTGAGAAATGAGGGGACATGTGAGGGTCTAGAGGGAAGAAAGGCATGGAAGAGGTGAAGGGAGGGGAAAAGGGGGGATATTGTAATTATATTTTAATTGAAATTAAAAATAACAATGACAAAATAATTCAAGTTTAACAAAAAAAATAAATTGCTTAGTTATAAAGGAAAGAACTAGAAAATAAACAAATATGGAGAAAGAAAGAAGAAAGAGAAAGCATGAGGAGGGGAAAAGAAGGGAACCCAGGGAGGGAGAGACAGGAAGGGTTTGGAATATATGCTTTGCTCAAATTCATATGCTGGCACTCAGACGCGATGCGATGGGAGGGTGGTTACAGCAGGAGGGTGAGGCTTGGGAAGACGCTTGGTTGCAAGTGTGAGAACCTTCGTTTTTATCACCAGAACTCATGTAAAAGCCAGGTGTGGTATCGCACACCTGGAAATCCAGCTCTGGGGGGCAAGGGAGAAAGAACCCAACACTGGCCTCTAGACTTCATGTGTGTATGCACAGGTGCCTGCAACCATATACATACATACATACATACATACATACATACATACATACATACATACACACACATACATACATACATACATTCATACATGCATACATAGACTGTTTTTTAAAGATATAAGTGTGAAGTCCTGTGACCTGATTAATTTTTTCTTTTTCTGCAGAAAATAAAGTTAGAGAGCAGATATTTTCTTCCTTTGTGCTTTGGCAAAGGGCACAATGTCATGACATGGTTCTTAAATAACATTTGCAGCCAGGGAATGACCCAAAAGACAGGAGGCCAATAGCTTTAACTCATGCCCAGGGGTGGTCAGGTCAGTGACCGTAGTCCAACCTCTGGCCTGCGGTATGTTCCTAACGGTGTATCCTGAAGTAAGAGTAAAATGCAAATTACCATTTTTCAAAGATACTATTTTAAGAGGTTTATGGATCAGTCAGTAAAGGAAAGGCATATACTAACAATACACAGTGGTGTAAAACGTGCAAGCAACGGGAGAATTGCTTGGGATTAGGCCAGAAACTTAGGATACCCAAGATATAAGATACAATTTGCTAAACACATGAAACTCAAGAAGAACGAAGACCAAAGTGTGAACACTTTGCCCCTTCTTAGAATTGGGAACAAACCACCCATGGAAGGAGTTACAGAGACAAAGTTTGGAGCTGAGACAAAAGGATGGACCATCTAGAGACTGCCATATCCATCCGGGGATCCATCCCATAATCAGTCTCCAAACGCTGACACCATTGCATACACTAGCAAGATTTTGCTGAAAGGACCCTGATATAGCTGTCTCTTGTGAGACTATGCCAGGGCCTAGCAAACACAGAAGTGGATGCTCACAGTCAGCTATTGGATGGATCACAGGGCCCCCAATGGAAGAGCTAGAGAAAGTACCCAAGGAGCTAAAGGGATATGCAACCCTATAGGTGGAACAACATTATGAACTAACCAGTACCCCAGAGCTCTTGACTCTAGCTGCATATGAGCAGAAGATGGCCTAGTCGGCCATCACTGGAAAGAGAGGCCCATTGGTCGTGCAAACTTTATATGCCCCAGTACAGGTGAATGCCAGGGCCAAGAAGTGGGAGTGGGTGGGTGGGTGGGGGGAGGGTATGGGACACTTTTGGGATAGCACTGGAAATGTAAATGGAGAAAATACCTAATTTTAAAAAAATTATATAAATTAAAAAAAAAAGAATTGCCTCCAATGGAAGCTGAAACCACTTTTCTTTTTTTTTTGCATTTAATAATGTGCTTTAATAGTAATCTATGTATAAAAGAGCTGCTTTTCAACATCTGCACATACAACACGTATTCAGCAGCTAGACATTTGAATTTACATTATGAATCAGAATATTAGTTTGCCAAGTATTTTCTATTATATATAAATGATATATTTCAAATAATACCTCAAGGAGAACATATTGGAGCATATAACCAACACAAAAGGATAAATCATTTAGAAACCTAGTACTGTACATAATTTCTAAAATATATAAATATGAAAATATACTTAGTTACCCTAAAATGGAGTCAAATACCACTCACAGGCACTATAGTCTATCCTATGAGAGCCTAATAACAGGTTTGTATTGCTTCTTTAAAGTGTTCATGAGTGGGATATGATATACCCTCACCCCAAGTACTAGTGACTATCACCATACTCTTTTTCATTCTTCATAACTTGATGGTAAGAATGTCTTGTTGAAGATAATACCCCAGAATTAGGACATGCAAATCTTGAGTTTGCATTCATATGGTAACTTCATTCCTCTTGATTATGTGAAACCACTTTTCTACTCAATGTTCAGACAATCTCCAGGTTATTCTGTCTGAACCTCTGTGCCCTCCCTCAGTCCTGATGATTTTAACATGGGATCCCCATGATATCTGAATCCCACTTCATCTCCCACCGCACCCAAGTACACTAGAGAGAATACTGATATTTGAACATCATTGAGATACATTTAAGTTTCCCACAAGTGACGGATGCATCAAAATTAGCTTTCATGTTCTAGAACTGGAGGCTGTGAACAATTTGCAGAGGTTTATGGGAAATGCATAATCCCTTTAAATCCCCACGGTCTTGGATTCTGTCATTCAGCAGGTACCCAGTGAGAGCAGAGACTCAGGAGGGTTTGGGTGGCTGCATTATCGCCTGGATAATCTCAGATTAATAATACCCAGCGTTTTCCACTGAACTTTCTTATATCTATCAGTAGGGCTGAGTTAGCCAGCCAATGAGCAAATAAATCCAAACTTTCCAGCTTTTCTTCTACAATATGAATGTTCTAAAGCTCCAAACACATCCCTGCCTGGCAGGCAGTCTATAGGTTCTTCATTTGTGTTTTGAGACAAGATCTCAGTATGTATCCAAACTCGTTTATGATCCTCCTGCCTCAGAAAGTGCTGGGATTACAGGATTCACCACTGTAGCTGGCAACTTTCTGGTGGTTTGATCACATTTTCAAACTCAGCGAATAGACAACAAAGTTGGATTCTTGCCGCAGGTCTGCTGGTATTTTGCTTCCTCCAAATGTCAGAACCATCCATTAGTTCTAACTAAAACACTCCAAAGTCTCATGTTTAATAAAAATCTTAGCAGGGAATGACAAGCCATCATTATACAAACTCAAGGTGTAAAAACTAACCGTGCCTAGAGACAACACAAACGACAAAATCCAAACAGGGACCCCCATGCATGCTGCAGAATGGATAAAATGTTGTACCCAAGTCTGTTTCTGTTCCTTGGTTATTTGAGATGTCACTTCCTCTGTTTCTATAGGTTTCCTTACAGATTCTCAGGCTTTCTTCTCTGGCGTCAGGCCTTCCCTGTCCCTGCCTTGTCTCATCGCCTGTCCGTCGTACAACAATAAATAACTGGTGGGTTGCAAGGGAAGCATGTGTTGGATCAAGCTGATGTGTCTGCTTTCTGCCCCCCAGAGAGGACAGGGAAGGCTTTGATGTCTGAATGAGTTCCACGTTTTGACCTGGGGACCTCTCAATTCCGAGAAGGATCCCTTGCCAAGTACATGGAACAATTATTTACAATTAAAGAAGCATTCCATACCTCTTTCAAAACGGACCCGATTGCTTCATTTCTAAGAGGAGAAAGTAAAAGCCCACAAATTAAATTCCCCAACCTTGAGAAATGAGAGTGGGAAAAGGGGTTGCACTGGGATTTATTCTTCATATACAGTCGCAGTTTAAAAACAGAAAGGGAACAAGCTGGGTAAATAAACTGATTTACATATCCATGCAGCTAAGGGGATTACTGGTGGAGGAAGCCACAGTGAAATGCTGCTCAGCACTCAGTGGCCTGCTCAGCTATGACCCCAAACCAAGCCCCTCAACGGCCTTGGGCAAGAGCTTCATGGTGGTTCATGAAAGTAGTTGTATACGGGATGCAGAACACAGAACTTTTGTCACACGAGAATTATTACTTTTCTTTTTTTCCCTAATAGTATGTCACGATTTCCATAGGTCCACCTTCTCCCATACTCCCATTACCTTCAGAGTAGATCAGCAGTTGTCAGAATGTGTCCTCTGGAACTCGAATCTTGACAAATGAACAAAGTAGCGCATAGGCTGATGAGTTTAGGTTGTGCGATAGAATATTTCCTCAGTCCATCAGTTTGCTCAGCTTACGGAAGGCTTTGCAGAGTCCTGCACACAGTCAAGGCTCCCCAGTGAGATGCACTCCATCCTTTTCGTGCCTGTGCTGCAGGGCTCTTGTCCACTGTGGTGGTATTAAGGGACGGCACATACCTGCAGCCCCAGTACTTAGAAAGCTAGGAGAAGAAAATTACTGGGCTACACGGTGAGTTCCAGGCCAATCTGAACAGCAGCAAGAGACCCTGCCTTAAATAAACAAATTAATTAATTAATTATCTTTTAAAGAGAACAATTAAAATGGTAGAACTTTTATGAGGAAAAATCTCCATCTGGCTCACCACTGTCAGAAGAAATGATAAGTATAGTCCTCTGACTGACTGCTTGTTCCAAGAGTGTTTGGTACAAGATCACCATAGCTCCCTAACCCCTCTGTCTCGCTGTCGTCTCTCTCCCTCTTATGTGTGCTGCACCCATAAGTCTATCCACTGTGCTGCAGCTAGCAGGGCTCATTAGAGGCTCAACAGACAGGCCATTTGATCTGGGGCTTCTGGGCTCAAAAGCTGTTAGCTACCTCACCCATTCTAGATGTATATAGAGTCTGGTATTTTGCTATAACAAAAGAAAATAGGTTATTTTTTATTATATTTTATGTGTCTGAATATTTTGCCTGTGTGTATATAATTGTACATGCAGTTTGAGGAGGCCCAAAGGATGTCAGTTCCCATGGAACTGGAGTTACAGGTGGTTGTGAGCCACCATGTGGGTGCTGGGAAGTCAACCTATGTCCTAAGGAAGAGCAGACAGTGCACTACTTAACTGCTGAGCCATCTCTGCAGGCCTCAGAAAAAAAATGTATTAATATAGCCAGAAGTAGCAAAACTTTTGGAACCTAAAGAGCATGTCATGCCATTTTTATATTCCTTGGTCTCAGACTTCCTCCCTCCCTGCTTTTTAAAATCAATTGATTTATTTAAATAAAGTTAATAATTAATTTAAATAAAATTAATTAATAACTAAATTTGAAACAATTAATTAATTAATTGGTTATTTTCCCATCCTAACCTCAGTTTTCCATCACTACTCTCTACCCAGTTCCTCCCTCTATCTTTCCTTTCACCCCCCAATCCACTTTTCCTCCATTTCTCTTCAGAAAAGGGCAGGCCTCCTCCCATGGATATCAACAAGCCTTGGCATATCAAGTTTCAGTAAGACTAGTCACCTCCTCTCCTATTAAGGCTAGGAAAGGCAGGCAACAGAGTCAGAGTCAGACCCTGCTCCCACTATTAGGAGTCCCACACAATGACCAAGCCACATAACTGTAACATATGGACAGAGGGCCTAGGTCATTCCCAGGCAGGCACCCTGATTTGTCCCTTCATCTCTGTGAGCTCCTAAGGACCCAGGTTAGTTTATACTGTGGATTTTCTAGTGGTATCCTTGACCCCTCTGGCTCTACAACCCTTCCCCCTCCTCTTCTGCATGATTCCTTAGCTCCACCTAATGTTTGGCTGTGTGTCTCTGAATCCCTTTCCTTCAGTTGCTGGATGAAGCTTCTCTGATAACAACTGGGCTAGCAATAGGGGATATAGAGTGTGAACTGCCCATCTCCTGTAACCAGGCAAGACCTCCAGTGGAGGGATTGGGACACCAACCAGCCACAAAATATTTAATCCACAATTTATCCTGCTTGCAAGACACACTGGGATAAAGGTGGGGCATAAATTGTGGGGGTGACCAACCAATGACTAGTCCAGCTTGAGACCCATGTCCTGAGAAGGAACCCACCTCTGATAGTGCCTGGATGGCCAGGAGCCAGAAGCGAGGTAGCCCAGAGACCTAGAGTAGAATCAAACAGGGCTGAAAAAAAAGTCAATGAAATGATTCCTAATAATGATACTCCACTGTACATATAGATTGGTATCTAAGCTCCCTGGTTTTTAACCCTGCATCATAATCAACAATTAACCATCTTTTCTCTCCTCTGCACCACAATAGCTCTTTATTTGTTTATAAACATTTATGATTCCCTATCAATGAGAGAGATGCATACAGGTGTGCTTTGTTTTTATTTGGGGTCTTGTCTGTCTTAATTTTCTGTATACTGCTACTGAACAAAATCCCCAGTCTTCAACTCCCATAGGAGACCTGTTACATGAGAGCAAACTGTAGGTGTTTGATGTATGAACAATGTGCTAGTAGTTTTTAAATGTCTGTATCATTGTCTGCAAAAACAAAAGAATCTTAAGTCACACTTCTTAAATCTAGTGCTCAAAGCTAGAGTTTAGAAAATAAAAACAGTAGGCCTGGACACACAATTTGTCTCTACTTGTGTCTTTGCTCGCTAGGTAATTCCTGAGAAACTGCATAGCATCTCCCTTTCGTCTTCACATCTGGAACTGTGTTTCAGATACTCATGCGGCTCATTTACTGTAATTAAACTTGACTTCATTGGCAAATATCAATTTCAAGGAAGTTCTTATAGTGTGAGTGTCTGACTTTATGAATAACACTTGTCGGCCCAACGTGGTGCTATAGAGTCTGGTGCAAAAATTTATTGGCTAAAATAATTGTTCTGTTCATTCAATACTCCAAGCATGTTTTAAAGTTTTCAAAATAAAAGCTATAAACAGATGATTACTTTTCAATGTATTTTAAACACATAAAATGTGTCCAATGTCAATTTTCTCCAGGAACAAGCTCCCAAATAGGTCATCCTTAAACATGTGTATACATTAGCAACACTAAATGGACTCGATAGGTGTGTGTGTTACTACAGAAGTCATTTATTTGAGCGGGAACATGGAGAAATAATGTGAATATAGTACTCATGTAAAATTTGTAAAAATAAAAACTATAAATATAATTAATATTAACACTAGGATACTGTAAAGAATTGGGTCTGTTTTTAGAAGATGTGACAAACAAGTATTGATCACTAGGAAAAAAAGCTATGAGTAAGCCATAATTTGTACCTTCTATAAGTTTAGAGTGGCATTTCCCCACCTTACACTCTACCATTAGGAGCCGTATGATTGTGTTGGAGGAGGCTGTGCTGTATATTGAACGGTGTTTAACAAGATTCCTACCCTACATGTAGGTTACTCATTTTTAAATTCAAGGACAAACTTACCTGGGGAAAAATGGGCAACAAGCTGCAAGCCTTGGCAGCTATGGGGGGAGGAGATGAAGACAAGAGTCATAATATTTGACTTAAGTTGGTAAGGTCAGGCCCATATTGTGCAAGCAGCCAGATGAAGAGGAGAGGAGTTTTAGAGGAAAGAAGAAGAAGAAGAAGAAGAAGAAGAAGAAGAAGAAGAAGAAGAAGAAGAAGAAGAAGAAGAAGAAGGAGGAGGAGGAGGAGGAGGAGGAGGAGGAGGAGGAGGAGGAGGAGGAGGAGTTGAAGGAGAAGAAAGAGGAGAAGAAGAAGGAGAAGAAGGAGGAGAAGAAGGAGAAGAAGAAGGAGGAGAAGAAGAAGGAGAAGAAGGAGAAGAAGGAGGAGAAGAAGGAGAAGAAGGAGAAGAAGGAGAAGAAGGAGAAGAAGGAGAAGAAGGAGAAGAAGGAGAAGAGATCCAAAGTCTTAGGGGAAATGTATTTAGAAAAAAAAGAAAGAAGTTACAAATTTCTAATTCAGAGAATTAAGCAAATTTATGGAGCTGTGTCTCAGTAGCCAGAAGTGGCCACAGAGAAGGGAAGAATTCTGGGGAAATAATGTCCATAATCCCATTAAGGGGACAGTTATTCTTCCTATCTCTTCTGAGTGTCATAAAGGTGTTTTATCCTTCCTGAGTGGTTGGCCAGCTCAACTGGACTAATACCCAGAGCAGAGATTTCATTCCCCTAACGGACCTTCTCTTTTACCTCAGTATTTACACCTCTGAAGAGTTGACTATATTCATTGAGGGGTTGACATTTATATCTTCCTCCTGAAGATATAACCCTAACTTCCATTTAAGGAATTAGTGTGTAAGTTTATCTAGCTTCTTAGAGTTGAGTAAGGTGATAGGGTGTGGCGGTTTGAGTGTCCCTCCAATAGGGATCCCTAGGGGACTCTGAAAGTGTAGATGGTTGCATGTGTGCAAGAGTCAGGTGCAGGAAGGAAAGAGAGTCCTTGCCTGGTAATTGAATAGAGTCATGCACCCTCTAGGTTCACATTTCAGTTTTCCAGTTATGAGCACTGAAAAGCTCTATTCAATGGTTCTCAGCCTTCCTAATGCTGTGGCCCCTTAATACAGTTCTTTATGCTGTAGTGACCCATAAGCACAAAACTTTTTCATTGCTACTTTACTGCTATAATTTTGCTATGATTATGAATTATAATCTAAATATCTGATATACAGGATATCTGATATGTGACTCCAGGTGTCATAACCCATGGGTTGAGAACCTCTGGTCTAGTTAGTCCTTTCTGTATATAACTCATGGAGAAGAAAGTATCTCCAGTTGTAAACATTTTCTTTGTAAGAAAAGACACTGAAATTGTATAATTTCAGATCTTTGTTTTACAGTCCTACCAAATACCAGAAGTACAAGAAGCCCTTGCTTATTTTGAAGTTAGTCCAAAGTATAAGAAGAAAAGTTCAATATTAAGTCCTCTGGGCATGGAAGAAGTAAAATGTGAAGTATTTGGTTTGGGGGGATTGTTTGATTGTTTGGTTGGTTGGTTTGATTTTTCAAAACAGGGTTTCTCTGTATAGCCCTGGCTGTCCTGGAACTCACTCTGTAGACCAGGCTGGCCTCAAACTCAGAAATCTGCCTGCCTCTGCCTCCCAAGTTCTGGGATCAAAGTCATGTGCCACCACCACTGCCCTTCGTGAAGTATTTGTTATCAGTGAACATTTTAATCAACCAGTAAATATCCGTGTATTGTTCTGTTTTTTTGCATCCAACTACTTGGTATGAAGAAGATAAAATGTCAGGTGGAAACTTATGTAAACTACAAACACAGTAAGCAGTAAAAGTAGAATGATAAAGTTTAAAGCTAGCTCTGTACCCACTTCTCCACAGTTTATGCAATCGCTGCTCTCTGCAGCCCAGACTAGGCTTGAACTCACTGTGCAGCCCAAGCTGGCCTTAAATTCAGGGTTCTTCTACTCTGCCACGTGCTGGTATTACAGAGGGGTGTACCACACCTAGTTCCATTGATTTTTCATATAAAAAAAAACCGGGAAAGTCAGACAAGAAATAAGACCAAAGACAATGATCTTTTAAATAAAATCTGAGATAAAGCATGTATCTTGACTCCAGGTCAATGGCTTTGTCCAATATGAATTGTTGACTAACTGCCAAATGCTGTGATGTATTCCGAATGAAAGAACTCACTAGAATAGTTAAGAGAGAACTTGGAAAAGGAGGAACTGAAGCCAGGCCTTGAAGGACACAGAAGGCTTAGGAGGGTCTGGAAGGCCATTCCTATATCTTCTGGTGCCATCTGGGGATAATGACAGTAGGATAGACCAAGCCTGGAGATGCGTCTGATACAAACCAGCAATGAGAGAACACAAGTAGGATTTGGGATCCTTTTCAAAATCTTCCCAAGGCTTCCAGATTACTTTCCTGGTACTGTTCCTACTTTGCACCTCATTCTCCAACCACAGAATTCCTTACTAACCCAGAGAAGGCTTACCTGGAAAGGCATGTCCAAATCCACAGTCACCGTGAAGCTGTCTATCCTCAAAAGGCATTATCTATGTGCTGCAATTGTGAATTCCCACATAAAAGTCTCAGGAACAGAACCATGATCGACACACAGATTACATCCTAATTTTTACCCACAGACTCTCCCTTTGCCTCTGACCTTAAATGTAAAAGTGGACCTAGTTCCTTTCATCTCATCATCTAATTTTTTTTCTTTCTACCAGAGATAAATTTGATATTAGTGATATATTTATGTGAATATGTCACAAGAAAACTAACAAGTAAATAAAACTAAACACTCAAATTTCTTCAAAACCCTGGAAGAAATCTGTTGATGGCCTTCTTCAGGAAAGAGCAGAGAGGAGAAAGTTCAAAGGTCATGTCAGCTTCTCAGAAAGATTGCCTAGAAAAGAGAAGGAGAGAGAGGGGATGGAGAGAGACGTGGTCTGTACATACATGTGTATACACACAAATATATTGTGCCTTTGGTAGTAGGGAGAAGGTCATGTAGTCACTCTACATGTAGGACAAACACAGGTACTACACATGTACTAGAAGAACAGAAAAGGTGGAGGGGAGGCAGCCCTACACAATCTGGTTGAGGTTTTAAATTTTTTTTCCAAAAATTTCTACAGTCAGATTTAATACATCAGTTCCTACTATACTGAGATCACCATTATTTCCAATGCAAGTGAGATGCCTTGTCTTCTCTACTTTCTGGGTTTTTTCTGAGACATTACAATATTATACCCACTGTCTATGTGACCGAAAAATGTTTGCTGAATACCAACCATGTAACATGAACACATTTACAGAGAAGGGGAGTGAGATCAAACCTGAAAGAGATAAGATCCAGTCCCTAACCCTAGGGACTCACATTGGGCTCAAGGGGAGAGGGAACTATGGGCTCAGGGAAAATTCTTCAGAGGAAGTCTATGAGGCACAGCGGCACAGCGACAGATAGTTTGGCTCTCTCCCCCGTGTCAGACATCCCTCTGTTACTGTGAGCACATTAGGAAGAGCACGGGGAGCTGCACCCTCTGTCATACAACAGAATCCCAGACACACCAGAGGGATTTATTTTGGTGAGTATTTTTATTGTGCCCTCAAAGATATATAGTGACGCAAACGTGTATGGATAAGTCTGGGGGGAAAACACCAAACGATAACAGCAGTTGTTTGTGGCATCAGAATGAACCGAGTTTTATGTATTTCATGGACTGTTATCTATTTTCCAAATGTTCTAGGGTGAACACATCCAATATTTGTTTTGCTTTGTTTTGTATGTTTTTGGTTTTGTTTGTTTTGGAGTGACAAGGGGGTCATGGTCTCACTGTCATCAGTTTGCTTTGGACAGTGTGAACCCTCTATGGAAATGTTAGCTGTGTGTTGTACCTAGACGTGGATTTGACGCTCACAAGGCTAACGATACACTAAAATGTGCTCTGTTTCTAATTAGCAGGTAACCGTTCTTGTTGCCAAGCCTAAGGGCTGCAGCTTAATCCCTGAAACCTAACTGGACGTAGACCATTTACCCACAGAGCTGTCCTATCTCTGCTCTTCACTGTGATACATGCATGCACACACACGCACGTGCATGCATGAGTGCTCACATGGGTGCATGTACAGGCACACAAGCACATGCACGTGTGCATACACACACACATTCACACACACATGCAAGCATATACTCTCTCACACACACACACATGCATACAAAGCTAAGTAAATAAAAATAAAATGAGTTTTATAAACCAGAACAGGAGACAAGTTGACAAATTTCCCTCATGCTGGTATAAAATTACAATTTTTCTTATGTTTTGCTCTTTCCAACAAAGTCAGTTTTGCCAGAACTGACAAAGAAGACCATAATTATCTCTCTCTGGGAATAATCATTAAAATCAGTGCTGTAGTTTCCTAGAATATCAGTTTTAACTCAATAAGTGGATAATTGATCTACTCTCCAGACAATTTGGGGATTCAAATATCACATATTTTTTGCTCTGGTGTCTCCAAAGAGAGATGAAATGGATTACACATGTAGCATGCCGTAGACCTTGCAGTCACTCTGCATGTATAGCATGCTGTAGACCCTACAGTCACTGCATGTATAGCACGCTGTAAACCCTGCAGTCATTCATCTGTACTTTCTACTTCATTTGCAAAGAGTTTCCCTTGAAACATCTGGTTTTCAAAATTTCAGTTTAATCCCCATGTAGTCATGTATCTTAATCTTATATTTTTAATTGTTTGTCCCAGAGAACTATAATTTAATGTACTATCAGAAACATAATCTAGTTTTCCCCTCAGTTGGACCTAATTGCAATTTTAAAAAATGATTCTTTTTTTTTTAAAAGGGAGGTATGCAGTAAGATGATATTCAAACACAAGTGGCGGGTGAACCCCAGGGTTAGAGAAATGAATGAGGCGTAGAGAAAATCTCTGAGAAGACAAGCTAAGTCAGGTAAAGGCAAAGCATGGTAGAGGATGACAGAATGTGTTTCATGGAAACAGAAAATGAATAGCTTTCAAATTCCTATACACACACACACACAGAGAGAGAGAGAGAGAGAGAGAGAGAGAGAGAGAGAGAGAGAGAGAGAGAGAGAGAGAGATTAAGTATTGATATTATAATTGCTCTCTTGTTTGTGCACAGCAACTTAGAATCACCAAGTAAGGTGTTTGGGGTGCCTTTTATTCTTCTTCTCAAATTTATTACCAAATCCTTAACTATGCCCTTAACTATGCTAGTAGAAACTTATCAACTTCAAGGAGTATATTTGTCAGGGGAGGGGGAACTTGCATGTATTTTTCCCACAGGATTGTCTTTGAATTAAAAACAAATTTGCTAAAAACCATACATTACCATTAATTCATCTAAAGAATGCTATCTCAAAAATATTCCTAAAAACCAAAAACCTTGGCCTAGTTATCCTTGCCACGCCTCCTTCTGTCTGAGCTCAGTTTTCCTTGAAGTCAGCGAGAGCAGAGAACCTCCCTGGAAAGGTTGTGTCCCTGATTCGAAGCTCACCAAGAGCCTGGAGTGGACACTCACTTAATCTCTGAAGGAATCTGGTCCAAGGGCAAGAGTGCAGACAAGCTGGCCTCTGAAAGGTCAAAGTTTTCCAGAAAGGCATTCAAAACAAGAAAGTGGCTCACTTCCACTACAACCTGGCTTGCTTACAGATAAAAACTATAAATTTGACTTCAAGGTGTACATGTCTTCTGTTGGCTTATACTACCAGAACACACTTTATATTAAAACAAAAAGGCCGAAAGTAAAAGATACAGACACCTGGCTGTTTCATTCTGAGGGTGAAGCAAACAATATTGGAAGAAACATTTGACCCTTCCTTTGGCTGAGTAACCTTAGACACTATGTTGTTAAAACAGGAAACTGTTAACAATGGACAGCTTTCTCACCTGGTTGTTGAGTTTCAGAGATAGACTGTTGGATTGTGTGTCTGGTCTGAAAGAGTGGTCAGATTTGAAACATTAGAGAGCTTCAGTTTCTTGATTCTTTAATATTTTATTTCATTTAAAATAAGGTAATGTCCTGCCCTGAATGTCTGAAGAGGAGGGGAAATAGAAGCCCTGATACAGTTTTACAGCTGGGATAGAAAAGTGTTACAAAGTTTACAATGGGAGCACATACCACCACCTGAACACAGTAACGAGACCAATGACCCGATGATGTCATCCAAATAAGCGGGCTGTAAGGATTGTGTTCCCCAGCGATGACCAAGTAAACATGAAATCCTCACACTGAAATACTGCACGTGTTCCGGTTATTTATTGCCTCTAACTCCATTAACAATTCTGCAAAGCACAGAGTTGGCTTGAGGGGAATATAGAAATTCAATCAGCGTACATGTGTGGACACAGATCATAGAGAACTTTGCTTGCTCCCTCTCTCTGAAACCAACTGGGAACTTCTGCTACAAGCAAATTACATTGTCCAATGACTCAGTTCATCGAGACCATCGAGGAAAGAGGGAGAAAGTCCTAATGCCAGATGATATAAAAGTAGAAAAACAAAACAAAACAAAAACCGTTGAGCATCTCTGTTTCCCCCTCAGGGACAGACTGATAATAAAAATGGAACTCAGTGAAGTCTCTATTCAGGTTCTGGCCTCCTTCTTGTTGCAAACTGAGTAGGGAAAGCAAGATGAAAGGGGAAGGAACACAAAAACTGATCTCTTAGATCCTAAACCCCCCTGCAGCTGGAGAGCCGTGCTCTTAAATGCACTCATGAACAGTCATGGGCGGAACTCAGCACTGCTTCCGAGACTTCATTTTCTCACCCATGGAAGAATGTATGATTTCTGCTGTGGGTATCACTGGAGAAGACTACCCAGACACAGGTTTAAGCCGATTGAAAGTCTACTAGCTGGCTGAGGATTAGGTGTTCTGGATTCCAGCATACACCCAAACCTTTTTCAGGGTGAGGTTTTAAAGACAAAAGCCATGCCCTGGGTTGATGTACTTCAGCTAACAAGAACAAGTAGCCAGAAGTGAAATACAAAAGCCAAAGAGCTTAGTACATTTAGGAATGTTCCCAGAACTCTGGACTTTGATGGTTTAAGGCGTTGATTGTTTTAGTTGGTGGTTCTGTCTACTGAGTTTTACAGTCTGAATGGTACTTCTAAGATGGAGTTGGTTGTGCTAAGGACGTGAGGGCCTTCTAAATTCTGGGGGCCTGTTATAATGTCACCATCCATGGAGAAATTGATCACAAGAAAACCATGTCTGGTGGCTCATCTCTGTAACCCCAGTCTGTTCCTTCGCTCTAAAGGCCTGAGGGAAAAAACAAGGCAGAAATGGCTGGGCCGTAGAGACTTCAGGCACTCAGAGAGCAGGAAGTGAAACAGACTGCTCAGTAGACACACATTCATTTAATCGGAAGGAACAAAGGCTTTGAGGAGCAGTGAGTAGGGGCTATGGGGGCCAGGGTGCTGGGGATGCCTCATTTACATAAGGAGGAATCCCAGGTGCTGCTGGATATGACCTTATAAGGGGAAAGGAAGTTTAACCTGTCTACCAGGCAACAGGAACTCCTCTGGTGGGGTAAAAGTAGGGACATGGGTCTGCCAGCAGGTGTGTGTGTGATGGGGGCAGGGGGTGGGGTAGTGTCCAACTGGCCTGGAGCCCACTCCTGCTCTGAACCGGCTCCTCCCAGTTCCATGGTGGCCTGGCCCCACCAAAGTGAAGGCAAGAGGATCATTATGAGTTCAAGGTCAGTGTAGTAAGTTCTAGGTCAGTCCAGGCTTCAGAGTGAGACCATTTCTCATCCACAAAAGGAAGTTAGGAAGGAAGGGAGGGAAGGAGGGAGGGAGGAAGGAGGGAGGGAGGGAGGGAGGGAGGGAGGGAGGGAGGGAGGGAGGGAGGAAGGAAGAGGGAGGGAGGGAGGAAGAGGGAGGGAGGGAGGGAGAAAGGAGGAAGGAAGGAAGGAAGGAAGGAAGGAAGGAAGGAAGGAAGGAAGGAAGGAAGGAAGGAAGGAAGGAAGGAAGGAAGGAAAAGAGGCCTTATGGATTCTGCAGATGCTCTTACGCTATTTTATCTCTTCAGTTTTGAGCACTTGGGTTTTCTCAGTTCATCTTCACCAGGGCAGGATTTCCCGGGAGGCCGTGCTCCCACCCGTTCCTGCCTGTCATCTCCCGAGTGCTTCAGTTATACAGAACTTTGCATTTTGTGCAGCTCACTCATCCTGTAGCCCTGAATCCTCCCTATTCCTCTCGGATTACTAAGATAATAAAGCTGGTGTTAGCACTGTTTCTTTATATTGCATAATCCGTTCTCAATCCCACTGAGGGCAAAGAATGATTGCCAGTTCTCACTGCATGCACTATCTATATGACTCTCCTATAATCAAAACTTCTGCTTTGGATATCAAACCGTCAATTTAACCATTTTTGAATGAAATCCTCCTAAATAAAAACTGACATATCACAAAAGACAGAAACTGCAGATGCATACATTTTTGTTGTTTTTGTTGTTGTTGTTTTGGCTTTTCGAGACGGGGTTTCTCTGTGTAGCCCTGGCTGTCCTGGAACTCAGGTTGTAGACCAGGCTCAAACTCAGAAATTCGCCTGCCTCTGCCTCCCGAGTGCTGGGGTTAAAGGCGTGGGCCACCACACCCGGCTTAGATGCATACATTCTTAAACATGTCTACAATATCAAGATTGTATTGATAGCATCTGTGATCTTTAAATGATATAATGTGGCTTTATTGTTTTGAGATTTTTTTTTTTGTCTACAGGTTCTGTTACTATATCAGATCTCCTTATACCACTAAATTACTGTGGACCAAAATTAGATACCCATATTTAAAAATATGAATAGCATAAAAGCTGATGTTAAATAGTTTGATGAAAAAATACAAAAAATTATTTCCTTTCTCAAAAAAAAGTCCTTTCCAGTTTCTATCCATGGCCTCATTATAGAAAAACAGGAAGGTACCAAAATCTCGACCTCAGATTAAGCAGGTGTTTATGAGATTCAGTATCCTTCATTCAATCCAAGCAATTTCTAACATCTTCATGTGAATTTACCTCTAACCTACAAGGAGGAAGAGTAATTCCTGAGTAGCAGGACTTCTGTAACCAGCATTGTCACTGTGTTACTTTTATCTCATTCATTCTTTTGTTTGTTTTTATTCATCCGAATGATGCTTTTGCTCCTTTGAGATAAGATTTTGTCATGCATCCCAAACTGGTTTCAAACTGGCAATTCTCCTACCTAAGCCTTTAGATGCTGGAATGCTGGGATTCCAGTGCCTGCCACTATGCACAGACAGTGCCTTAAATCACAGATATACCAAACAATCCCTTCCCAAATTACAGAGGGGAAAAGAATAACATTATCAAATTTGATAACTTCTACACAGAGCAAATCATTTCTAAGCAGTCTTCCTTCCTTTAAAGAGAACACATCCAACAAAATACAAGCCAATGTCTTGTACAAAGTACAAAGTGCTGAGACTAACAAGCTCTGAGAACCTAAAGCCGTTTGATTTGCCTAATCTAAATAGCACATGTTCTATCAATGAATTCATATCACTGAGAAAAATTAAGTTCTTATTCATCTAGTCAGGTATTTTGACATTTAGGACTGGCTGAATAGCAAAATAACCTGTGACAAGGGTGCCATCTAGTGGCTGCTCCATTAACTAGTGGTCTGACTATTTACCATCCCTGTAATCCACTCCACAGTTACTGCTACTGTAGGCAAACACTTAGGACTGTAAATAACACGGATCTGGGGGACCTAGTCTAAACTTCTGTAGTTGCTTTTTTCCTATTTCTGGGATTATAAACAGCTTACATGAGAAAGGGTTTTATTTGGCTTACAATCGTAGTCCATTACTGAGGGAACTCAGACAGAAACTCAAGCAGAAGTGGGAGTCATGGCAGAGTACTCTCCATAGCTTGCTTAGCCTGCCTTTGTACACAGCCCAGGACTGCCTGCCTGGGTGTTGACCTGAGTACTCCCATATCAATCCACCAAGAAAGTGTCCCCCAACTTATGGGCCAATCTGATTGAGGCAGATTCTCAGTGAAGGTTCCCAGACGATTCTAGTTCCATCCGTTTGACTAAAGACAAAACAACATAAAGCAAAGCAACAGCAAAGAAACAGCAAAGCAACCTGCTTGCCTGCTCGTTTTGTGCTCAGGAAAACTGGACTTGAGTGGCATCGGCATCCACCTTGAAGTTACTTGGCTCAATGACTCCAAATCAGGTATAATGGATGTTTATGATTTTTTTATTCCTCATAAAAGACACACACACAAACACAACATATATATATATATATATATATATATATATATATATATATATATATATATACATACATACACACAAATATAATACCCGAGTTATCTTTGACTTCCTCAATTGCTTATAAAATATAATTCCTGGCTCAGTAACTGAACATACATTGCTGCCTTTCATGTTACAGTATTTTATTTCTTCAAGTGTACTGTAACTCCCTTAAGTACAAATTACAGAGAAGCCTTGGACAAAGTGTTAATAAATGTTTGTTCATTTAAAGCCATGACTACACTGAACTTTCAAGGATAAAGGCAAGGAATTTTTGATTAAGTGATATTTACAATAAGAGATAGAATCAGGTGACGTGACTTACAGAGCTATCTGCTGCAGAGCTGCTTCCCCTGGGCAATGGTTCACGGCTTCCCCACAAATCTGTTTTACTAAAATGACAGCAACTATGGAAGGCACGTAACCACTAGGTGGAGACCGTCTTCCTAAGCCCCATTAGCAACCAGATTTGACAAATGAGACACAAAGTTACTGCGTGCCCTTCTGAGTCTCTAAATAAAACATGGCTACTTTCCTTTTATTTACATGTTTGTAGCTGCTTGTGCACTTCATCAGTTGAGTATTTATAATAAATAGTCTGTGTTGTCCTAGAACTCTAAAATGTGCATTTTATCCCTTTTAGGAAGAAAAGCTTGCCAACTCCTTCAATTGTAACTACATAAAGGTGGCACAACAATAGAAAGGAAATCGTGTCACTGAAATGATCATTTTAGTTAATGACAAGAAAAAAAGCCTAAGCATCTACCTTAACATAGTCTATTTAGAAACCCCTTTCTTATGTCAAGTAAGGCCTTGCTACTCACATTTTATGAGCTGTATTTTTGTGTGTCTTAAAACTCTTTGCCTAGGCATCAATTTAGCCAGAAGATAGCAGAAATGTAGAACCACTGGTGCTGTTGGGCTCAGGGTACATTTCACCAGCAGAGGGCTCCACTTGACCGTCCGATTTGCCTCCGATTCATGAAGTCCGCCAACTACGTGCATTCTGGAATAAACACCAAGCCTCCACTGAAGTTCGAGTCAACTTTGCCAAAATTAGTTCTCAAGGACGTAATTAAAGGTAGTCCAAAGTCAGTAGTGGGGGTGGAATGGGAGTGGAGTAGATTGGGATGTGAAGGCTAATTCTCCTGTATTTTGTCTAGGCTCCACCCCTCAGTTACCTGGCAATAGCCAGGTATGCCTGACTCACTATGAAAGTAGCTGATTGCCCCCTCCTCTTTTCTCTTCTCTTTCTCTTGCTCTTTTACCTTCTTCCCTTTCTCTCCCCATTCCCCTCCCCCTCTCTCTTCCCGTGCTCAAGCTGCTGCCGCCACCGCTGCCTCCTCCTCCTCCTCCTCCTCCTCCTCTTCCTTCTTCTCTCTCTCTCTCTCTCTCTCTCTCTCTCTCTCTCTCTCTCTCTCTCTCCCTCCCTCCCTCCCTCCCTCCCTCCCCCCCCCCACCTTTCTCTGTCGCTCTGCCTTCTTGATATCTACCTCAACTTCCTTCCCCATGCCCTAAATCAACTCTATTCTATACTATACCTCAAGGGGAAGGGACGCATCCGCATGGGCCTGAAGAGGTAACCCCCACACCAAACCAAAACATGCCTGGGTTCTATTCTTTTTTATAAAACACAACTGTGTGGCCTTGCTGGAAGAAGTTTGTCACTGTGGGGGTGGGCTTTGAGGTCTAAGAAGCACAAGTCTAGCCAGTGTATCTCAGTCTTTCTTCACTTCTGCTGCCTGTGGGTCAAGATGTAGAGCTCACAGCTCCTTCTCCAGCACTATGTCTGTCTGCATGCCGCCATGATGAGACTGGCCTAACCCTCTGAACTGGAAGCCAGCCCCAACTAAATGTTTCCCTTTGCAAAAATTGCTGTGGTCATTGTGTCTCTTCGCAGCAATAACACCCAGAAACAGCAGCAAATAGTTTCGTTAGTTGTTAATTGTAAGAGGGAATGGGTGGAGGTACTTGTAAGAATGATCTCGGGCGTGTTGGCAAGCTCTGACTGGGTATTTTATTTAGGGGAGTCAAAATAATGGAGTTTGAGTGCTGAACCTTGATGTTTTGGTAGTTGGACCTTGATGACCAGTCCTAGGAATGAACCAATGACCAAATAAGGGGCTAGACCTTGGTAGCTGGCTTTAACAGTTTGGCAAGGAGGAAAAGGATTGGTGCCATGTTTGCAATGCTCTGCTCTGCTAGAGTCTTTCAAGTGGTCCACAAACTCCCAGATATTTTGTTAACCATTTTTTCAGGGACTGCTTGCTTCCAGATGAGATTGGGCAGGTAGAAAATAGGAAATTGCCTCCCCTAGTGTCTTAGTCAGGGTTTTACTGCTGTGAACAGACACCATGACCAAGGCAAGTCTTATAAAAACAACATTTAATTGGGGCTGGCTTACAGGTTCAAAGGTTCAGTCCATTATCATCAAGGTGGGAGCATGGCAGTTCCAGGCAATCGTGGCACAGGCAGAACTGAGAGTTCTACATCTTCATCCAAAGGCTGCTAGTGGAAGACTGACTTCCAGGCAACTGGGGTGAGAGTCTTAAGCCCACACCCACAGTGATACACCTACTCAAACCAGGTCACACCTACTCCAACAAGGCCACACCTCCAAATGGTGCCACTCCCTGGTCCAAGAATATACAAACCATCACACCTACTATAGCTGAGTTTCATGCAATCAATGGAAGACCCCTAGTGGGAAAAACAATGAGTGAGAGCAGATTTCTGGCTGAGTAAGAGAGGCAGGACACCTGCCTTTTCTCACCTTGAGCTTTGAATTGAAAGGGAAGTTCTTCTTGGATTTTTAGTCTACTGGCTTTTGTACTGGGACTTGTACCATGAGGTCACATGTTTCCAGCTTGTTCAACTGTATAGGTATATGAGCCAATTCCTTATATTAATATCTCTCCATATATATCATATATCACATATCACATGTTAATCTTATATTGCATTATATATAATATAGTATATATTACATATTAATTGTATATTATGTAGTATATGTTGCACATTATATATAATATGTTATATAATACATTACATACAGTGTACATTCTATCTATATAGGCATGAATAATATATAAATACATGTGAGTATATGTATATGGCTATGTGCATGATATATTCACACAAAAACACAGCCCCCATTTCAAAGGGAATAACAATTTATTCTGGATCTACATATGAGTGACTGTGGCTCAGAAACAAAGAGTCAGGATACTCTAAACACCGTGTTATGAAGCTCTCAACAGGACAGTTTCATGAAGATTTTATAAAAGAACAAGGAAAATCATAAATCAAAATACTTCAAAATGCATTGGTGGAAATATCAAATAGACTGGATAGGACAAGACAGGTTAGTCTCTATTACAGACCCTGGGTACTATCTGTTGGCGTTCCTCAGCTTTGCCTTCAATCTGTTTGTATGTTGCAAAAAGAGGATTTTATCTGATAGTCACAATGATGTACAGGACAAATAGATAATTGCTCAATAAATGGCTATCCAGGAGCAAAGGATAGCCCAAGATAATTCGTCTCTGGTCCTGCAACATTCCAGCTTTGCACAATCACCAAAGGTGAGTCAACCTCTCAGCCTTGGGGAATGTTTAATGCCAGTGTCTCTTTTGGGGGCGGGGGGCGGGGGGGCGGAGGCAGTGCAGTTGATGTGTCCTATTGACTTTTTCTGAGGAACTCTCCACTTTCCCCAGCTTTGTGGCAGACCATCTGCTGCCACCTTTCCTTCCTCTCTGCCCCACTCCCAGGGACCTAAGCAGTGCCTCTCCTATAGCCTTTTTCCTCACCTCATACCTTTGTCTCAACCACCTACAGGCAAGACTCTCTTGCAGGGCAACCCTCAGGCCATGATAGCCAGGGAATCAGATCCTTCTGGCAGGCTCAGCTTTCCTCCCTTCAAGGGAACCTCCAGCCCTCCCTCCTACCCTTCTAGCCCATCCCCACTCCTAAGTGTCCAGTCCCAATACCTACAAACACATTCTACCTGGGATCCTCAGTGGTCACACCTGGCAGGGACTCTGAAGCACTCCCTACCATGCAATGCACAGCTACCATGTACTCTTAAGATCCAGAGAGGACAACAGAAACCAAGGAATGGAAAAAAATCACCCTACAAAAACAAAACCAGATATCAACACCAAGAGTTAAAATCCTCCCAAACCCAGATGTTTAGACATCAGCATAAAACCACAATCATTAGAAACTGGGCAATACAACCCCACTAGAGCCCAGCAACCCTACCACAGCAGGCCTTGAGAAAGGCAATATAGGAAATCACAAGACAAGGACTTCAAAATAGCTGTCATGACTATGATCAAGGACCTTAATAAGGATTGAATAAGTCCATTAAGGAAATCTATGAAAACCCAAACAAATAGTGGAATGAAATGTAGAAAACAGTTCAAGACATGAATCTAGAAATAGAGGGAATCCAAAAAAGGGAAACTGGAAATGAAAATTAAAAACTCAAATAGGAACCTCAGAAGAAAGCTTCACCAACAGAATACAAGAGATGGAAGAGATAATCTCAGGCACTGAAGACAAGATGGAAAATGGATATCTTGGTCAAATAAAATGTGTGTGTGTATCCAGGCACAAAAGATCCAGGAACTCTGGGACACTGTGAAGAGACCAAATCAAACAATAATGAGACTGAATAAGGATTAAAAAGAAACCCAGGTCAAAGGCATAGAAAATGTTTTTTAAAAAAATTATAGAAGAAAATTTCCCTAATCTAAACAAGGAAGTGCCTATCATGGTACAAGAAAATGCAGATCATCAAATAGAATTGCCCAGAAAATAATTCCCAAGATATAATATTCAAAACACTAAGCATACAGAACGAAGAAAGAATGTCAGAAGCAGCAAGGAGAAAGGGTCAAGTAACATATAAAGGCAGACCTATTAGAACAACATCTGACTTCTCATTGGAGACTCTAAAATCCAGAACGGTCTGGGTGGATGTTCTACAAACTCTAGGGAAGCACACGTGCTAGTCCAGACTACTATAGCTACCAATACTTTCAGTCACGGTAGATGCAGACAATAAGAGTTTCCATTATAAAACCAAATTGAGGCAATAGCTATCATGTTAGGATTTTCCTGCTGTGAACAGACTCGATGAGCAAGGCAACTCTTATAAGGATTACATTTAATTGGAGCTGGCTTATAGCTTCAGAGGTTCAGTCCATTATTATCAAGGTGGGAACATGGTGGTATCTAGGCAGGCATGGTGCAGGAAGAGCTGAGAATTCTACATCTTCATCTGAAGGCTGCTAGCAGAATACTGACTTCCAGGCAGCTAGGATGAGGGTCTTAAAAGCCCACACCCGCAGTGATACACCTATTCCAACAAGGCCACACCTACTTCAACAAGGCCACACCTTCTAATAGTGCTGCTCCCTGGCCTAAATATAAAATATACAAACCATCACAGCTATCTATAAATCCAGTTCTACAGAAAGTTCTAGAAGGAAGTCTCCAACCTAAAGAGTTAAACACACCCAAGAAAACTCAATGTATAAGTAATCTTAGAACAAAATATCAAAAGAAGGTAGAAAAAACAAACAAACAACCAAACAACAAACAGACCAAAACCAAACCACAACAAAACACAACAACAAAAAATCCCCTCACACTATTACAATGAAATAATGGGTATCAACAAACATTGCTCATTATTAATCGAAGAAGATCTCAAAAAATGGAAATATCTCCCATGCTCATGGATTAGCAGAATTAACATAGTAAAAATGGCCATCCTACCAAAGGCAATCTATAGATTCAGTGCAATCCACATCAAAATCCCAACACAAATCTTCAAAGACATGGAAAGAGCAATTCTCAAATTCATCTGGAAAGGCAAAAAAATCTAGAACAGAGAAACAATTCTTAACAATAAAAGAACCTCTGGAGGAATCAGCATCCCTGACCTCAAGCTTTACTACATAGCAATAATGATAAAAACTGCATGGTATTGATACAGAGACAAACATGTTGATCAATGGAATAGAATTGAAGACCCAGAAATAAAACCACATACTACAGTCACTTGATCTTTGACAAAGACGCCAAAAATATACAATGGAAAAAAGAAAGCATCTTCAATAAATGGTGCTGGTCTAACTGGCTGTCTGTATGTAGAAGAATAAAAATCGACCCATATTTGTCACCTTGTACAAAGCTCAAGTCCAAGTGGATCAAGGACCTCAACATAAAACCAGATACAATGAATCTAATAGGAGAGAAAGTGGGAAAGAGCCTTGAACTCATCAGCACAGGGGGACATTTCCTAAACAGAACTCCAATGGCTCATGCTCTAAGATCAACAATTGATAAATGGGACCTCATAAAACTCCGTCCATTGGTTGGGTGCAAAAAAATATGACTTCTTTCAGCTGCTTGTTGGGTCTTTCAGAGTGCAATCATGATTTGTGAGCTCTCCATAGCCTCAATAATAGTGTCAGGCCTTGGGACTGCCCCTTGAGCTGGATCCTATTTTGGGCCTGTCACTGGACCTCCTTTTCCTCAGGCTCCTCTCCACTTTCCATCCCTATTATTCTTTCAGGTAGGAACAATTATGGGTCAGAGATGTGACTGTGGGATGGCAACCCCATCCCTTACTTGATGCCCTGTCTTCCTGCTGGAGGTGGACTCTATAAGTTCCCTCCCCCTACTGTCGGGCATTTCATCTAAGGTGCCTCCCTTTGAGTCCTGGGAGTCTTTTATACCCACAACAAGGTTGGTGATAGTGATACCTTCAACTTTTTTTTCAGGATTGTTTTAGCCATCGTGATTTTGTGTGGTGTGTGTGTGTGTGTGTGTGTGTATCTAAAACTTAACCTTCTATGTTCTGTAAAGAATTGTGTTGGAAGTTTGGTGGAAATTGCTTTGACTTTGTAGATTGCCTGTGGTAGAATGGTAGAATGGCCATTTTTACTGTATTTATCTACGAACATGGGGGATTTTTATGTTTTCTGAAATTTTCTCAATTTCTTTCTTCATTGTCTTAAAGTTTTTCTTGTACAATCTTTCACTTGTCTTGTTTGAGTTACTCCAAGATAGTTCATGTTTTTTGAGGCTGTTGTGAAATGTATTGTTTCCCTGGACAATATGTTCCTTGGAAATGGGAACCTGCTCCTTAAAGAGTCACCCAGGAGGCATTTGTCACATTCAAGTGGATCTCAGCGAGTTCTAGAACAGCCGGGCTATACATACAGTGAGACCCTGTCTCAATTCCACTCTGCTGGTGTGTGTGTGTGTGTGTGTGTGTAGGTTGTTGGTGGTGTGGACTTTGGGTGGACATGGTGGCAAACGCCTGTAATCCTCTAATTTGGGTGGCTATTGCAGCAGGCTCCCAGATTAGCCAGGTCTAAATTGCAAGTTCGAGGCTATCCCTGGCTGCACAGTGAAGCAAACAAAAAACAAAGAACAACCCCAAAACTGGCAGCTGCTATTAGGATAAGCAGACCAACTAGAACTTTCTGCTAAGCATTTTGCTTAAATAGTAAAAAGCTAATCTCGTGCTCCCGTGATATCAATGACTTTTGTGTGGAGTTTATTCCTTCAAGTAAAAAGTTAATTTTATTTCTGTGCCGTCTATGGGAAAACTCCATGAGACACTGAGAAAGCTTTGATCAAGGTCGCTTGTCCCACAAACAGCAAATCGGTTCTATTCTCATGAGGAAGGCTGAGTCATCGCTTCAGATTATCAGCCAACATTCCAGGTAGAGCGCATCTGAGATAAGCCAGAGCACCAGAGACCATATCCAGCAATTCCGGGAAACTCAGTCCAAGCCGCTCAAGTTCACTACGGTGGCCGATAAGGCCATGCAAGCGACAGTCAGATGGGGAAGAGTGCGCTTGCGCGCCTCACTACACAGTCTGGAACTAATGGGATTTCTTGAAGGGTTCGTCACTCTCGGCTATTCTATTGGCCGAGGGAAGGGAGGACCCGCCTCTCTGCGTAGCCCATTGGCCTCGTGTCCAGGTAGGGCGGGGCCAGGAGTCCCGTTGCATCAGCTGGTTAGCTGGTTCCGCCTGTGGCCACGTGGCGCACGCGCAGTGCGCAATTGTAGGTCTTCACGGCCGGCTTGGGGTCTTCTCTGCGGTGCAGCTCACGGGTTTTGTCTCTCTGTGGTCCTTCCATGTCGCAGGAGAAGGCTAGCAGCCCTTCGGGGAAGATGGACGGCGAGAAGCCGGTGAGCAGGCGCGGTGGGGTGCAGAGAGCGGATGTGTCCTGGGAGCCGGCACTGCCCGGCGGGGCAGGAGTGGAAAGTAGCAGGGAGCAGTCGGTATTGGGGGCCCTGGGTAATAAGTTAGGAACTCTTGCTGGCAGAAAGGGTCGGGGGTGAGAGGGCATCTTCATCCTAGAGATCTGTGAATTGAGACTGAATGGTTTGCTCAGATAGTAAGCATTTGGGGCTTAGACTCCCGCGCTTGTATTTTTATCACTAAAATAAGCGGGAAGAACGTTTGAAGAACTTTTTAAAAATCCTAAACTGCGTGGAGCAAAAAGCTCTGGTTAGGAAGGAAAAGCCAGTCCCCGCGATCAGATCCAGTTTGCCCAAGATTGGGTGCTAAATAAGGCTGGATGCCCCCATTGACAGACTGCTTTGAAATTAAAGCCTCTGTCCGCCAGGTGCTGGAAGCGACCTAGATAACTTCACACACATCCCCTTTAAACTTTGCTTTGGGCTGTCACCCACTAGTTAGGAACAGCATTTGTACACTGGCGTGTTTTCTGCCCCACCCCTCTTTTACAGCCAACCGTGCCTGTGTCCCCTGTGTATTTATTTGCCCTGGCACTTAGCCAGGCAGCCCAGGTGGCTACACAAGTTAAGATCGATCCCTGACTTTGGGGGCTCCCCAAATGTGCAGGATTGGAAAATCGTACTTCTCTGATTAGCTTGGTTGAGTTATAGAGAAGCACAGTCAGACTGTTTTATTGGGTTTGGAAAAATGAGGTCAGGTAAATCAGGCAGGGCAGGGCTGTCCAGGTTCAGGGGATGAATTGTGCCCCGGCTATACAGGGAGAGGCGGGAGGGTAGTACAGCGATTCAGAGTACCAGTATTCTCTACGTGCAGGGTTTTACATAGGGAGGTGCTGGGTATGGATTTTATTGTCAAAAAGTGACATGGCATTGGGGTTTAAGGAACATTGGAAAGAGGTGAGGCCATATGACAGGTTGTCTAGGTGACCATTGCTGGCCGTTGCTAGGGTCTTCATCAAGAGGTGTTTCCATCCTGATAGGGCAAGTCACTAAAATGCTTTGTATACAGGTCCAGGTAAGCTTATTGAAGGGAAAGTCACAGGGACAGTTATAAATGAAATTTGAGGAAGTGCACATTGATAAGTGGCCTTTTCTTCCCTCCTTAGGGCTTGTTTTAATTGTAAGCTGTGTAACTTGACTTTACTAGTGATGGAGTTTCCAATCTTTCAAAATGAGGTTGTCCATTTCATTTCATTTTTTTAAGATGATCACTTTCTTAGCTGCAGTTCTGGAGAAAGTGTCAAGTTAGGCTGAAGTGAGAGAGTTCTCTTTTGCTTCTTCAGGTGGATGCCAGCGAGGAGAAGCGGAAAGAAGGAGGCAAGAAGAAGAGCAAAGATGGAGGTGGAGATGGAGGTCGAGCAGAGGTAATACAAGCTCCGTCACGGAGGCTTGGGTCTGGAGGGCTTCCGAGGAACAGGGGGCTGTCTCACATGCGCCCTACAGAAGGAGTGCGTGTGTGCTGCACACACACAGTCATTCTTTGCAGGCATTCTTTCTGCTGCCTGCACGCTGCAGGTCGAGCCCAGATGTTAGGCCTGTTGTCCCCTGTGCAAGGGTTCTATGGTCACTGAAGGCAGTAAGGTAGCACTCCTTGGAAAACCCAGGGAAAGGAGCCTGAGAAGGAAAAAGGACTTGCAGGTACCTGCCAGTGCAAAGTGACGTGTGGAAAATGGTAAGATGATCTCACGGTGGACGTAGGCAGAAACGTGAGAGATGAAAAGTATAGAGGAAGGGCAACAGTTGTTGCTGAGCTGCCAAGACTGGGTGCTGACTTTCTGCTTCCTTAAGTGGGGGGCTAAGGGGTAGAGACTCCTTCTTGGGTTCCTACAAGTACAACCAGAACCAAACAGAATCCAGTTCCTTGATTCTTCTTTCATTGCTTAGATCCAGTTCCTTGTTTCCTCTTCTATTGCTTGGATCCAGTTCCTTGATTCCTCTTCTATTGCTTGGATCCAGTTCCTTGATTCCTCTGTTATTGCTTGGATCCAGTTCCTTGGTTCCTCTGTTATTGCTTGGATCCAGTTCCTTGGTTCCTCTGTTATTGCTTGGATCCAGTTCCTTGGTTCCTCTGTTATTGCTTGGATTCAGTTCCTTGATTCCTCTTCTATTGCTTGTATCCAGTTCCTTGGTTCCTCTGTTATTGCTTGGATCCAGTTCCTTGATTCCTCTGTTATTGCTTGGATCCAGTTCCTTGATTCCTCTGTTATTGCTTGTATCCAGTTCCTTGGTTCCTCTGTTATTGCTTGGATCCAGTTCCTTGGTTCCTCTGTTATTGCTTGGATCCAGTTTCTTGATTCCTCTGTTACTGCTTGGATCTGCTTCTGCCGTCTGGTGGTTTACTTGTGTCCAGAAAATTATTCAGTTTCTCGGCTCATGCGACACGGAACTGGTAGTTAAGAAGCCATCCCAGAATGCACTTTGTTCCTGGTACCTGAGGAGGTGGTTGTGCGCTTGGTTCTGCTGGGTTTAAGTTTGAACTGCCGTGAGTGAACTGTGCTTTGCTTCTTTGCATTTAGTCATTGCGGTTTTACTGGGGACCATGGAAAGCTGTCGGGTCGTAGGAGCACAAAGGACTAAGCTTTTAAAAGTAACTCAATAAATGGACTTTAAAGAGTGGGTTATAAAGCTGGAGTAGTGATTCACACCCTTAATCCCAACGTTTAGGAGCTGGAGGCAGGAGAGTGCCGAGTTCTAGGACAACCCAGGCTGCATAGTGAGGCCATGTCTTAGAAAAACAACGCACAGACCCTGTTTTTACAATGCTGAGTTGCTGAGCTGAGAACTGTTTGAGTTTACAAAGGCCGGCTTTACAAATGATGAAGGATGGTGTTGCCTGTGAACAGCCAATCCCTGTTCGTTTTACACTCACATTATTGTGGGAAACATCATTGATAGTGACTCCTAAGATTTGCAAGTAAAATGCATGTCTCTTAATTTCCTTGCCTTACTTCGGTTGGAATTCTATGTGTTGCCCCACCACAGATTGAAACGTGGGTTAGAAAAGGTAACAAGCAGTCCAGTGACTCTGCTGAGACTTTGAAGTGGGGAGTGTGATTACTGTGTGACTTAAATTTTCTACCAGAATGTAGAGTGGACATGGTGTGTCCAAGACCTTGCTTTCTCTGTGCTCCGATCATTTGCAAACTTGTCTTGGTGCCTGTCTAGGGACAAAATGCAGGTTTTTTCCATCTGGCATGGAGCTCACTGCCCAGTTAATATTCAGGAAGTTTAACTAAATTATTTTGTTTTGAAAATGCCAAGTATATTCAGAAGTAGACTATAGTAAGGCATGGAAGTTTGGGTGGGAATCAGGCACACACTGGATAGACTGGGGTTGGGCTCATGGTTGTACAGTGATGGGCTGCGGCCATTGTTAGTGTATTTGTTCTTCATCAGTAGTCATGGACCACTGTGCTAATCTGATGGGGTTGTGGCCATGTGCCATTAGGCCTGGCAATAGGTGATAATTTCCATATATGTACACATGTATAAAGTCGTAGCAGAACCAAGCCATTTCTTTATTGTTGTTAATGGCCATGTTATTACCAGAGCTTGGTGCCACAAAACTGTAATCTGTCTTGGAAGGCTGAGGCAGGAGGATCACAAGTTTAGGGCTAGAGAACGCTACATAGTGAATTTAAGGGGGTGGGTGCAGGGGAGAGGAATCTATGTTGCCGTCATCTGGAGAGGCGATTATCAGGGCCACTGTTTGCTTAGACAATAGAAGTTAGGTTTGTTTGTTTGTTTGTTTGTTTTTTAAATCTTTGTCAAACTTTTGGGGAACTTTGATGTTTTATATAAAATATTCTAGCTAATTATATCGAATATATAGACTACAGTGATATGTGCTATTTTATTGAAGTAATCTAAGATGATCTTGGCATCTTTGAATTGGATACATATTTTCTGTTTGTAGGCTCCTCTAAGTCAGATAACATTTTTGGTTGGTTGTGAGTAGACACAAAGTCCAGCCAGCTGCACAGACTGGCCGCTGCCTGAGATTCAAACCATGTTGTCCTTTGTTGTTTGTCTGTGTAGTGCTTGTCATAGTTGAAGTCACAAGCTCAATTAGCTAGAAAAGACCGGAAACTGACACTTCTAGGTGTGCAGGGCTTTTGATAGTGTGCTTATTGAGCATTCATGAAACCTTGATCCCCAGGAACACATAAACCAGGCCTGGAAGCATATACCTTTAATCGTAGCCCTCTTGGTGTTAGGAAGATCATGAGTTCAAGGTCATCCTTGAGACCTTAGGAGGGCATCCTAAGAGAGTAAAGGTCACTGGAACAAACTAAATTATAGAATGGTAATTGATTATCAATTCAAGATATAGGCAACTCAACTGTTCGCTATTTATGCTTTTTTATTTTTGAGTCAACATTACACTGACACAGTTTCTTCTTTTGCCCTAATTTAGGACTAGATCAATGCCAGTGATTATTGTGATCTGTGAAGCAATCTGAATTAGTCATCATGGACTTTTGTGCTGTGTATTATTATTTCCTCTGAGAGTAAAGCAAGGATTGCAGATTTCTTCTTCTTCGTTCTTTTACAGTTGAATCCCTGGCCTGAATACATTAACACACGCCTTGATATGTACAACAAACTCAAAGCAGAACACGATTCTATCCTGGCCGAAAAGGCAGCAAAAGATAGCAAGCCAATTAAAGTCACCCTGCCTGATGGCAAGCAGGTGGATGCGGAGTCCTGGAAAACCACTCCGTATCAGATTGCTTGTGGGATTAGGTAAGCCCTAAATCTCCTCTGATCTTCTGTGCTTCCTAAAGTAATTAAACATGCGTTGTCATGCCAGCACATCCTGATAGTATTCTTATGTTTCTGCTAAAGGTGTTTAACTTACCTTAGTTGAGATCTTTGAAAATCAAGGTTATATATGGAACTTTGTGGTCAAGACTCAGTGTTACTTTGTGAAGGCGCCTGCACACCTTGCTTTTCTCTTAGGAGGTAACTTGATAGTCTCTCTGCTGGGATCAGAAAGCTGCAGAGACTGGACAGTGTTCACCAAGTGTTATTTACATGTCCCCAATTTGAGCTTATTTCTGAAGGTGGGTAACCTCACAGGGAAAGTTAAACACGCAGACATGAATGAAAAAACTATGCTGTGTTTATAAATGCAATGATGAACTGTGTATTCTTAAAGCTTACTGGGTTGGAAGAAGTATGAACAACTGAGAACTGACTCCTGCTTTATGGCAGAGGGAAAGCTTTCTTATTCTTCATCAGAGTCATACGTGGTGACCTCATCTGAATAGGGTAAAATTGTCAGGCATCTAAAACCAGTTGTCAGCAAACCAATGGCAGCCAGAAGCCTTCCATTTTAGTGAAGCAAACAACACCCCCAAAGTGCACACAGCATAGAGCTGTGTCCGCCCTTACAGCCCAGGGTTGTAGCATGCCTCACATTTACATAGATTTACTTCAGATATGTAAAAATGCTAACTGCTGGCTAAATTTAGATGCGTAGAGCCCCAGTGTGGGGGTTCTGTGTACATTTTAATACCTCCATCACCCGAAGTACTAGAGAAGCAAGTGCCAAGTGTGGACGCCTCCACTTTTATAGCACTGTTTTCGTACACTCCTCACAGTCCTAACAGCAGTATTTTTTCATTATTAGCCTTTATCAAGTCTTGCCAAATAACCACCCTATTCTTGTTGTATTTTAAGTCAAGGCCTGGCCGACAACACCGTTGTTGCTAAGGTGAACAAAGTCGTTTGGGACCTGGACCGCCCGCTGGAGACAGATTGCACCTTGGAGCTGCTCAAGTTTGAGGACGAGGAAGCGCAGGCCGTAAGTTGGACTTGCAGTACAGGCTGGACCGTGAGCTGCATAAGGGGAGACGAGCTAGTCTGCGTCGTGGTGTTCTGTGTGTGGTGTCGCCCGGAGGCCACAGTTGTTTATGACTGTGACTCGGGAGCCTTGGTTGTAAATCCTGAAAACTTTGGTTTGGGTGTGTGCTTTCAGGCATTGACTCATCACAGATCTGCTGAGACTGAAGCTATCTGGTTTTTCTTTCCGTTCTCAGGTATACTGGCACTCCAGTGCCCACATAATGGGAGAGGCCATGGAGAGAGTCTATGGCGGATGTTTATGTTACGGCCCACCAATAGAAAACGGCTTCTATTATGATATGTACCTTGAAGAAGGGTAGGTTAAGAAACTGGGAAAGGGAAAATCTGAATGGCTCCGGGTCTGGTTCTGTGTGTTACCTTTAAAACACGGTTATTGAAGGAAAAGGAGCTAAAGCTCACAGTATAAAGTTGCTAGTGACAGTCACAGACAAAATTGAAATACTGAGAGTTACCTATAGTGAAAACTCGGGGAGGGGTGGAAGTGTACCCTGAGGCATGCTGGGAAATGAAGCAGGTTCTCCTTTCCCATCGCTATGATGGAGCTTGAGCAGATGTCGCTTGTGAGAGAGTTCATAACGGCTGAGGTAGAAGCCAGTGAAAATGCAAATATAATTGATGACCAATTTAATATAAATTCTAATATATGATACAAAGCTCTACTTTAAATAGTAGGGAAACGACCCCTGAATTGGCTCAGATGGAATGTGCAAAGCTTTGCTTTTTTCTCCTTCAGGGGCGTGTCCAGCAATGACTTCTCTTCCCTGGAAACTTTGTGCAAGAAAATCATTAAAGAGAAACAAACTTTCGAAAGATTGGAAGTTAAAAAGGAAACATTACTAGAAATGTTTAAGGTAAGCTCATTCATAACCCCTTTGATGGTATTAGCCAGCCCTTCAAGTACTGTGTCAGAGTTTCCTGTAGAAAAACTGAAATATCTTCAGAATATGACATGTCGGTGTGCTCTAGAAAGTGTTCCGACTCGCACTCTGGCTGCGTATTTAGAGCCGAGCATGCGAGGCCATTGGGATGTCTTCTTTCTCATTTCCAGTACAACAAGTTCAAGTGCCGGATATTGAATGAGAAAGTGAATACTCCGACCACGACTGTCTATAGGTGAGAGTATGAGATGCTATGCGACCCAGCTGCTGTGTTAGTCGGCCTTTGGTAACATTTCTCTCTTTCATCCTTAGATGTGGCCCTCTGATAGATCTCTGCCGGGGTCCTCATGTCCGACACACCGGCAAGATTAAGACTTTAAAGATTCACAAGGTGAGGCCTGCTGGGAACCGGGCAGAGTGCTGACGCCCCAGCTCCCGTTGCTTTCTCCCACTTTGTCTCCTTGTCAATACACAGAGGACCACTTTGTTTTTAGAGCTGTGTACTGTATTACTAGGGTACCGTATGTGTCCTCTGTACCCCAGTACTCATTGCCGGAGCCAGCGGGTGGGGACAGGGGTTTGGAGACGTCACAGAATCGTCACAGGCCATGGTAGCTTCAGATGGCTTGAGACTCAGTATTGGAGTTTGTCCAGGTTTTCCATAAGCTAACCCCGTTGGCTTGTGCTAGCTTAGACATGCTGTACTTACAAGAGTGTCCTCCGAGCCCTGACAGCAGTCGGCTCAGTTCCACACACCTTTCATTGTATTTATGAGTTCCTTTCCATGTTGTGAGGGCAGCCCGTGTGGTTGGAATGGTGTTGATGGGACTGTGCTCTGCAGGAAGAGCCTTCCGGAGAGAAGCAAGCAGAGACTACCGTGATGAGTCTCCCTACTCAGGGTGACCTCAAAACAATGCGACACATTTACTAGGACTGTGTGTGTAGGTGTTGATAGATGTAACTGCTTTGTCATTGTTGGTTCTTTCCTTTAGAATTCTGCCACGTACTGGGAAGGCAAAGCAGACATGGAGACGCTCCAGCGGATCTATGGCATTTCATTCCCTGACCCCAAGCTACTGAAAGAGTGGGAGAAGTTCCAAGAGGAAGCCAAAAACCGAGACCACAGGAAAATCGGAAGGGTGCGTGGAGAACTGTCAGGTGTCTCGGCTGAGCCTCCCTCAGCTCGTTTGGGTTGAGCCTACAGCACTGGGTTTCGTGTGGAAGAGGACTGTGCTCTCTAGGAGCTGACTGTGTCTACAGTGTCCTTCTGAGGCATTCAGAGTCCATCTCAGTTACTGTTCTGAGAACAGTGCTAGTGACCCAGGGCTCCTGTAAGCAGCGTTTCCGAGCTGGGAGATGTAGACTTTAGAGCCCATCTCATTGGCTCCCTGTGACATGGCAGAGTCTGAATCTGAGGGATCCTCCTACTCTCTCTTCAGAACATAAAGCAGGTCACCAGTGCCTGTACTTTATCTCTCTAGCTGCCTGTGACCGTCCTCTCTAGTTGGAGTTACATTTGATTCTTCACAACTTTTTTGTCCACAAAGCGGAGTTTCCTCCTGGAGGTCTGAGAGCTGTCCTACTGCTTTGACTACTAGCAATAAACAGCAGTGAGGAGGCTGATGGTGATTGGTGGGTTCCCGCAGGATTTTAGCCACTCCTTATCTTGCTTGTTTTCTTTAATACTGGCACACTTGAAGTCTGGAAGAGAGTGTCAGAACTCTGAACTGTGAGGACCATCAGTCATTCATACATTTATAAACAATCTTTTACTGTTTTATCCAGGACCAAGAACTATATTTCTTCCATGAACTTAGCCCTGGAAGTTGCTTTTTCCTGCCCAAAGGAGCCTACATTTATAATACACTAATGGAATTTATCAGGGTAAGCCTTGTTTGTTAACTGTTTTCTGATGAGTTAGAATATAAGATCATTTTATTAGCCAGGGTCTGGTAAAGGAAAGATAAATCTGCACTTGATAGAAAAAGGAATATACAGTTATTTTTTAAGTTGAAGGTTGTGACTGCAGAGATGTGCAGTGGTTACTCTGTGGTTGTGAGTAACTGCTGCTCTTCCAAAGGACCCAAGTTCAGTTCCCCAGCCCCCACATCAACTGCCTCACAACCCCTATAATTCCAGCTTCAAAGAGTCTGACCAGTTTGCTCAATGCATATCGTACTCCTCCATGCCTACTATGGAGCACTTGCTCCCGGCCGGCACAGTAACTTATGTACCTACTGATGCACAGCCATCCACGGCCTGTGCTTCTGTACTGGGGCCGGGCCGTGGTGCACACCCTACAGGTGGAGCTTCTGAGTCCTGATATGTGTGCCTGCGACTTCACTAAGTGGGGTGAGGTTGCCCTGTGAGTTTTATTCCCTCCACAGAGGTGAGCATTGATCTCCTTGTATGTGTGTTCTGCTCTAACAGAGTGAATATAGGAAAAGAGGGTTCCAGGAGGTCGTTACGCCCAACATCTTCAATAGCCGGCTCTGGATGACCTCTGGCCACTGGCAGCACTACAGCGAGAACATGTTCTCCTTTGAGGTGGAGAAGGAGCAGTTTGCACTTAAGCCCATGAACTGCCCGGGACACTGGTATCAAGCACTCTGCGTTTTTCTTTCTTTTTGCTAAACTTACCTGGATGTCTCTGTGTTGAGTGTATGCTACATGTGTGAATTGCTGCCGAGTTAGGATGAGGGTGCTGTGGCTAGAGTTATAGGTGGTTGTCAGCAGCCGTGTGGGTGCTAGGAACTGAGCCTGGGTCCCCTGCAAGAGTAGCAAGGCTCTTAACCTTTGAACCATCTCTCCAGCTCTGCAGCTCCACATTGATAGGAAAGATGTTCCTGTGCTATAAATCATTCTGGATTGCTTTAGCCCTCTGAAAGAGGCGTGTGTGTGTGTACATACACAGTATCAGTGTAGAAAGGAGACTAAAAAGAGGTCTGTGGATCCTGTGGAGAACAGAAGGGTAGTGGAATATCTATGCCATGAAGCAGAAGGGAAAACTGGTGCTCAGAGGAAGGCAGGTGAGGTAGGGGATGTGAAGGAGACCAGAGCACAATGCTCTCCACGTCTGAAAGTGTCACAGAAACCCAGGTCATACGCTAACAGCAACAGCAGAGACTTAGTGATCAGAATAAGACTTATATGCAAGATTGGTGTCATAATAGCTTTCATACTGACAAGATCCCACCCTTTATAGACATTCAGGAGTGTCCGGGGTTATAGCAGTAAACAGGCAGAGTATATTGAAGTGGAACATAGAAAATTCCATAGGCCAATATTCCCATTTTTTCTTGCTTCTTGGTAAGAAATATATTTCAGCAGAGCCAAAGTTGATGAGTTACTGTCCTTGGAAATCCTTCCGTGTGGCCTCTGCCTTAGATTGAGAAAGGCGGATGAAAAGTGACTGCAGGGAGCCCTGAGGGTGTAGACGAGTGTGTTCATGTGTGCAGCTCTGTGGGCAGGTCATTCCGGCCGAGCTGCTAAGGGAAGTGCCTTTAAGAATCTGACTTGTACACACCAGGGAAGCAGAGCCCTTCACTTAGTTCTCACAGCACTAAGTTTCCGAGGCACCCTGGGCTCACCTCAAGCAAGCCTGATATCAGTTTCCAGTGTTAGAAGTCATGTGTGTACAGCTAAAACTGTTTCTTCATCAAGTCTTCCTGGTAACTGACCATAGTCTTCGTATTAATGGAAAGCTGCATACAGGGCCTGCCTTAGACCTTGGCTGTACGTTTGTTTTATCCTCTCTTAGCCACAGTTGGTTGCTCTGTAACTCAGGCAAGTGCTTCTATTGCTCTGTGAGGCCTGGGGCTTGAAAGATGTTGCTTGTGAGTGACTAAGATCAGTGGCTTTCTGACAGCCTTTCAAGCTGTTACATGTAATATTTGGGGAATTGTGTTCTTGTGAACTATTAAAATGGCTAATTTTATTGTCACCCATGAGTCACTGAAAGGCCTCTCAGGTGCCAGGCAAGCACTCTGCTACGGGCTGCATCCTTCACCCTGTGACCTTAGGGCTTTGCCTTGCTTTCTCCTTCAGCCTGATGTTCGATCACCGGCCAAGGTCCTGGCGCGAGCTGCCCCTGCGGCTAGCTGACTTTGGTGTGCTGCATAGGAATGAGCTCTCGGGGGCTCTCACCGGGCTCACACGGGTCCGAAGATTCCAGCAGGATGACGCACACATCTTCTGTGCCATGGAGCAGGTATGCAGCCCTGTGGAGTGATACTCTGACAGAGGGGTTAAAGGTGAAGGGTGATGACCGTTTCTCTTTCTTTCTCAAGATTGAAGATGAAATCAAAGGTTGTTTGGATTTTCTTCGCACAGTATATAGTGTCTTTGGATTTTCATTTAAATTGAATCTTTCTACTCGCCCAGAAAAATTCCTTGGAGATATTGAAATATGGAACCAAGCTGAGAAAGTGAGTGCTGTTTTTGGTGTGTTTGAGAACTTACACAGTGCTAGGAAGCCTTCTTAGGGAGACGGGAGCAAAGAAAAATGGCAGTTTCTGGTGTCGAGTGGGGGAATGTTTTCTGTAAGGTCTTCCAGCCCTTCAGAGTGGACCCAATGCTTTCCGACTCTGTCGGCTCCTAAGCTGTAGCTTTCAAGCACGCTTTGATTAGGAGGATGGCGTGAAACACCCAGGAGACTTTATTCCAGATCAGGTGGGAAGAGGAAGCATGGCAGCTGAGCGACAGTTCACATCCTTTCCGCTTTATCTGCAGCAACTTGAAAACAGTTTGAATGAATTCGGTGAGAAGTGGGAACTAAATCCTGGAGATGGAGCCTTCTATGGGCCAAAGGTCAGTACCCAGAATACTCAGGTGATGCGAGTCTTAGCTGTGCGTAAGAAACATTACTGTAAGTTGGGAAGAAGAAAATAAAAGAAAGGTAAGAACATCTGATCGTAACCCAGTGCCTGCTTTGCAGATTGATATACAGATAAAAGATGCCATCGGCCGCTACCACCAGTGTGCAACCATCCAGCTGGATTTTCAGTTGCCCATCAGGTTTAACCTTACTTACGTCAGGTGAGCTTCTGGTATCTGCCCTGAGCCCTCTGCAGGCTATGCATATACATACACATACACATATACATATGATAAAACAAATCCCTTTTCTTCATAGCCACGATGGCGATGATAAGAAAAGGCCAGTGATTGTTCACAGAGCCATCCTGGGGTCGGTGGAGAGAATGATTGCCATCCTCACGGAAAACTATGGGGGCAAATGGTAAGGGTCTTCTGTTGGTTTTCTCATCCAGTTAAATCATCCAGAAGAGACGTCTCCTTCTAAAATACACTTAGGAAGTCGGGAGGGAGGTGATTCTAATCAGTCACGTCTAACACGCTCGCTGTTGTTATTCCTCCCTAGGCCTTTCTGGCTCTCTCCTCGCCAGGTGATGGTGGTCCCAGTGGGACCGACATGTGATGAATATGCCCAAAAGGTAATCCTTAAGTTGGATTTTTCTGACCGTTTGAATCTGTTCTTAAGCTTTTTGCAGTGGGAGTCTTATCCTATAGTCAACAATGGCCTTCGACTGAGCTTCTTGTTCTAGTCCCTGAATAGGTGGTATTGCCAGTGAGTGCCACACACCCATCCTTGTAACTATGCTTGTAAGATGTTGAATTGGCGAGCCATGTCCCCTTGTCAAATCAAAGACTGTAGCGTCTATGTCCAATAGGCCTGAGTGTTACATCTTTAGAGCTTTGTCTTTGTGGCTCTGTGACCCATGTATTTGCTTAGTGTTTCAAATATACTTGTCTATCTTAACGTTTGGTGTTATAAAGAAATATATTAGGACGCATAGCCTAAACTGCATTAGAATTACATATCCCACTGAAGTGCCTGATATTTGCTGATTTGTTCATTTGTTAATGTAAATTTCTTCAGTGGCTTAAACTTTTTCCATCTTGCTGTCATGGCTGGCCAGTGTCTTGCCCTTCTAGCAGGTGTGTAAACATCAGTGTGAACTTCGCACCTTAAAGACCAGAATAATCAGTTCTGCTCTAGTGATTGCTTCATGTTAAAGAATCACACATGCTTAACAGGCAGTCAGTAAAGAAGGCTGGCCATGGTGGAAAGCCTGTGTTCCAGTAGCTGAATGATGAAATAGTGCACATGTTTGGAGCCAGCCCAGACTATGTAGTGAAGCTGTCTTTAAAAGGGTGGGGGTGGGCAGGTAGTGGCAAGATGGCTCAGTGAGTGAAAGCACTTGCCAGGCAAGCCTAACAGTATGAACTCAACCCCTGGAGCACACAAAAAAAGCCAGGTGCACATATATGCAATCCCAACACTCCTACAGTGAGATGGGAGGTAGGGGCGGAATTGCTTGCAAGCTCACAGGCTTCCGTGGCCTAGAGGGCACAGGCTGCAGAAACAAGAGAGACCCTATAGAAGTTGCTGGCAAGGAGGCCCAGATAAGACACCTGTCACTTAGCCTGGTGACCTGAACTCAATCTCTGGAACCCCTAAGGTACAAAGAGAGGACATTCCAACAATTTTCCTACGAGAAACAAGATGAAAGGAGACAGCCAAGTCCTGAAAGTTGTCCTCTGGGCCCCATACATGCACGTGACTAAATACAGTAACAATAGTAAACTTTCTAAATAAAACAAAGTTGATCATAGAGCAGTATTGTCAACATCAAAATAGATTGTGATTCTAGATTATCAGAAGACTTTTAATCTTTTTTCTTTCACTTTTTTTTTTTTTTTTTTTTTTTGAAACAAGGACTCTCTATTATGTAGCTCTGTGTGCCACAGAGCTTACTGTGTAGACCAGACTGGCCTTAAGTAAAGGCATATACCACCATACCTGGCTGTGTACTCTGATCTCAACTGTATTTAAGAAACAAGTGAATATTAATCAGCCGATGAGCAGGGCTGTCCAGTAGACCACTGCCTGTGCTGCGTGTGGGAGTTCCCTGTGCAGCTGGTTTCCTTGCAGCTGTGTCACTTGATGTACTTGATATAGTTAGGGGCTTCTTTATCTTTGTGTTATTTCTTTAAAAAGATGATTTGACTATATTAGTTCTGACTAAACTATTTATTTCACAAGAGAATGCCCCTTCTTGTTGAAGTGCTGAGCATGTTGGAACTGTTCCACCCCTAGCTCCAAAAATGTGGCCACTGGCTTTCAAAATGTAAACCCAAGTCATAATTTTGTGCTATTAGCTTCAGTACTTATATTAGCATTCATTTTTTAATGTTTGCATAATTAAATTCATTGAAACATGTTAAATTCTATGACAAAATAAACTGTATTTCTCTTTTAACTCTGACAAACTGTCACTAGGTACGGCAACAATTCCATGATGCTAAATTCATGGCGGACACTGACCTGGATCCAGGCTGTACCTTGAATAAGAAGATCAGAAACGCACAGTTAGCACAGTATAACTTCATCCTTGGTAAGAAACAAAGGTTCCTGTCCTCATAGGAAAAGCTGCTGAAATCTTGAGACTTAAGAGTAATGAATCTTGGTCATGGTCTACTCAATTCCTGTCTCAGTTACTGTTCTTGGTCACTGCTGTGAGGAGACACCATGACCGGGGTAAGTTAGGAAAGGAAGCATTTAACTGGAGGCTTGGTTACAGTTCCCGAGACTTAGCCATGGCCATCAGGGCAGGGAGGAGCAGGCAGGCAGGCAGGCAGGCAGGCAGGCACTGCAGCAATAGCTGAAGCCTTCTATCTGATCCACAAGTCAGGGCTAGAGAGGGAGACTGAGCTGATGTTGGCTTTTGAAAGCTCAAAGCCAACCCCAAGTGACACACCTCCTCCAACGAGGCCACACCTTCTAATCCTTCCCAAACCATTTCACTACCTGGGGACTAAGCAGTCATCTTGTTGGGGCCAGTCTCATTCAAACCACACAGTTCCGTCGTGTGTGCGCGCGCGCGCGCGTGTGTGTGTGTGTGTGTGTGTGTGTGTGTGTGTGTGTGTGTGTGTATGTGTGTGTGTGCACGTGTGTGCGTGTGTGTGTATGTGTGTGTGTGCACGTGTGTGCGTGTGCGTGTGTGTGTTTAACTTTTTGGCAGTCCTGGGAATTAGGCCCAGTGTGTGTGTGTGTGTTTAACTTTTTGGCAGTCCTGGGAATTAGGCCCAGTTGTGGCACTTGCTTCACAACTTGAGTGTGCTCAGATCACGTGGTAGGACAATTTGGGGATAAGGAAACTGCTGAAGGGTAGGCAGCTCCATGTCTCCCTACTTTGAATTGCTTTTATATGATGATTTTTTTTTATTAGGTTCACTGCCTTAAGTGACTCAGGCCAAAGTTTTAGGTACTTAAAGAGGTCCTTTTTAAAAATAACCAGAACATTTTGTAAGCCTGGATGTATATGGTCATTTGTCCATCTCAGTGTATCTTAAGTTACAGGGAAGTTCGAGTCCCCTGTGATCATTTCTGCTGTTCAGGAAAGTCCTTCCAGGTCTGTCACTGAAGTCTCACAGAGCTTCGCGCCTTGTGTTTCAGTTGTTGGTGAAAAAGAGAAAGCCAGTGGCACGGTGAACATCCGCACGAGAGACAATAAGGTCCATGGAGAGCGGACGCTGGAGGAGACGGGGCGGCGGCTGCAGCAGCTCAAGCAGATGCGCAGCAAGCAGGCAGAGGAGGAGTTCTAGCAGGCACCGAGCTGGTGCCGTGTGAGGGAAGACCTTGTACACCGGGACGCATGGCTTCAGGCCGAGCGTGGTGGAGTAGCTCTGCAGTCTGCATGAATGACCTTTGATCTGGCCAAGTCTTAGAGAATGTTGTAGATGGGGGTTAAGAGAACTATTAAAAGTATTTTGTTCATTAAATGCCTCTTTCCAAAAATGGAAGATCCAAAAATGGGGATGTTTTATGTATCTGGGTTATTTTGTATGAATTCAATCAATTAGGAAATAAAACAATTTTAAATATGTCTAAGGAGAAAACAGAGTTGAATTATGGCGTTAAAATAAAATTTACTACCAAAGGCATCAAGACCTCTGCCCTCACGGTTATATAGAAGCGCCGGTCAGATTGTGCCCCTCAGTCTCCATCTGAGGCAGAGCATATGCTGATCCCTCACTGAGGTGGGAGCTGGGTGCTGGCTTGTTAGTGACATTTTTATTTCTTCTGGGGAAGGCAGCTTTAAAATAACTTAAAACAATGATGCTCAAACTTTGAAAGCTGTGTCTTCAATGAAATAGCTGTGTATGGAAGACTGTTCCGTGTTAAATAATCTATATTATGATGAATAAGCTTCAAATTTCTATACCAGCTAATCAGTTTATGGAAAATAACATGAGAGGAATTTCTTGTGTAATTTTTAAAAAAGATTTATTTATTTATATATGTATTATATGTTAGTACACTGTCGCTGTCTTCAGACACACCAGAAGAGGGCGTCAGATCTCGTTACAGATGGTTGTGAGCCACCATGTGGTTGCTGGGAATTGAACTCAGGACCTTCAGAAGAGCAGTCAGTGCCCTTAACTGCTTAGCCAACCCTCCAGCCCTCTTGTGTGATTTTTATAGTTATTTTCAGGAGCCAACAATGATGTTCAGGTCTATAGCAACCCTACCAAGTGTGTTGGTAATGGTTACATCAAAGAGAAGCTGTTTTACATGGATAATCCTCTAGTGAAGGAGGACATACTTTTACCCTTGGCTTTGTTCTTGGAAACTTCATATGGCACACTCCCAAGTGCCTTAGCAGTTACACTGTGGTTGGCTTGGAATTTATTTCTGTGTGTATCTTGACAAAACTTTAAGACATTCCATATTCTGTGAAGCCAGTGTTTTCTGGTCTGTTTATTGATTTGCCTTTGTTTGACCTACTGATGAAAAAGTCGGTGTTCAGGGTTGAGGATGAATGCCAGATGAATGCTAGGCGCATGTACACCTCACCAGCAAGCCACACCGCCAGACCAGTTCGCACTGCATGTCGGGAACCTTCTGGGCAAATGGTTTTAGCGTTTGTTTCTATGGGCCTTTCAGAGCATTCAGTGGCTCACTTCCCTTTTCACGGGGGACTGGGTTACAGTGTGGTGTGTCAGACTGCTCTTACACAGCTTCCAAAACCTACATTTTATTGAAGGAGCTGGTGTGCCGAGGAGCCAGCCAGCTAGAGAAAAGCAGGAGCCACTGTATAGTAAAAACATCACATTCCTTGTGCTCTGTTGGTAGTTTTAGCTCTATCAAGAAAATACAATGGAACTGATGGCGTTTAATTTCTCCTCTATGTTCTTAGGTGTTAAATATATTTACTTGATTATCCATAGGCATGAAATCAACCAGAAGCAACCACTGACTTCTAGTAGCCTGGGACTTAATAAAGACGATTGCGTTTATTAGTTTAGATACCATGTGTGACTCCATAGCACAGGTCCATCCATTCAGGTATTGTTTGTGGCTGCTTGCCCGCCGCCGGAACAGTAAGGCGTTTGAGTGGATGTGTCAAGTCTGCACGTTGACTGTCTTGTGTGTGGGACTTGAAGGACTGTGTCCTTTTCCTGCTGTGCTTGCTGCCTTACATGTGCACAGGAAGTAGGCTGGCAAACTTCTTGCAATCTTGAATTGGCTGTAAAAATGGAAGGCGCGTATGAATGAATACAGTGAGCAGATCCAGGAGTTTGGGTCAGGTGTGTGCAGTGGATGTGTGTAGTACCATGGGTAGGAGCAGGAGGACCCCACAAGCTTGACCCATGTGGGTGACAATGAGATTCTGAAAGCACGACTTATTTGATGGGCCCTGATGAACTTGTCTGGACCGCCTAACTCTGGGAGGGGTAGACGGAACACATGGGAAATCTCCATTTAATTAAATTAGTGTGGCCAGATTTCTGGTTTGGTCCCTAGCTGATGTACTCAGTTACATCAAAGATGGGCACTTTTTCTGTCTTCTGTCCTCTCCTTTTATGTGCTGTTGGATCTCACAGAAGTTTTAGTCTTTTCATTTCACCTCTGATCATCTCCTGCCCCTGGTTCTTCCCACTAAGCCTTGCTTTTCATGGCTTATAGAACTTTCTTTCAAAATTCATTTTGCATGTGTGTCCTTCTTACCCTATTGGATAAATACCCATCCTTTTCTCCAGTCCTAACATTGGGAGACCAGTTCTGTGTGCTATACGGAGTGGGAAGAATTGAAGCCACTTCCTGTTGGTGAGTTCCACTCCCAGCAGCTCCTAACGATACTCCACAGGTATCGTTCGAGGCTCTCACTGAGGGGTACATCTTCAACCCTTCACACTTCATGTGCTCCACCAACTGCCTTGGCTTAATACTACTTCCTTCAATGTGGCTCATACTAGTGCTACTTGTTGCCCATGAATGGCGTCTTCCTTTTAAAGCCAACCATTCTAAAGCCCCTGGCCTTCTGATGTAGACTCACAGGTATGATCTGTGGGTTGCTATTCTACTGCAACGTCCAGCTGAACAAATATAACTTCTCCGAGCCTCTTGCTGCTTGTCAGATGTGCACACTATAGCCTATGGTGTGTAGATGCCATGGAGAGTCTCTGAGTTCTGTTACTCCTATTCCAGCACTTCTCCCCGTCATGTCAACTTGCCTCCGACCTCTCAAACTCAGAGGACTAATATCTTTTCTCTGGAGTATATTCTGTTTCCCTCAGTGTTCCCACTTCAGCTTGCATTACAACCATTCAAACCCTGCTTTCCCAAGACCAAAAGGATCTTGTGTATTCTTCATTGCACTGAAAACTCGGGCTCTGACAATGGAACTAACCCTGGCCGTGAATGAACTGGATGTGGTCCCTGCTCATCTAAAGAGGAAAAAGGGCCCCCAAGCACTTGAAATCCCGGGGCCTAGTTCTCAGGAGGGAGGGTTGGCCATGGAGGGAGCGTGGAGGCTGTGGAGAATGGAGGAATGGACTGACGAGTGTCCAGAGGAGAGGTGTCTGGACCAGTGGATCATGAGCAGCCGTGGGTCTAATGGGATGAGCAGACTAAGCAAGCGAATGAGGAGTTGAGTGAAAAGGAGAAAATGATTTAGATCAGATTCACAGCAGACTGGATGTGTGTTGATTTAGAAACAGATAGTCCTTTACTGGAGGCTTCAGTAAAGCTGACTTCCCAAGGAATAATCTCTGAAGTTTTCAGCTTCTCCAAGTGTATTATGTCTCCACAGCAACGTTAAGGTGTAATTAAGTTAAGTACTCTGTCCTGTGGCTACTGATATCCAGTATCAGTGACCCTGGGCATATATAGGTATGAAAAACAAATAAATGTAAAGCTTACCTTCAGACAGCAGAGGGCAGTCTTGCTCTCTTTAGCCAAATAGATGCAGGCACCAAAGTTGGTACAATCAGTTTAAAATTACCTAATTGGTTCAATTAGCTTGAACTGCCCTGTCCACTCACTGGAGATGAGTAATGGACTCTGGCAGCATCGTTGAATCATGTTCATTGCTTGAAATGGGGCTTTCCCTGATCACTCTCAGTAGCCTCTCACCATAACCGACCGTGGAAAGCACACAAGAAGCAACAAAGAAGCTAAGGGCACTGGGACTGTCCCTGTCATTTCTGACACGCTGTGGATGAAGGAGAGTGAAGTGGCAGGGGTCCAGGGAGACAGTGGATGGATGTCTGGTTTATAAGCAGAGAAGCAGATGCATATGCAGAATAAACGCAGTGCTCGCTTCATAGGCGCAAAGCTGTCACAGAATATGGAGATGCAACAGTTACCAGTGAGCTTGCCAAAGACAAAGGAACCCAGGAAGAATGCTTTGTCATTCAGGTGAAAATAGTCCAGCAGAGACATGTTTTCAGAGGGCTGTGGAGTGCTAACAGTGCATTATCTGGATCCCGCCCGGCAGATCACTTGCAGTACAGGTTGCTGCAAAAACAGGAATCTACACAATGAGACAGTCAGATGACCAACCCAGAGATCTCCTCTCTCCACTAGAATAAAATAATTCCTCCTCCTCCACTGCCCCACCTTCTGGGGGTGGGATTGGCTAGACACGAGGGCACCTTACCTACTATATTTGCGCCAGTGAGCTATCCTCTAGCCTGCTTTTTGCTTTGAGGTAGATAGAGTCTTATTAACTTACTCTATACCCAAAGGCACGTCGCAACCTTGTGATCTTCCTGCTTTAGGCTCCTCCCCAAATAACTAGGAGTGCACGCTTACGTTTCGGCTGAACTTCGGAAACCATTAATTTCAGGGTCTCTAAGCTGTCCAGGGTTGATTAAGACTGAACTCTGTCTCATTGAAGTCACAGCTCTCATAGTGGGGGAGAAGAGGGCAGCACTCTCGGGTTAATGGACATAGGTCCGGGTTTTAAAAAATAGCTGCATGAAATTCTGTTCTATGACTTTATCACAGCTTAATTCAGAAAGTGCTAGGAATTTCAATGTGGCTTTTTTATTTTGGCCTTTGCAATTTTGCTTGTGTTGCTATACAAACCATGCTTCAGAAAATGTTTGCATGTGCTCCTATGTAATTTACAGAGATAGTTTCTCAGAAGTGAGATTGCAATGTTAGAAAGGCTTCATGCCTTTTTAGTTTTGTAAGCTCCATCTCAGATGGCGTGGTGGTTGGAATAAGAGTGGCCCCCATCAGCCCAGAGATTTGACTGCTTAGTCATCAGGGAACACATCTATTTGAGAAGGATCAGGAGGTATAGCCTTGTTGGGGGAAGTGTGTCGCTGGGGATGGGCTTTGAGGTTTCAAAAGTCCATGCTAAGCCCGGACTTGCTCTCTCTGCCTGCAAAGGATGTAGTTCTCAGCTACTGTTCCAGAGCTGAGCGGTACCCTCCTCCCACCATGCCCCCACCACGATGCTAATGGACTAACTCTGAAAATGTAAGCAAGCCCACGATTAAATTCTTCCTAAGAGTTGCCTTTGGTCGTTGTTTCTCTTCATGGGAACAGAACAGTGACTAAAACAGATGGTCTGATAAATTCATGCCAGAGTGCCTTTGTTCCACTTGCTCACAAATGCTAGTGATGGATCCGTTCCCAAATGAAACCTACCTTCCCAATCAGAAGGAAAAGGTACCCAAACCCAGTTAAACTAAGTATTTAATACTGTGTCATAAAACAAACATGCTGAGTGACAGAAATGTATGTTACTACTATTAGAGAGTCAATAATAATAATAATAATAATAATTACAATAATTTTACTCAAAGATTTTAGCTTTACTTTAGACTTGGCAGTAGTTCATTCCATAAGCCAGAATAAATAAAACAAGAAGGGAGGCTTGGTCTGTAGACAGACAAAGGCCGAAACAGAAAACAGATGGCTCGTCTCAATGTTAAGTTTCTTGTAAGGCCAGCATAGGAGACAGAACAAAAGGAAACTCCCTTTCAGGTAAGGATTCAGGTGGAGAGAACTTGGTTACCCTGACAACTGTCTCTGGTTTGCTTAGGAAAACTGGCTGTTAACTGATAACCCTGACTTTCTCTACAACCAGATAAGCAATTTCAAGAGGTGACTATTTAGCCTCCATGCCTCTGTTTTGTTTTTAACCTGATCTGTTGGGGCTTAAAACCATTTGATCCAAAACAATAGTCTCTCTGTACTGTTACTCAATCCCAATCATCAGACAAGAAATGGCAGGGATGTGGCTGTTCTTAGAGTCTGATACTTATGATGGACCGCTGTCAGGAAGGGTGGCAACAGGGAGTGATGTGCATTATGTCCCCAGCCTCCCTGCCTGACATAATCCTAATACAGTAAGGAGGCTCCTCATGAGTGGACACTGTATGGAATATAAATATTCTCCCACTCCCCCTGGGTCCAGTCTCCACCTTGGTGTGCAGCTCCCACACCTAATATGGGCACACACCTGGAAGAAGAACAGGGCCAGTTGATCTTCATCTTGGCCAGAAAATATACAGTGCCACACAAAAGTTTGTGATACATAGCACTACTTGTAACTGGGAGAAGACATTGATTGTATTTAAAATCACCATCCCCTAAAGAGGGACCACAACACCCCACGTCAAAGAGGACTTGCAAGGCTATTTCAGTATGTTCACTTTAGTTAACTAAGTGGCTGATAGGATCAGCGTTTTGGGACAATCGGGATAGAGATGGGACTGTAGAGAGTGATATAAGGATACAAGTGCTCTAGTTCAGTAAATCATAGCTTCTTCGCCCTTTCCTGGGCATAATACCAACACACGCAACACACACACACGCACACACACACACACACACACAAACTGAGAGAGAGAGAGAGATACAGACAGACAGACAGAGACAGAGAGAGATCACATTCACTTAGTTTTTTGTAACTCCAACCACCACAGGTCAAAAGCATTTTCGTAAGTTTGTGTGTAGTTATAACAGGTGCTCATCTGAAACTGCCTCCTGTGGCCTTCTAACCCTCCCTAGTCCTTTCGTACTTTTGCTTACTTACCAGCCTACTGAAGACATTCCAGCCCCTCTTGGAGTACTTCCCAACCCTGCCCATATTTCTTTATGTCAGGACCTTCCATTTAAAAAGTGCAATGCAGTTCTGCCTCTGCATACTGCAGATGAGCCTAAACAACAGAGCCATCCCTATATACCCCATGAAAATAGAGGGAAATGACTACAAGTAATAAAGTAACACAGGCAGAAACCATGCATACCTATTCTAGAACTATAAATGTATAGGAAATGTCCAGGCCAATGTATATATTGGGCTTTCATTTTGGAGGAAGACAATTGGGATGGGAGATGAACTGAGAGCTTTAGTTTTCCTGCCCTCCCAGTTATTCCCTACTTGGCTCTTTCTTCAAAGACACACCCTGTTTCACCTGTTACATTCTCTTCATGCTCATATGAATTAGTTGATGGAAAAGGACAATGAAAACATTGGGCCAGAAGGTCAGGATCCAGGTAAGAAATGAGGAGAAAGACCCTACCAAGCCCAAAGGTATAAATAGTGAATATGCTCCCATTCTTTCAATAATTATTTCTTTTATTTTTGAGATTATGAAATAATTAATATCATTTGCTCCTTCTCTTTCATTGCTCTAACCCATCCATATATCCTTCTTTTCCTTGCTCTCTTTCAAATTCATGATCTCTGCTTTTATTATTAATGTTGTTATGTACACACACATATATGGATATGCATACACACATATACACACTATATATGTATGTATGTATGTATATATATATATATATGCATATATTCCTAAATACAACCTATTCAGTCTATATAACTACTTATATGTGTGCTTTCAGAGCGTACAGTTTGGTATTGGATGAACAGTTGGCATCCTCTTCTCTGAGGAACACTACTTGTCCCACTCCTGTCTTTCCTGTTGCCTTTTGTTCTTCATGTAGGGTTGAGATGATTTTAAGCGTGATTCTGCTGGTGAGGATGCAGCTGAAAGGATCAAAATGCCACCTTGTTTTTTTGTGAGGTCCAAATGAGGATTGATTTTTTTTTCTAGAAGCCACTAATTTAAAAAGCTTCTACTTCTGGAACTCTAAGCCCTCCCTCACAACTGGTCATGTCAACTGCAGTCCAAAGCTTTTGCTTACGCAATCTACAATGAGTTTATGTACATGCTAACATGCCTCGACACCACTCATACGTCCATGGAAGAAACTAACACTTGTGTGGTTAAATCTCCACGGAGGCCATATTCTGTCAATGTCCCATGAACAGGGGTAAAGGGAGATCATTGAAGCTGAGGGTATAGCTGACCTGCCAAGTCCCCCTCCTTCCCTAGTATAAGCAGTTGGATCCCCTCCCCCCCTGGACTTCCATTTCATTTCCTGTACAGAATGAAGAGTATAACTGTGGGTAAAGTGATAGAAAAAGGGAGGAACTTGGGAGATGCATGAAAAGAGAGAAAGCAGAGAGCCTGTGGGTCTAACTGAAACCTCTGCCATTGGTCTAAGAAGAGGAATTAGCAACTGCCTGAGGCCCCTTTCCCTGCCCATCCATGATCCTGCCATTGTTTAGAAACCTCAGCAGAAATTCCATTTACAGAGAAAGGACATGAACGAAAACCTCCTGTAAACCCCAGTATCTTCCAATTTTATTTCAGCAGATTTGAATTCCATTCCAAGTGCCGGGAGCCCCCCAGCCCAGGCCAGGGTAGTGGTGGATTCACAGAGTAGGACTCTGGTGATGGCTTTAAAGTCTGAGGGTTTCTCTAGCTCTCTAATTATAGAGGGGCTTTCTAGCCCTAATTATGAGGGGCTTTCTAGCTCTCTAATTATACTGAAATGCTGATGATAACTTCTAAAAAGTCCTAAAAACTTTCTTGCTCTTTCTGAGGGTAAATGACTGCTGGTTTAGGTGATGAACACCTGTAGCCTAACAGTGGAGGATTAAGCAATGCAGCCTTTGTTCTATCTCAGCAGGAACTGCTGGGCTCTATCTTTCAGCCTGTTAGTAGGAAGTAACAGGAAGAGAAGACACTTAGATATGTGATTATAGAATTTATTACCAAGTTGTAAAAAGTTTCCTATGAAAGCTATCTAAGGGGAAAAGCAGAAAGATCCTAAGTGGGGAAAGGGAAACATTCTCTAAGTGGGGAAAGGGAAAAGAGTCTAGTCTAAGTGGGGAAAGGGAAAAGAGTCTAGTCTAAGTGGGGAAAGGGAAAAGAGTCTAGTCTAAGTGGGGAAAGGGAAAAGAGTCTAGTCTAAGTGGGGAAAGGGAAAAGAGTCTAGTCTAAGTGGGGAATGGAAAAAAGTCTAGTCTAAGTGGGGAAAGGGAAAAGAGTCTAGTCTAAGTGGGGAATGGAAAAGAGTCTAGTCTAAGTGGGGAAAGGGAAAAGAGTCTAGTCTAAGTGGGGAATGGAAAAGAGTCTAGTCTAAGTGGGGAAAGGGAAAAGAGTCTAGTCTAAGTGGGGAAAGGGAAAAGAGTCTAGTCTAAGTGGGGAAAGGGAAAAGAGTCTAGTCTAAGTGAGGAAAGGGAAAAGAGTCTAGTCTAAGTGGGGAAAGGGAAAAGAGTCTAGTCTAAGTGGGGAAAGGGAAAAGAGTCTAGTCTAAGTGGGGAAAGGGAAAAGAGTCTAGTCTAAGTGGGGAAAGGGAAAAGAGTCTAGTCTAAGTGGGGAAAGGGAAAAGAGTCTAGTCTAAGTGAGGAAAGGGAAAAGAGTCTAGTCTAAGTGGGGAAAGGGAAAAGAGTCTAGTCTAAGTGGGGAAAGGGAAAAGAGTCTAGTCTAAGTGGGGAAAGGGAAAAGAGTCTAGTCTAAGTGGGGAAAGGGAAAAGAGTCTAGTCTAAGTGGGGAAAGGGAAAAGAGTCTAGTCTAAGTGGGGAAAGGGAAAAGAGTCTAGTCTAAGTGGGGAAAGGGAAAAGAGTCTAGTCTAAGTGGGGAAAGGGAAAAGAGTCTAGTCTAAGTGGGGAATGGAAAAGAGTCTAGTCTAAGTGGGGAAAGGGAAAGAGTCTAGTCTAAGTGGGGAAAGGGAAAAGAGTCTAGTCTAAGTGGGGAATGGAAAAGAGTCTAGTCTAAGTGGGGAAAGGGAAAAGAGTCTAGTCTAAGTGGGGAAAGGGAAAAGAGTCTAGTCTAAGTGAGGAAAGGGAAAAGAGTCTAGTCTAAGTGGGGAAAGGGAAAAGAGTCTAGTCTAAGTGGGGAATGGAAAAGAGTCTAGTCTAAGTGGGGAAAGGGAAAAGAGTCTAGTCTAAGTGGGGAAAGGGAAAGAGTCTAGTCTAAGTGGGGAAAGGGAAAAGAGTCTAGTCTAAGTGGGGAAAGGGAAAAGAGTCTAGTCTAAGTGGGTAAAGGGAAAGAGTCTAGTCTAAGTGGGGAAGGGAAAAGAGTCTAGTCTAAGTGGGGAAAGGGAAAAGAGTATAGTCTAAGTGGGGAATGGAAAAGAGTCTAGTCTAAGTGGGGAAAGGGAAAAGAGTCTAGTCTAAGTGGGGAAAGGGAAAAGAGTCTAGTCTAAGTGGGGAAAGGGAAAAGATTCTAGTCTAAGTGGGGAAAGGGAAAAGAGTCTAGTCTAAGTGGGGAAAGGGAAAAGAGTCTAGTCTAAGTGGGGAAAGGGAAAAGAGTCTAGTCTAAGTGGGGAAAGGGAAAAGAGTCTAGTCTAAGTGGGGAAAGGGAAAAGAGTCTAGTCTAAGTGGGAAAGGGAAAAGAGTCTAGTCTAAGTGGGGAAAGGGAAAAGAGTCTAGTCTAAGTGGGGAATGGAAAAGAGTCTAGTCTAAGTGGGGAAAGGGAAAAGAGTCTAGTCTAAGTGGGGAAAGGGAAAAGAGTCTAGTCTAAGTGGGGAAAGGGAAAAGAGTCTAGTCTAAGTGGGGAAAGGGAAAAGTCTCCTCTATTGATCTTAGTTCTGTGGTCTCTTTGTCCTCAGTACTTATACATCTTTCAGAATACATGATCACATGTTACAAAGTTCATCACAAGTTCACACAAAAAATCAAATCATAAATTGAAGTAGAAGTTTACAATGGCGAATGTTTCTATGCATATCCACTAGGAGTAATTATCTGGCTAAACATCCATCACCTGTCTCAGCTCCAAGGATTCACTGAAGGTGTAAAACCATAACTAAGTTATTAGTGAAGTTTTGTATAGATAAACCCAGTCGGTATCTTATCTTCTGTCCTCACACCTATAATAAATTGTTAGTTCCCTTTTAATGACCTTTGGTTAATTGTTTTACAACTTCTTGGAATGTGCTCTGAATAGGAGAAAGTCTGGTTAGCATCTAAGAGCAATTAACTGGTGACACTTGGGAGTTCTCATTGTAGCTTTGACTATCAGAAAAGGACCCAATAGCAGTCCCATTAAAAAAGAGCTTCATAATCACAGATATAATTTTAGGAATTCTTACAGGATCATCATTAACACATAAGTCATCTATTTGTCAATATAGCTTCACTACAAGATAGTACATCTTTGTGGACCTGCAGAGATCTGCTTCAAAGGGGGTGTGCTCCTACTTAGTGATTGTTATATATGTTAAATAATAACAGGAAAAGCATATTAGTAGGAGGAATCTTTCCTAAAATTAGTCCCTCACAGCCTTGCTTAATGAGGGCTCACCTGTTACAGATTATATAATAAGCCGAGGCAGGCCACTTCAGGATGATCACCTGCTAGTTACTAACTTGTCCCATTATGGCTCCTGACATCCAAGGATTCCTGGAGCCACTTTATGTTCCTCTTATCAAGATGGGAAAGGTCTTAGTAACCTGTGAGCTGCCAAAAGGGTATATGTGGCCACTGCTGACACAATGGCTTATTCTTTTTCCCAGTTTGTTTCCAATTGCTATGAAAAATATTATGACAAAAATGAACCACAGGTGGGGAGGAAAGGGTTTATTTGACTAATGGGTTGAATCAGTCTGTTGCTGAGAGAATTCATGGCATGAAGTCAGGCAGGAGCAGAGGAAGGAGCTACTGAGGGACACTGCTTACCGGCTTGCTCCCCATGACTTGCTCAGCCTGCTTTCTTATAGAACCCAGGACCATCTGCCTAGGGATGACACTACCGACAGTGGGCTAGGCTTTCCCATATTAATCTTTAAGCAGCACAGCACAGATATGCCTATAGGTCCATTGGATAGAGACAACTCCTCCGTGGAGGCTTCCATACCACAGATGACTAGAGTTTGTGTCAAGTTTACAAAAAATAACCAACACAAAGCCTGTCCTCTTTCTGGGGCACATCTTACTTTCTGTGACTTACTGGAAAGCTCAAACACTCAGACATATATTAATTTTTTTTCTGAGAGTCTCTCTCTTAATCTTTATAATTCAGCCTTATTAAAATATCTTTAATTAAAAATTCCAGCTCTGCTTCTCAATTTTGGCTAGTCCTGAAAGTCTTTTCAACTTCAAAGCCACAACTCTTTCTCTGATCAGAGAAATGAATGAATGAATGAATGAATAAATAAATAAACAAACAAGCAGATAAATAAATAAATAAAGTTTTTTTTCCAAAGAAGAGGAAAGGACAATCTATAGGAGGTATTTAGAATCACAGAGAGAAGTTATGAAAATGGCAACAACTTCCAAAGGCAAGGCCCTCCCAAGGTTGCCTGTGAAACTGACATTTATCCACCATGACCCATCCTTCTGTATTTGCTTGCTGGGTTCTACTGGTCTTCCCTCATCTGAGAAAACCTCATAGTATATGTTATGTTTTCAAGGGAAATTGGTAGAGGGCTCCCACCTGGTGACATAGTGGCTCCTATTTCTGCTTTTCTCTGTTTTCCCTCCATTCCAGTTGAGGCCACTGGTATACAGGCACTCCATAGTGACTCAGTACAATACACACTCTTCTGCATGGAGATTTAAATGCCAATGAGACATTTAAACGCTATGGAGACCTGTAATCAAGCAAGCCTTAGAAAGCCCATGTTAGAAGTGAATCAGAAAGCTCACTTTCATGAGGTAAAGTCTGTCTGTTGTACAGTACTGAGAAACAACTTCCTTCCTCTCTTGGAAGTGCATTTTTTTTCTAGCAAACTGTCTCTGGCTTCTGCTTCTACCGGAAGTCTTGGTCCAGGTTCTTGTTCAGGAACACAAGAATCTGAAACTCTACCAGAGGTGTCCACTGACCCCAACATCTGCCGATATCAATAGTAATACTAAGTAGAGATGAACCGTGAGCATGACAAATACCCATAGCTACTTTAACTCTATTGTTCATTACACAAAGATCTGGGAGACGACATTTGACCAGTTCTTATACGGCTGGTCTACACATCTGGGCTGGCTCTACACATGCAATTCTCCCACGTTAGTCTCCCAAGTAATGGGAATTACAAACATGTGACACATACTCAGCTTCTAGGTCATGAAACTCAATGCACCACTGGATGCACCTGGTTCACACAACTGTGTTGGCACATCATGGGTCAGACAGCCTCCCTAAATTAATTTGCCCTCAATGATCTCTTAATAAATAACAACTTTCCAAAAATCTAACCCGTAAAGTACGATCCTTGGTTTGACCACTGCTGTGAAACGGACATAGCATCAAGTTGGTCACTGACTATGAATTCAGTTGGAAAGGTTACATCAATGGGATGTCCTTGGGATGGCAAAGGGAGGAGGCTGGGCAAAGCTCAGGCTCTTCTGAAATGCTTTTCAAATGGTGGACATTTAAACTGCCATTTCTAAATTACTTCATATTCTTGTTCAAATTATAGGCTGATCCTTGACATGAAAAATTAATATTTGAGAGAGAACCCTGAAAATTATTTTTAGCAAGGTCCTTACATGATTTATTCCACTTATAGAAGCAGAAAAACAAAACAGTTACTTCACATGGGAAATATAGACACTGTGGCTCACAAAATTCTACAGTGAAACATCTTCTTTTTTGAGTACACTTGACACTTGAGTTTCATATGCCTAACATTTCCTAGTGGTCATTAATGTTCTTTTTTCTTCTTTTCTTTTTCTTCTTTTTTTTCTAGGCACATAGCCACAGTCAGAGGAAAGCCTCTTACTTAAGCCAGTAAGTCACTGTCTTTTTAGGACTGACATTAGGGATTAATTTTCAACTTCTGGGTTTTTAGTCTTTAACTGGCATTTATTTCTTTAGAAGCTTTACTTTATTTTTGAAAACTTCATACATGAACATGATGAAAAACTATTATATCCCGTTTCTCTCTTCAAACCTCCCCAGATCCCCATCACACCCCTCTCAAGTTCATGTGTTTCTTTATGCAATAACTCACTAAGTTGGTACTGCACATAGGTCCATACATGTAGGGTCTGACAATGAGGCATGGGAAACCTACCACTGTCCACAGCATCAGTGAAGAATGATTCTCCCTCACCCGGCAACAACCTACTGCCAGCAGCTCCTTGGTATGAGTGGGGCATCAAGGTCTCTTTCTATTGCATCTTTTCTTGACATTGTAAAGTCAATCTCCTTCAAGGAAAGCGCTCCATCAACTGCTCCATCTTGGCAATTTAATTTGGTAAGAAAAACTGAGATGAATTAGTGTAAGGCCCATGAAGAATGCAGACTTGTCAGAGTAATCAAAATGTTGCATCCAGATGGACAGAAGTTCCAGGAAGTACAGATGCATTAGCTGGGGAGATGATGCAATGACTGCTCCTCTGTCCAGATGCCCAGTCGCTCACTGTATTAGTCAGGGCTCTCCAGAGGAACAGAACTATAGCATGAATCTCTCTGTAGATACATAGAAGGAGGCATGGCGTCTGGCACGGCTGTGTAAGGGGGAAGGTGACAGTTCCTGCCCCTGGAGCATCGTCAAGCTGTAGATCCCCATGTGTATTAATGGCTGCTATTGCCCTGAGGTTGATCTGCTCTTTCTTCTATTTGTTTTACTTTCAATCTCTCTTTCTGGGAATATATCTCCCCCATTACTCAGAGCTAATCACTCCATAATAAACGAAACATGCAATTCTCAGGAAAGGAGGTAGTCATGGGGCTGTGGGGGACGAGGAACAGGCCTTCTTCCTGGCCTTTAGAGCCATGGGAAAGGATCTAGACAACATAACCACGGAAGCCATAGAAACCAAGATGGCCCTTAATAGAAATTGCTCATTATGTGACTTGACCTTAACTTTGTATTATATGAGGAGATACGTATCCTCTGGTCCAATGACTGCTACATTAATTAACCAGAGTAAACTTGGGAACATCAAGGATAGAGAGTTAAAGTGATCTCAAGAAGAAAAGGTATGGATAAGAAAAGAAGGAGGAATCTATAAAAGCAAACAAACAAAACCAAAAAACAAACCAAAACAACAACAATAACAATAACAATAAATAAGCAAATGATAGAATCATTTATCTTATAGCAGAAAGGTCGGTATATGATCTAGAAACAAATAGAAGGACAGTATGATTTAATGGAAGAGGACAGTGGGCAAGTGAACTAACCATGTATGGAGAGATTGTCGATTTTGAACATGAGTCCATGGAATGGCTATGATAAGGAAACAAAGATTAGAGAATTAAAAGATGCTGTACAAGCATGTAAAAAGTTTGTACTTTGTTCTCCTAGCTACTTGGAGGAGATGACAATGCTTAGAGAGATAGAGAGAGCTAGTTGCCTTATTTACATAATTTTTGAAACATTGTAAGAAATTACTTTAACCTCAGTAGTCTGTTACCTTTCTGTTCTTACATGAAAATAGCTACTGTAATGACTGCTGACTGCTGTACCAGAGAACCACAAGTGCTGTGCTCAGCTACTGTGAAGAACAGTCTGTGTAAAGACTACAGGGAAATGTGCTTTTCCCTTGTGTTTAGTTTCTATTTTAAGGAATTGGGGTTGGGGGATAGTGATCCGGGGCTTTTAGAATTTATGTAAATTAAAGGATTTATAAAAATTGTTTAATGATGGTTAAAGCTTTGATGATGACCCTTTAGTAAATAAAAGACTGGGTTCAAGCTCTCTGGTCACAATAATGCGAGTGATCAGCCAATGAGAGAGAGCGAGAGCACTTGAATTGACAGCTTGCATCCACTACTGACTCTGAGTCATTATTGAATCAGCACTGCTCCCACCCATCCCTGTCTCCGGACCCTCCTCACTCTGAGACTCGACCTCCGCAAAGAGGGTTTATTCGAATAGCTCATAGGCTGCGGTCTAGCCGATCCAACAATGGCTGACTGTGAACCAAAAGTCTAAGCATCCAGTAGTTGCTCTGTCCATGAGGCTGGATATCTTAGCTATTTTTCAGTAAACACTGGAATCCCGAAGAAATATTCTCTAATGCCAGGGAAGGAATGAACTTACTAGCAAGGCAAAGGCAAGTAGGAGCAAGCAGGCTTTCTTCTTCCAAGTACCTATATAGGCTTCCACAAAGATGTGTCCCAGATTAAAGGTGTGTGTCTTTCTGCCTCCAAATAAGATTAGAAGTGGATCTTCCTACTTTAAATCAAGCAAGAAGCTCTCACTGATGTGCCCCTCATGTTTGGATGTTAGTTAATTCCAGATAGAGTCAAGTTGACCACCAAGAGTAGCCAGCCATTGCATCCCTCAGCATCATTGCTCTCCTGCAGACACACAGCGTGCTAAGGAGAGTGAAATCGAGCCAAATTTTAGACAAGGCTTTAGAATTCAATACCTGAACTTATTCTTGACAACAGTGGAAGAAGCCTGTGTTGTCATTGACTGAAGGTCAATGAGATTGGTCTACTAAGGATTACAGAGTGCAGGGGCTGTACATTCCACTGTCTCATGATCACTTGGCCTCTTTCTCTGGAGAACAGGGGTGATCCCAAGAAAACTCCAACCAACAGAGTGAATAGAACCTATTCTCTGGGGCTCCTTCCCCATGAAGACTGAGTCTCCCCAGAGGGCATACAAAGGTCTCCCAGCTCCGGAGCCTATAATTTAGTGAGAATTGTCCCAAGTCTGCTGGAACCTTCAAGGCTCTGTGCTGCCGATTTTGGTGAGAACGAGAGTTGCTCACAGAGGTCTTCTGTGAGGACCTGAGTGCACTGGATGAAACCAGAAGACAGTATGCTAAAGCTGTTTCTCTCGTGGCATCTCATCAGCATGCTCACTCACCAGTGTCTATTTCCCCTTGAGGTTTGGAGCTTCAACACAAAGTATTGCTTATGTCAGGAAAGCATGTCACCACTGAGCGACAATCTCAGCTTGCTGCCTCATTTCATACTTAATATTCTGTATTATTGCTTTCTTAGAAAACAGCATCTCAAGGCACCTCAGGCCCAGCCCTACAACATGCACTGTGCCCAAGCTCTGCTGGTTTTAGAGACATCCCAGGGAAGTGACTTCTCATAGCTTTCTAAGACACTTGTCTGGTGATGTGTCTAATTATTCTTGCCTGTTCTCTGATTTAAATGCATATACAGAGGGAGTTCAGTGTTCACAACAATCAAAGAGGGAATGCTCTAACTGGAAGAAGGTGTTCCAATTCAGGGTCCTCTTTCCCTGGAGATTTAGCATGTAATCGAGAATATAATAATAATAATAATAATAATAATAATATCAACAGGTGTTTAGCAAACCTCAGATCATATTACATACAGTATTAATAAATACTTCAGTATTATCATTAAGTAATTACATACCCATTTTAAAGGTGTTGAAACTGAGGAACAGAACAGTTAAAACCACAGAAGAAGGGACAGAGCTGGAATTCCAAGCAAGGTCCTTTGATTTGGGCACCAAATGCTAACAGGGCAAAGCTCCCCTGGCTCCTTCCCACTGACTGCTTCCTCCTACCCACACCTACATCCTTCATCTTCAGTCACTCCTGGCTAATGTGACACTGTCCAGACCTGGAGTGGCAAAATCATCGAATGGGAGTTACTTGGAAAAAGAGTAGAAGGATTTACTGGCCAGGCTGGAAAAGACCTTGGCATTGCTTTGGTACTACAGACATTCCCCAGAGGATATTGGCAGTTTGGAATAGTAGGACATTGGATAGGATTGTTTGTGGCCACATTCAAAGAAGCCCAGGCAGGGAGAAATTTGTTAAGCCAGGGTCTCACGTAGCTAGCTCTGAACTCATTGTATAGACAGGGCTAGGTTTGAACTCACAGAGATTTAACTGCCTCTGCCTTCTGAATGCTGGGATATAAGATAAAGTGCCATCAAGCCTGCCTGAATTATTATTATTATTATTATTATTATTATTTTGACAGTCTTAATTCTGTATTCATGCTGGCACAGAATTTGCAACAATCTTCCCAGCTCAGCCTTTTAAGTGCTGGATTACAGATGTGAGCCAGTATTCTCCACTAATAGAAACATTTTGAAGATCAAAAACGAGGAGGATTGCAACAGATATTTTGAAACAATAGTTTTTGCCCACAATGCTCCAGTGTAATAGAGTATAGTCAGTTTGAAGTTGGACAGCTGGTGGGCAGATGTCTCTGTTAAAGTACAAAGGTTGAGATGACCTCTATGTCAGCTTGTGTTGCCAGGCAATGGTGCATAAGAACCCTGCTGGTGTTTGCTTTTCCTTCATTGGGTCGACACAGACACAGAGGACTCCACGTTGATTCTGGTAATGCTCATATTTCTTTTATAACGCAAACAAGTGCAAAAGTATCTACTAGCTCTTGTAACTTGTCAGAAGTCAGGATGTTCTAAGATTTTTAAATATTTCGGGGGTTGGATGTTAGTCTGAAAGCCAAATGTGACACATGTCAGAGAAGAGACAAGAAAGAACAAATGGCTGAAAGTTGTGTCCTAATAAATGGTAAGGATGGAGGAACCTTGAATATTGAGATACTTGGACCGTATATCTTGACTCATGGTGCCCACAACAGTGCTTAGGCAAGAGGAACTGAGATGTTCTGACAAGGGCAGTGGAGCCTCTGGTCAACTGGAGTGCAATGAGACATTGGATGGATGCCTAGCTCTTTTATGTGTAAGTGCTCATGGAGATGAGAAGGCAGTCTTATAATCATTCTGTCATCCATGCAGCTGTAGACTGTCAGCTGTCTTATGTGGATTGCATTGGTTTATAAGATGCAGTTTGACCAGATAGAACAATTCTATGTATTTTGCATGTGTTAGCCAATTTAAAAGCAATAATACTTTTTAAAAATGCTATCAGTTCACAGTTAGTGAAAGCAATAAAGAATAGCAGAGTTTAGGAACTTAAGTTTTGGGTACTGTTAGTCTACTTATAACCAATGGGACTGAAGGAATGGCTCAGTGGTTAAGAACATGTATTCATTTTGCAGAGGACCCAAGTTCCATTCCAGCACTCATATCAGGCAGCTCACACCTGCTTGTAACTCCAGCTCCAGGGGGATGCCTTAAACCCCAGGCACATGCACGTACACAGACATGCACATATGTACACATAAATAAATAATAAAAATGATGGTCTTAGTTCACAATTAGTGAAAACCATCAAGAATATCACAATTTGGAAACTTAATTTTTGGGTCCTTTTGGCCCATTTATACGTTCTTTCTTTTCCTGGAATTCCAGTGTGGAAATGGGGGAGCAATGGAAACTGTCCCAGGCTAAAGGCAAGGTGAGTAGATGCTGGCATGATGGAATCAGGGGTGAATAGAGATAGATGCTCAATGTCAGTCAAAGCAATGGACCATATGAGCAAACACCAAGAACCAAGGATAGGCTCACAACTCCTAGCTCACAGGATAAGTACTTTCCTGAGTGTGAAACATCCCCGCTTGATTAATATGAATAAGAATCTTATAACCTTTAAGCCGGAGATAAAGAAAAATAATCAAAAGATTGCCTTTTGTTCTGTGAAGACACTGTAACCATATCTGTGATAAGGACGGTTAAGTGTAGCTAGCAAAACAATGAGGCTAATTAACAAAAAACCGTTGACAAAGATGCTTTCAACTTTTAAGCTTCCTGAATCTGTCATTTAGAAGACAAGGCCTGGCTTCTAATTAGCCTTGACTTCTGTAAAGTTCCTCCTTTAAAGCGAAGTGTTCAATGAGAAGATAGTAACATATCCCTTTAATACTTTAGGATATTCTTAGACTTACATAAATGAGACCTTAAGGATCTCAGTAACTGCCTCCCTATAACAAAGCAAACAAAGAGAGGGGTGAAGATATTTCTTTAAGCTTCTCCTCAAATGGACCCTGGGTTAGAAATAGCAAGTCACCAAAGCTGCTTCTGCAAACGCAAGGGGACAAAAGGAATTCCTGGGTAAGAGTACATAGCCCCATTATGATCACAGAAGTTATCTGGCATTTCTCTCTCTCTCTCTCTCTGTCTCTCTCTGTCTCTCTGTCACTCTCTCTCTCTCTCTCTCTGTCTCTCTCTCTCTCTGTCTCTCTCTCTCTCACACACACACATACACACATTCATATGTGCACCTGCACCTATGTGTATACACACACACACACACATACAAACACTCAAGAATGTGTATACACAAAAACAATCTGCAAACAGCTTCCAAAGAGTAAAGCCAGCAAGATTTTTTTCTTTTTACTTTCCCTTTTTTTGTAGCTCCAACACCAGCTGTTAGCTTGCTCATCATGTGGCTGGATGCCAGAATCATTGTGTTGCCTCTTCTTTCTAGTACAGAGTGGGAGAGTTAGCATGAGAAGTGCTCCAAACTACAAATGCAATAGGACCAGAGAGTATCAGTGGCAAAGGTTTTGTTGTTGCTGCTGCTGTTGTTTTGTTTGTTTTAAGATTTATTTATTTATTTATTCACTTATTTATAAGTGCGCTATCTGCATGTACATCAGCACACCAGAAGACAGCATTGGATCTCATTATAGATGGCTGTGAGCCACTATGTTGTTGCTGGGAATTGAACTCAGGACATCTGGAAGAACAGCCAGTGTTCTTAAACACTGAGCCATCTCTCTAGCCCCAGTAGCAAAGGCTTTTTCTCATCTCAACATTAACATTCCAGCAGAGATTAGCCTCCTCAAATCATTAGTCAATACAGAGCTTCCTTCCCTATGGTACAGTTCCAGTTGCCCCCTCAAACCTTTCTCTTGTTAGGTAGCTATGTGGTCACAACTTTTCTGCAGCTGCACCTTCCCTTCTCTGAAGGATGCTGGAAAGCTATGACCTCCTCACAGGGACCTGAGGATGATAGCTCTCTGTAATCCTCAGGAAGTGCTCACACAGGGCTGGGCTCCATTCATCTGAAGTGATGATAATGATCAGTTAATTGAGGAGCCTGTCACTGTTGTCACCTGCTTCACATCGGATCTGACTGACTCAATACCAACCAAGGAGAGCTCAGGGTTTCAACAGCTGTTCATTTGTTAATGAATTCAAGAGATGTTTATGGTGTGCCAAGAAGCCTTCCAGGCCCCGGGGACATGAGAGAGAGAGAGAGAGAGAACAGTCCATTGGCATTCACAGTCTCCATTCCAGAATTGATAAGCGGATAAGAATAAGTGCTACAAAAAATGCAGCAGGAAAGGTTGACAGAATCCTTGGGGATCGGTCAAGTTTACAGTTTTAATTATGGTAGTTTAAGTGGCCTCATTGTAAAGGTGAGCCACCAAAAAAATCAAAGGGAATGAAAATCAGAAGGAGCTGAGAGGAGACGTTATGCACTTGTCTGGGTAAAAAATCACTTCTGGGAGACAGATGGGGCTTGCAACCTCCATTTATCACCAACTAAGTGTTTACGCCACTTCCTATACTGATCTTTGTAAACAGGGCCACTATTTGCATGTGTCTTCCGGAGTTGGGACCAGTTTTGTGTCTTAGCTCCTGCTACACTTTGGATATAGTTAAAATATATAGGGCTCATGTGTTGAGATTGTCCCTGCAGCGGTGTATGGAGAGGGTGGAAATTTAATCTGACTGTGTATTTAGAAGGGTTTGGATGCTGGTTAGGACAACATACAGTTCTCAGCATATGTTGCCCTTGGTGGTTTTAAAAGAAAAAAGATCACTAACTTGTCCAAGTCTCAGCATCTTGTCGTGTGTTGTCCTGTGCTACCTGGTCTTTGCCAGGCGTAAGGCTATCACTTGGAGCTCCTACATGTTGTGCATTCAGAACCACAAGTCAGAATAAACCTCTCCTTATCAGTAGCTATCTAGCCTCAAGCGTTGGAGGGAGTAATGAAAAACAGTGCAGTATATGCTCCCAGATGAGATATCTATTTCTTAGTACCTGGAATATTAGATTCAGCCATATAAAATCATCAATACGAAGCTTGATTTTTTTTCTCTTGACTTTTGGAAGTATGCCACTTTTTTTTTTAAAGAAAAAAAGAAAAGAAAAAGGTTTCTCATGCAAGCACTCGTGGATACATTGGAGGAAGGATTCGATGGATACATGTTAGTTCTCAGGAAGGGTTTGGTTTCCCGAGAGAGTTTTAGTTTCTGAATCCCTCCCTCACAATGTGTAGGGAACTCATATTTGTCCCCTTTCAGTAAGTGGGCTTTGATGGCAGTCACTTTAGGTGAAGGGAGAGATAAGCTTTGGGAACAAACTTGGGATATACTTCGAGATTTTTCAACAGGCTGGAGCAGTGCCTTCAGGTATCTGCCACCCTAAATTTCATGTGGGATGCTCTCCTTCCTTGTGTGGCTGATTATATGGGTATCTGGGACACACCTACTGATGGAAGTGTGGTTTTTTTAACTTACAGGTCAACACTCAGTTTAATATACCTGGCTGGAGGAGTGGATCACAAATGGGAACAGGTGATGTTGACGTTACAGAGCAGCTATATGTAATGTCTCAATTTTTATGTCTGAGGCGTCACTTGCCAGCTATGGCACTAGAGCCAAGATCATTCATGCGATCTGTGGATATCAGCTGCTATTGGATGTCAAACTCGCCAAGGCTTCAGGTTGTTCTGATAGTTTGTTTTAGCTGTGTCAGAAACGCAGACAAACACACCTGTGTCTTTCCACCACGTCAGAATTTACCAGATAACAATAAATTCACAAAGGTAGCACTTTGCCAGACACTCCCACTTTTCCTTCATAGTCCTGGACAAATCACATACAGGTCCTTTAATTCCAATATTGATTGAAATAACTCTATCACTAACTAACAGACACTTACATGTGTAGGGTTATGTGCAAACCATGGCACACGTGTGAAGGTCAGGGTCAGCTTGCAGGAATTAGTTTTCTTTTTCTAGTGTGTGGGCTGCCAGGATCAAACTCAGTGCATCAGCCTTAGTATTGCGTGCACTCATGCAGTGAACCATCTCACTGGCCTCCCCATTTGCAAGGCAGAATCTCAGATAAGCCAGGCTGACCTCAAGCTCCCTATGAAGCTGAAATTGGCTTAACCTCCTCCGAACCTAGCCTCCCCAGTTCTGAGAATGCAACTATGCCCCATCGCATCCAGCCTTCAGTTTTTAACATAATTGCATTTTCTAAAACTACAAATGCCCTTCCTGTACTCCAGACCTCTGAGAGGCTCTGGGTCAATTAACGGACCAGATCAAGAATTTGGGAGTTGAGGACCTTAGACCCTCTGTAGCAGGATTTTTTTTTTTTTTAAACGATATCTGAGGTCCACTCCGGAACTTCTGAGTCATAATTACTGGAGCTTGGCGGGGGGCGGGGGGGGAAATCTCCCCATTTAACTTATGTAAATTGAACTCTGTGAGTAGAAGGACTGGAAGTTTGCATCATTAAACTTTTCCTTAGAAAAATTGTAGAAGCCATAAACGAAAAGGAGTCTAAGCGTACAAAGGGCAAAGGCCAGACAGCATGATGTTGACCCATAGTTGCCAAAAATTTGACCAGGAGACTGAACTCTTATCTAGAGTAAACAGCCCAGGAAATCATCTTCCTGGAAGTCAAGATGGCAGAAAGTCAAAACGAAAATGAACAGACTGCCCCTAGAGACATTGCAGGTGTGGCCACTGTGTCACATGTGTGTCAGGACACAGAGAGGAGAGATGCTATATCTACACTCAGTGTTTGGTAAGTGTTGGAATAATTAGTAACTGCCTAACATTCCCTTCTAGAAGCAAGACTGAGATGCCCACCAGTCTGGTACTGTGCAGACCTGGGGATGGGACGGACCATGCTCAAGAAGACCCCTGCCCAGTGCCATGACCCACAAGTGGAGCACAGCACTCTTGGGACCACACCTGAGATGACCCCAGACACTCAGAGATCCCAGGCAAGCAGAAGAGCAAGTAAGTGTTGGAGAAATGGAAGAGAAAGAGAAACTGAAGGATGTGGGTACCATGAAGAGAGGCAGAACTGGAGACTAAAAGGTAGTTAGGAACAGTCTGATGTGAGTAACTGGTGATGTCCCCTGGGACCATGGTGGTGTCCTGTCCTGGGCCACCACTGGGGACCTTGATTGGGACCATGACCCTGCAACAGCTGGGATCTGTTACCACTAAAGGCAATGGCAGATGTTCCTGGTCTGGGCTGTTACTCGGTGACACATTGATGTGTGAGGGCTGTACAGAAGTGGCCCCACCCCTCACCTGGGCATCATAAAGGGGGAGCTGGCCCAGGGGGTATGAATGCAGGAGAGCTGACCCAGCCCTCTAGCCAGCTGCAGTACTTAGGAGAGTGGGCCCAGCACATTGCCAAAGTGGTGGAGCCCCAAGGATGTGAGTGTGGGGGAGCTGGCTCCACAACCTGTCTGCTGTGTGGCAGTGTGGGTGAGGGAGAAATACTGCCACTCAGCTGCCCCAGGATGCTGCAGAGCTAGAGAGCAGGACCTGTACCTCGCTTGCCTGAGCAGCACAGTAGAGCTGGTCCTGGATATAGAGTTGCAGGTGAGCCTGTCCTGAGAGTGTGAGTATAGGAGAGCCATCCCTGTCTCTTGACTCATGTGTGGTAGCACAGATGAGGGAGAGATGGCCTGCCCCCTCCTTTGCCACTCACTACCTATGGCAGGTGGGAAAGCTGGCCCCTGGGTCATGAGAGTGGGAGAACTGGCAATGTCCCTTATCAGCTGCAATGTTCAGGAGAGCAGGCCCTGCACTTGCCTGGATATTAGGGTAGAGCTGGTCCTGGTTGTGGAAACTCTCAGTGTGAGAGTGTGGGAGCCAGTGGGTTGACCAGCTCAGATACCTCTCAGGCCCAGATCCAGGGCTTTGAATTGGCCCACCCCAACATCTACCCCATCGATAAATTGCTAGGGTGCATGGTGGGGGGCAGGTCTACAGATTTAAAACTACAGGACCTCCATGACACTGGGCAGCCAAAGGATATCTGAGAGGAGTCTCTGTGAGGTTCCAGTAATGATTGAGTGAGAAGCCAGAGGACACATACCAGACCAAAGACTCTTCACAAAGAACATTTGCAAGGAAAGAAATGTAGACAAAAGGGTATTCTGTGGAACACACTTGACATACTAGACTCCATAATGAAATTATTTTCCTCTCTGCAAGGATGGAGGGCGAGTGGAAGGGGAGGGGAAAATGAGTGAGATTGGGGTGCATGACGTGAAATTCACGGAGAACCAGTAAAAAGGTGAGAAAGGTTTTACTGTTATTCAGTTGGTCTCTATTTTATCCACAGGATGAAGACTGGCCCAGAAGATAAACGGCTTGATTAATGTGGGAGAGCTACAGAGTCTTTAGCTTTTGTTCCTCTAGCTGGCAGACATAGTTGACAAGGCATGCTGGGTGGATAGCACACCTCTGAAAGAGCCAGCATCCTGTGGCAGCGGAATGGCAGCAGGTGGACCTTGGGTCAAACGTCTTCATCAGGCCCTTTCCTTGTCTTTTTAATTTCCTTTCCTTTTTTTCCTTTTTATTGAAGATGATTATTTTCTCATACAATATATCCTGATTATAGTTTCCCCTCCCTTTAGTCTTCCCAGTTCTTTCCTACCTCCTCTGCCCTCTGGATCTACTCCCTTTCTGTCTCTTCATTAGACAAGAGTAGGCTTCTAAAGGTATGGCCCTCAAACATGACATTTTTAAAAATTAAGATAAAACAAAAACTATCATAGTGAAGTTAGACGTGACAATCCAACAGGATGAAGAGTATTCCAAGAGCAGGCACAAGCGTCAGAGACCCACATTTCTCAGACTGAGGAGTCCCATACAGTACCAAGCTAGTAGCTATAATATATATATTCAGAGACCTTGCAGGCTCTTCTAATACATCAGTTTGTATAGAAATAAAGAGGCTCTCATGGAGGCCGGAACTGTCTTCAGCATCTCGCCAACTGCAACCGAGATAACAGATGTTCTTGGTCCCTGATTCTGAGCGCCCTTCTTGGCATCCCATTCCTTGTAACCCTTCAGATGGATGGCAGGAGGACAGCCAGCTCCAGTAGATCCACCCATTTTGGTTCTATTGATATTTGGATTCTCAAATCTGCACATTAAACTTGATGAGTAAGTCCTTGGTAAGGAGTTACTGATTGAGTTTGGCTTCCTACAGTGACATGGGGAAGATATTTGTGATTCAATGATTCAGGATGACCTGTAATTGGGGTGAGAATTAGCTTCTTTGTCTAAGTACAAAGGAAAGATAATTGGCGGATTGAAATAGGCTTTACCCATATAGGACCTTGGCATACACATTGTGCTCCTGGGATTTCGGTGAATCACATTCTTGGCAGTGGGCAGAGCTGGTAGGTGGGAACAGAGGCTGAGGGACATGAGGCAGGTTGAGAACACATGTCCAAATATGAATTCAAGATACATTGGTCTTTTTTTTTTTTTTTTTTTTTGGCTAATCTCATTGCAGCTAGTCATAGCCATAGTTTTATAGCCTGTCTTCCTGGATGGCCTCTGAAACCCTGGGCTGAAGCATGCCTTGTTTGTTGAGACAGCACCACTTTTCAGACATTCTTCTAGTTCACCTTCAAGATGAGTCTGGCTCCTACTTGACTACAGGTTTCCTCTTCTATGAGAATCTCTGCTTATGGTTGGGAGTTCTCGCAATCCACACTCATCTGGAAAACAGATGAAGCAGTAGAGAGAGAACTAGCATGGCAGAAACATGGAAATACAAGCATCCATTGTCTGGTAAGAGCTTTGTAATCACCTGAATAAGCAAGAACGACTGCAGTGTGTTGTAGTAAATATTTAGTCCCCATGGGAGGTATACACACTTGGTTCCTCAGACTAGAAAGGGGTATGCAGAGAGCCTGCAAGGTCAGTGTGGAGAACTGGGTCCTAGGAAGCCAGAGAAAGTGTTGCTTGAAGGCTCTGAAGAGCTCGTCACACCAGATTCCTGGATGTCTGTGTTCCTTCACCTCATTCTGCTCCAATGTGGTGACTGATTTTGATAGTTTGTTTGGAGCCAGAATCAACTAAGAGATGTTCCAGCCCATCAATTCTGTGAGGGATTTTCTAGCTTTACTAAAGTGTGAAGTCTCAGCTTAAGTGTGAGCAGCATCTTGCACAGGTGGTTCAGATGAGAACAGGTCAAAGGAGAAAGCTTTTGTGCTTTGCCTGATTGCCTTTGTGTCTCACTGGTGCAGGTTGGTTCCACCCTTGTGCAGAACATAGCATACCATGTGATATAAATCTGAGAATTGTGAATCTGAAAGGCAAGGTGTGGGGACAACAAACCAACTTGTTGGGCTCCCTAGGGAGTTCAGCTAGATGAGCTTCCATCATATATATGGGTCTATTTAGCATTCGGGAGTCCTTAGCCTGTTTACTAGGTGCTTATGGGCAGGGCTAACTTGTTTAACCCATAATCACAGGGTCGTGCTTGGGGGAAGATGTAGGGGATGCTGAACTGAAGTAGAGGCTAGGTCATGACTTTTAAATCTCCAGTGTACATGGACTTTCCATCTCATTGCACCCTTAGCCTCACAGCTGCCAGAATAGCCTGGAGCAAGATTGTTCAGGGCTCAGAATAGGCAGGAGGCTGTTAACTTTCTGGAGACACAGTAAACAGCTTTAGAATAGTCTGGAACATTCTTTCCTTGACTCCCTAGGCTGCAAAAGTCTGGGATCTGCAACGATAAGAGCAGCACCAAATTACTGCAGACACAGGGCAGAAGTACCCATGCTAGTCTACTCAGACGTGAAGCCGCCATGTTCTCAGTCTCTTGTCTTGGTGGCTAGGCACAGCAGGATACTAGAACAGTCCTCTTTTCTGTCTCTGGTGCTTTGATTCCCAGTCTCACTAACACATCACCACCACTACCATTTCTATAAGCACATCCTCCATCACAGAGGTTGCCCTTGTATCGTGAAGCATGACCTCTGCCTTCTCTCTTTTACCTGTTTTTAAATTGTTGTTGGTCTGCCCTATTCCATGATGAATATTTCCTCTTCCTTCTTCAAGTTCCATCTTTGTTTACTTGACTGCAATTAAAATCTCCTCTTACTTGAGACATCAGCTGCCACAAGGACTAACCTACCAAATGATCTTGAGGTGAAGCTAGACCTGGGAACTGTGCTATGAAAAACAAAACAAAACAAAACAAAACAAAACCAGAAATATAAGCATAGGACTGCATTGCACACATTCATAGCAGGGTTTTAATTTGATATTTATGTAAGGAAATAAAGTCATCAGAGGGGAGGCACACACTTACATCAGCTTCATTTCAGATTCCTCGGCTCCTAGGTTTCTAAGAATTTAGGTTAAAGGTAGCCTTTCACTCTCCCGGAGCTAGGTTAAAGGTAGCCTTTCACTCTCCCGGAGCTAGGTTAAAGGTAGCCTGTCACTCTCCCGGAGCTAGGTTAAAGGTAGCCTGTCACTCTCCCGGAGCTAGGTTAAAGGTAGCCTGTCACTCCCCGGAGCTAGGTTACTTATAAGAAGAAGAGGTCCTGGTACTTGAGGGCAGTATTTGAGCATAGTGCTGGGCTATGCGCTTAGCACATGGAGGACTCTAGGTTTGATTCTCATGCCACCAAAACATATCACACACACACACACACACACACACAAATTGGAGAGAGAAATATTAATAGAATTGTCTTTATTTATTTTTTTATTTTTTATTATTTTGGTTTTTCGAGACAGGGTTTCTCTGTGTAGTCCTAGCTGTCCTGGAACTCACTTTGTAGACCAAGCTGCCTCTGCCTCCCAAGTGCTGGGATTAAAGGCGAGTGCCACCACATCCGGCTAGGATTGTCATCTTATTTCAGCCCCTCACCCCACCTTTTCCAAGGTTCAGTGCCCATTAAGGTGACCACCAGACAAAAGCAAAGACATTTTCCTAATGTTATGCTCATCAGTAGTTCTCAAAATATTGCAACAAAAGAGCTCTCGATTCCTTAGGCTATGTAACACATCCGTTTCCCAAGCCACATGGGCTAAGGGGAGCTAATTCAATCTCATGATTCATTAGCTCATCTATTGTCTGTAATCTAAAACAGATGCAAGACACAGCTGAGGACACATTGCCACGCTATGCAGCCTCTGTTTTTCACTGATCCCCACAGCTCCATCTATTGGACTTGATTCACAGCTACCCCACCAAGCTGGAGAGAGGTGTTTCTACTCCCCAGGTGACCACCCCTGTCATTGTTCACCACTCTGGTTCTTTCTCACAGGTGCCTCTCTTCCTGCTAAGACTCTATGCTGATTTAAAATAAGAAATGCCAGCTTTGGTTGGCAGGAGAACAGTTTATCTCCTCTTCAAGGTGGCACCTGGGTGCAGCCCGAGAGTAGTTGTGTCCAAGTTTGTAAACAAGACTATGACTATGACAGGGACCGTGTGGCATGGGATAATTTGCTGAAGGTGTACATGAAGCTAAGTCAGGAGAGGCCCCATGTAGAAGCCATGGATAAGTGATCCAGTTGACAGTCCCAGCTCAGGTACCAGAACATGTAAGTAAAAGGACATGCATATGACTTCAGCTGACAGGAGCTCAAACCATGGGAGTTTCCCAGAAAATCAGACATTATCCAAGATAAGAAGGAAGACTTTGTCTGTTTAACTTGACATTCTGACCATGCTCTAGATGGTGTTGGGTAGTGAGGTCGGGGGTCTTAGAGTGGAAAAATCCAAGTTGGTCACTAACAAAGAATGTAGGAAGAGATTTTAAAGACTGTTTCGGCAGAGAAGAGTCTCAATTGTTAATTCATATTCAGCTGTTACATTGGGATGTTTCAAAGAGGGAAAGTGACTTAGTAGGGAGAGTGGGATATGTTGGGACTTGCAAGAGTTCAGAAAGTGGAAAACATTACAAAAAGCAGGTGGAGAGGTGTTCCCTATGAACTGCTATGTGTGCTTGCTGGCTAGCAATGATCTAAGTCACATTTTCTCTCTCTTACAGGCTCTGAAGAAGGTGAGCCCTATCCTTCCAGGGGATTACACTGAAGAGGAACGACTTTCAGGCCAGTGGGATATGTTGCAAGTCCCAACATATCCCACTCTCCCTACTAAGTCACTTTCCCTCTTTGAAACATCCCAATGTAACAGCTGAATATGAATTAACAATTGAGACTCTTCTCTGCCGAAACAGTCTTTAAAATCTCTTCCTACATTCTTTGTTAGTGACCAGGGGTCTCGAGACCCCTGGGCTGTTGGAGACAGATATTCTTCCCAAAGGCAAGAGAGGAGACTTCTTAGTTCTATGCTTTTAGTAAATACTCTAAGAAAAAGATCTATGCTAGCTATTTTTAGAACAAATAGTAAATTCGCTAGCATCCTTGAGCTTTGCCAGACAGTAATTTGAGTGCATGGGGGGGGGGTAGTATACTTCCTTAGGCTGCTAGAAACCATTACAGAGTCTGATTATAATGAGCAATGTCGAGGGTTAGATGCAGTTGTTGCTTTTCCTGCTTCCCCTTCTCCTCCCCCTCCTCCCCCTTCTCCTCCCCCTCCCTCTCCCCCTTCCCCCTTCTCCTCCTCCTCCTCCTCCTCCTCCTCCTCCTCCTCCTCCTCCTCCTCCTCCCAGAGCCTCACACTATAATCCAGGCTTTCTTGGAATTCATGGGGATCTTCCTGCCTCAGATTCCGTAGTTCTCGCATTGTAGATGTGCAGCACCATCCTTAACTTTGGTAGGAGGATTTGTGTCAAGAGCTTTTGCCATTTTCAGCATCGTGAGGAAGAAATAATCTGCCACTCTGTTCTGAAATGTCCTGCTCTGTTGAATACATATCCACACAAAGTGATGGTAATTCTTACAACAATAAGCTTGGGACAGTTGGGCAGTTGGAGCATGGTTTTTAAAGTACAAATCAGCCTAGCCTGTTAAGGAACTCGGATGCTACACCTTTGGAGCCCTCATTGGAAGAACACTCAGCGACTAGAGCTACACAGGTTCAAAAAGGAAGACTTTGTTCAACTCGACATTCTGCCCTTGCTCATGATAATGTTGGGTAGTGAGGTCAGGGGTCTTAGAGTTGAAAAAGCAAATCACCAGCCACCAAAGCTGTTTCAACTATATCAGGAAAAGCTCAATCAGCTAATAGCGAGCCTCACAAGGGGCTTGTGTAGCACACAAATATGTAGTAGGGAAGGTCCAACAGAGGTCTGCAATGGGCTTCTCCCACTGGTTAGAGTCAGTGAAGTAACACCACAGAATGTCTGCAGATCTGACCTCTGAGAGCCCTGATTTCAGCATTGATAAGTTCCACACAAGAAGCGTAAAGTACAGGGGACATGCATGGTCTTGTGAGCAGTCTCCATGATGGAGACAATGCTTTAAAGTTTTATATTTTAAAATGAGCACTTTATACCCTAGTGGCTTAAAACCACTTCTCAAGTTAATGAACCAGAGCCGCTTTCTGCAACCCTGACCCCAAGACGTGGTTTTCACATCTCTTGTATGCCTGGCCTTTGTCCAACATCCTTCCGTCTTGAGTAAAGTCATTCTGCCTCCATCTTCATGAGGCACGCTCTCCATGCCAGGCACGGAGGGGTTAAAACCAAAGAAACAAGTCTTCATTGCTGATTGGAAGAGAATTCATAGTTTTCTGTGGTAGAACTGAAGCTGTTGTTCATCTCTCTGCTTCCAGCTTAGACTCAATAGACCATTCCCTTCCCCGGCACTCTATGTCTCCATCAAGTGCTGGAAAGAACTCAGGAAAATGATTAGTATTAGACATTAGCCGTGTGGAGCCTGCGCTCTTTGGGCTCATCCGACATTTCCTGTGTGGTGTGCATCTTATGGGGACATTTTGTTCTTAAGTAATAATAATCGTTCCTGGAGGTTGTGTGGATGTTTCTGGGACCTGCAATAAATTGTACTAGCTGTAACGGGAGTTTAGCTCTGTATCTTGGGTCTGAGTAGCTCTTAACGTTTAGCTCCCAAAGTACTGTCTTTCACTTGCTAAAACAAGGTCATCTGCTCTTCCTGCATTAATTATTTAATTAACTTGTTTTATTATAATATAATAAGATCATGTCCACCTCCCACCTTCCTCCTCCAGTTCTCCCTATATTTCTCTCCAACATGTCCTGCTCCCAACCCCATGTTCTCTTCTCTCTCTCTCTCTCTTTTTTTCTTTAAAAAAAAAAAATCCATGAAGTCCCAATTAGTGTTGACCATATGTGCATGAGTTTTGGGGCCATCTACAAGAGCACAAAAAACACACCAGTTGGAAAAAAAATACCACTGATTCTGCCTCCCCCCAACAGCTATCAACAGCCTGCAGCTCTTCTGTAAAGTATGGGCCTGGAGAGCACCTTCCCAGCTATGATGGAAATTTTGATTGGTTTGGCAGTTTGAATGGGACATGGCCCCTTACAGTCTTGGGTATTTGAGCACTTAGCTCCCAGTTGGTGGTGCTGTTTGGGGAGGCTCAGGAGGAAGTATGATACTGGGGGTGGGCTTTGAGAGTAAAACTTTCTTGCCTACTTCCAGTCTGCCTTCTCTGTTTTGTTCTTGCCATTCAGGATGTGAGCTCTCGGCTTCTCATGCCTTTCATCATGCCTATTGTCTGCTGCCATACTGTCCCTAGGAACATGGACTCTACCCACTGGAACCTTTAGCCAAAACAAACTCTCCTCAAGGTTTCCTTGGTCATGTTGCTACATCTCGTCAGAAGAGTAAGTCATCCAACAGCCTGTATAGTACCTTCCTACACTATGAAATCTAGCCAGCATGCAGGCCATTCCCCATCACTTACAGATTGACTTCTCTGTGTCCTGTACCCAAAGTATGTGGTATCTTCAGCAACAGGCTCTTACCATCTCATTCTGGTGGACTACCAGGAGTAATGGCGATAGACTGTGCTGATTTGGGGACTTCTGGATCTGCCCTGATCAACAACTCGTAAGGAGTTATCCTGAGCCTTGCGGTGAGATTTTCATTTAATGATCTTTGTCTTCTGGGGGTGACCTTGTCCATCCACACAGTGGAATTCTGTTTGAACTCTTGCTTAAAGTTATATTTTGGAATTAGCTTACTAACTAGAGGATTTCAATAAGACTTTTAACACACATTCTTGGTTTTAGTTAATCCACACACTACTCCCTTCTCCATCCATACTGTGTTCAATACCTTAACCCCCAACCCCAGGCTTTTTCCATATTGTGTGTAGTCTACTATTCCTCTAGTATATACTTTTAATTGAATTCTGAGTTCATAGGCTTCCATGTTGCTTTTATATACCCTTCCTTCAAGCTAGCCCCTCCCACTCTTCCAGTTTCCTCCATCCTCCCACAACCTTTCCTGCTTTTGCCCCTTTCGCCCTAGTATCCTTCCTCTCTGCTTTTGTTTTGTCTACACTCTACTGTCTTATCTTCCTTAATGTAGTCCTCCTATCACTTTATAAAGTACATCCTATGTGTCAGTCAGGGGACTAGGCTCAGAGAGAAGAGATATGTCTTGTCTGCTGAGGTTAGTGAGTCTTAGTCTCTACTTTTCTCTTCCTCTCCTTGTCCCCTTCCTCAGCTCAGCATGCCTCTACAGGGAAACGTTCCCTACAGCCATCCTGTGGCTTGCTATAGAGGCTGGAGATTCGAAAGGTAGGAAACCTTTCTCCATCAGCAACCCACACATACTCTTCAAACCAATGTCCCCATTAGTAAAGCTGGTATTCTGAGCTGACTAATTATGTGTGCTCTCTGTTTGATTAGAAGCCTCGGTTGGAGGAGGATGATTAATCCAAACCCTTAGCATATCACTGCTCCATGGTTTTCTGCTTTTAGTTTATTACTCTGAGTTTAAAACTGAGATACCTGTGAGATCTGGGGCTAGCTCATGATTACAGTTCCCGTCCAATGTCAAGATGTTCTTTTCTTTTAAAAATATGTCTTTACTATTTTTTTTTTGAGAACTTGAAACATAACATTCAATGCATTTTCATTATATTCATGCCTGGCTCCTCCTTCTTAACTCCTTTCAGATCCAACTCCGACCTCTAGTCCCCACCCCCACACTTCCTGTCCTTTTTATTTATCTATTTATTTGTAGCTTATAAACATCTGGTTCCAATGTTCACTTCCCATATGCTTTCTACCAATCAAATATACTTTGAATCCATATGCAGTTTCTTTCTCTTGAGGCCTTTTTTGATGTAGCTTATCATTCCTTTAATGGGGTCTAGATTTTAGAGTGTGCTCATTTTTATTTAACTCCAATGTCTGTTACTAATTCCAAGGTGATAATTGTCTTAGTACAGTTTTTTTCCAGCTTTAGAGCAGTGGATATTTTGAAATATGTTTGATAAAAATGGGAGAGAGCCATCCTGTAGGATGCTCAGCAGCACCGTGGACCTCCACTGATTAGATGGTGGAAGCATTCCTCTGCTCCCATGTGTGAAAAGTCAACACATCCCAGACATTGCCACACGTCTCCCAGGGAACTAAATCTCTCCTGACGAAGAGTGCAAAATGTGCAGGACACAGCAGGAGCAGAAGTGTGCCTTACACATCCTAACAGGGCCAGGGGGGAGCATTTGGCCAGAAATTTGAAGGGTAAGAAAGAGTTCCAGGAAAGCCAAGGCTATACAGAGAACCCCTTTCTCGAAAAACCAAAAAAAAAAAAAAAAAAAAAAAAAACCAGAAAGAAAGAAAGAAAGAAAGAAAGAAAGAAAGAAAGAAAGAAAGAAAGAGTTCCTTGGTGGTCAGGAATAGTTTTTAACATACAAACAGGGAGATACCCATAGTCTTCTGTGATACCACATTGACCAAACTTACATTTCCTACCACCCAAAATATATTCTTAAAAATTCTAGGGGTCACCTATCTGGTCCAGCTGGCTCCTTTTCAATGCTTTTGCTTATATGATTAGTAGATTCTTTTCTATATGAGCAAATTTCACCTTTGCTGCCTAAACTTTGCTCTGCACTGTCTTTGAGCAATGATTACCTTCTTCAAGTAAACTCCTCTAGATGCAAGTTACCTTTTTAAAAGCATCATGTCTACACTTAGGACATCAAAAGAGGAACTTGTAGTATAAGTTGAGGCTCTGACTATACTGGATTGAGTATTGTGGGGTATTTTAGGCATCACTTCAGATATATTTTTTCAGCTGTTGCATGTGAGGTTTGAATGAAAATGGCCCCTATAGGCCCATAGAGAGTGACACTGTATGGCCTTGGAGTAGGTATGACCTTGCTGGATGAATTGTGCTACTGGTGATGGGCTTTGAGGTTCTGACACTCAAGCCAGTTCCAATGTCATTCTTTCTTCCTGCTGCCAGGAAGATCCAGATGCAGAACGCTCAGATGTCTCAGATAGGTGTCTCAGTACTGTATTTACTTGCATGCCCATCATGATGATAATGGACTAAACCTCTTAACCTTTCTCAATTACATGGTTTTCTTTATAAGAGTTGCCATGGTCATGGTGTCTCTTCATGGCAATAGAAACCCTAACTAAGACACTTCATATTCCTGAGGATAAACTTAAGTTCTACTCACCTGGGTTATGACTCATTGCATAATGTGCTTGTCTAAATGTTGGGGGGGGGGGAGGGACTCTGGGAGGAGTGCAGGAGGAAGAAATTGATAGTAATATCTTCCAGTTGCTAAAATCCATAGCAACACTGTGTATGTGGTGAGTGTCTCACAGTAGGAGTAAATGAAGCACAAGAAAACATCAACGAGTTAGGCCATTTATTGATGCCACCTGAAGACAGCCTATGATTATAATCTGGTTTTAACACCGAGGTACTCACCGGATACATAAGGAGTGTGAGAATGAGGTGGTGAAGCAGCAGTGCAGAAACACAGGGGAGACAATGTGTTAGCCATGGATGTCACACCATTATTTTGTAGGGCAATGGTGGGGAGAAATACATTTTTTCCCCATCACATTATCTTAGTGACAGAACTTAAAATAAAAATACTTGAATTAAAAAGAAAATACTTGAATTAGCAACAGGAGTAGCATCAAACATATTGGATTGGTTATAGCACCAGGAAGCTCAAGACATGTGGCCTGTGTAAGTGAATCACTGTGGATTGAGCACCAGATAGGTTGTCCCAGAGCTTCTTCTTGAAGTGAGAAAGGAGAAAGCTAAGACTTTGCACTTTTCTAGGTTAGCAACATGTAGCTTCTAGAGAACGACAGCTAACCAGATGGGAAGTTAGGGTCTGAAATAATATAATCCCTCAAACTGCTTCAGATTCTTGATGGAGGTGGTTCAAAACAGACTCTCAAAAAGTATTGCACTGGGAAGCCAGTGAAGACATGCTGTCTTGGGAGACCAGGAGGAAGTGTCTGTGCTCTTGTTTAGGAAGAACTATGACTATTCCCACAGAGGAAAGCAATCCTTTGTTGCAGGACATGATTCATGAGTTAAACAAAGTATTCACTATAACGTTTCTAGGAATACTGATCTCTTTTGATGTTCAAGAATTAAATAGCCTATAACTTTTTGGAGAACTAATTCTATCACTCTGAGAAGCAATGTAAACCCAACATGATGTATTTAAGTGCAAGGCCCTTGGTGGACCTGTTAGGTTCATAGTAAGGGTATAGCCAGTGTCTCTTGCTGAACTTCTTGCTCATACCTTCAAAGTGTTAACGTGAAGGGGGATATGGGTGAAATAAACCAAGCCTTCACAACTGACCCTGTGAAGACACTATCTAGCTCTTGCTGTCAGCGTCATCCTGCTATTCACGGTTCTTCTAGCATCTCAAGCATTAAATGCCAATGGAAACACTGATAGCCCAAAGCGGAGCAGCTGACTGACGACTCTGAGAGCAAGCACAAGTGACACATGCCATAGGAGAGTTTCACCATGGTAGGAAGAGGATGTCCACAATGCATGATCAGAGGCCTAGTTCCTGTACTTAAGAAACTGGAGAAAGATCTAGAATGAAGCACCTGGCCAGACTCTCCCCACAGACTCATGATGGGCCCCAAATGACATGGTCTACTTTTTGCATTGGGGAATCTGGCCTACTTATGTTTGTTGAGGTTAGTAGAGATCCAAGTTTGTTCCTGAGTTTCATAAGCCTGGTCATACCCAGGACTCTGGTGTCATGTACTTTACTCTAGAACAGTACCAGCTTCAGTTAAATTCACATGGATTATTAATTAACACTTTTGAAAGCCTATTCGACTAGACTTATTTCCTTATTAGAAAGTCAAGTTCCCCTCTACTTATTTTCTCCATTTATGCCACTAACAGAATAATGTATTTCTCTAAAATAGCTATTTCACCAGAGATTGTCATTGGCCAGCAATGTTCTTACGTAAAGACAGAAATCAAGAATGTGGGCCTAACTACACATAAATTCCCTGGCTTCAGTAAATGTGTATTTTCTCTGATTTCTGGTATACCTTGAATTATATCCATATACCAGTGTTTTATTTCCACAGGAATCGATCAGAACAATACATGCTAGTGGCTTGAAAGAGTTTAAAAGCACAAACTATATACTGTTATGTTCATGGTCTCAGGACAAATTAAGACTGGCATTGGCTAGCAACACCATCACACAAAACGTATGTCTATCTGGAAGTTTGTAGACACTCAGACATTCACATGACTATTTGTTAACATTTCTGCTAGCTCTGCCACCTTCTAGGTATTAGCACCAAGTTCAATAGCACCATTCTGCTGAATGGATAGAGAACTACAGGGAGCTGTGGAGTACTGTAGGAAGATGATGTATATTGGTGCATAAGCCTAAAGCTATGTGATCTATCACTGAAGGCATACATTGCCTCCTATCTTATCAAGAGCTGGTTCTGGGGTCTTTTCCCAGGGCTTGCATCTCTCCTTTCACTCTAGGTTCGTTTATAGGCTAACCTGGAATTTTGCTCTGATTTTGTGCTCACAGCCTACTCTGACTTCAGTTTGTGTGTGTGTGTGTGTGTGTGTGTCTAAAATAAGCATGTTAATTTCCATTTCAGTGTCTGGGACCCTCTTGACTTGCTTGCTTTCCACAATGTAAGTTAGCCTCTGTTTTTGATTCTCTGTGTATGTGTATACGTATGCATGAGTGTTACTAGAGACCAAAGTTACAGCCTTGCACAACTATGCTAAATATGCATTCAACCCTAGCTCTATACCTCTAGTGGCAAAACACTTTTAAAAGTCACCAATGGATACACTAAATAGGTAATCCTGCCCACTTTTTAGAACTTTTTCCTTCTAAACTATACATTTCTACTAAATTCCTAGACTTAGTACAATTTACCTGATTTTGAAAAGTGGTTTAACCTGGAACTTCACTTTTTCTCTCAGGAGAGAAACAGGGTCTGGAATCAGCTATAGCCCTAGTTGTAGCAGTTTTTGTGTATACTCTTCCTGCACAGGGATGACAGCAGGACCTGAGGTCATGACCCCAATAAGGACAGGGCAGGAGAAAGTCTGGCAGACAGGAACACACATTTGTTCTGTGACCAGCTGATAAAGCCAGGAAAGTTTGAGGAACAAGGACCACTCATTTTCTTTCTTATGCTTGTGAGAAGTTGGTTTCTGTTCCTTCGTGTTTTTAGGATTTTTAATAGAAACTGAAATTAAGTGAAAAATGACTTCTTGACCGCCAATCTAATCCCCCTAGGCTTCATCTGATGCTCGTGTCTCCTTAATCTCAAATCTCCATGGTTTGTCCCAAGAGTCTAGGTTTCCAGTTGTGAAGTCCTACAGGGATGGAGAGAAGACGGAGCACCATAGATAGCAACCTTTTCCTGTCCTTATTGACTATGGATAGATGTTCCTGAAAATTGCCACATGACTTCTAAACAGTGGCTACCCAAAGCACCCAAAGAGGATATACTCATGAAGACAAATTTGAAAGATTATCTATTTCCTGGGTAATTGTGGCTCTAGTTCTTGGTACTCTTGAGGTAGTTTGGAAAAATAAAATCTGGTCTGTACTTGTATCTTTAAAGGGGAAAAGACATATTTTCACAGACTTGCATAATCTGGCACTTTCCCCAGGAACTCATCTCAACTGCTGCAGCATTCTCTCAAATAGTTTGTCTTCCTATCAGGGACCAGCCAGCCCCGAGCTTTCTGTGAGGAACATTTTGTGGCTGGACACACACATTGCATTTTGTTTTGTTATGACCCAAAGTTGAACCTAGAGTGTGTAAAGTAAAATATTAGTGAAGTGACTGTCTGGACCATGTTCTTGGGTATCAGGCTGTAGAGGCCCATGAACCTAGAGCGTGTCATGATTTTGGAGCAGCTGCTGTTTTCTTTGCCTCTGGGTGTGGATGCTGGGCGCCTGTGGACACGAGAGACAGCACTGGGCTCGCACTGATGGCACAGAGCACTTCCTCATGGATTTCAGTGTCTGGCAGAAGCTGATTGAAAGTCTGTCCTTCATGCAAGTTAAATCTGTGGGAGAAGAGAACAATAAGAAATAAATCCATTGGCCTAGTTGGTCATCAATGGGAGGAGAGGCCCTAGGTCTTGTGAAGGTTCTATGCTCCAGTGTAGGGGAATGCCAGGGCCAGGACTGGGAGTGGGTGGGTTGGGGAGCAGGGGAAGGGAGGAGAGGATAGGGGATTTTTTGGAGGGGAAACTAGGAAAGGGGATAACATTTGAAATGTAAATAAAGAAAATATCTAATTAAAAAAAGAAAGAAATCCACCATAGCAGTCAACACAGACCCTCAACTGGTCATCACACAGAGAATGAGAGGCTGCAGAGTGCTCAGTCCTCAACACAGTCATGCATTTCACAGTCCTTCCCATGAGGCTCAGGGATACTTGGGGAAGAGGCAGAAGACAGATTATAAGAGTCAGAGGAGGTGGAAAACACGAAGTAAACTGGTTTCTAGACACAACAGTGCAATTGCACATTGAATTCACAGCATCGTAACAGCATGTACAAACCCTGTGCAAGCTCAAGCCAGAAAGATCCCTCGGAGTATAGACAGGAAAAGGACATGAAATCTCAGCATGAACTGAGGAGCTATTGACTTCAATAGCTCTTGGAAGAGTCACGTGTCTTTAGTGATGTGATGCCTCATGGTTTGGCCAAATGCTAGGTTAGGCTCCCACTCCCAAGACTAGTTGGATGTTGATAGATGGTGGGGTTCTGAAACTTTCATCAAGGGCAAAGTTAAATTCAAGGACAACTTGTCACACACACACACACACATTTTTATGGAAAACTGCTGGTTGATATGACAGTCAGAAGAAAACTGCTTGCAGGTGTGGCTTTTGGGGGAAAGTGTGATAGCTCTGAGCCTGTATGGTCTCTAATGCTGTAGATAAAGCCTGGCAGTGCCAGTAACCGCTGCTCTACCCTTTAAATACACTAAACTAGAAAACAAAATTATTCTCTCTTTTTTTTTTCAGTAAAAGTAACCTAGAGAGTCTGTGTGTCTCTCTGCTCTTCTCTTCCAGGAACTCCAAGTTTTGCCTTTGGATGCCCCAGCAGTGGTGGTTGGGCAACACAAATTGGACCCAACAGTGAAGATTAAAAGAGGATTCAGACTTAAGTTAGGGAAAAGGGAGATGTTGAGGAGGGAGGGGTTGAGAGAGAGAGGGTAAAAAAAATGTCCAAAGTACATCATATGAAAATTTCAAAGAATTAGTAAAACTGTTGCTTTAAAAAGTCTAAAGGCTACCCTTCGCTGGGGAAAGCACCCAGCAGTCAGCCAGCTAATTCATGCTTCTCGAGCCCTGCTCTGTAGAGACGGGGATACAAATATACAGTGCCTTCTCTTCCATCTAAAGCTATGTAGGTTAAGACATGAGACATGATCTGTCCCCATTGTCCCTCTGCATCTACTGCCTCGATTCTAACTCCTTTTCTAGAGCTCCAAAGACTCCACTTTATTTTCTGGTTTTCCTCACATACTCAGAAAATTTGAAGAGATTATATAAAAGGCCATTCGTATATACAGTTATGTTGTCTTTCTCCTTTTCTTTAGGCAAGCTTTACTGGTCTTGAACTTACAAATAGCCTCCCAGTGCTAAAGATATAGACACATGTCACCAATCCCAACTTTTACACACACACTTCTCCAGGTGACTTTCCAAACACATTGGTCCATATACTAACAGTAGTACTAGTTCTAGAAGGAATTCATTTCTGGGGAAAAAAAAATCAGTGAGGCCCAAACCACACATTTTTTTTTCCTTTAAGAAAGTGAAATTATCTCAGACTTTGCTTGGGTGCCTCTGGAGGCCCTGGCTACTTCACTCCTCCCTTCCTCCCTTCCTCCCCCCTCACCTCCTCTACTCCTCTCTCTTTCTCTCTTTCTTTACATTCTTTTTCAACAGGGAACTTTAATATATCAATAATAGCCCTTAAGAAAAAATGTTTCCACCAACAAATAATAGACTGTGTCCACACATTGTCCTGTGTAGATAGAAGATTCGGCAACTAGAAATTAATGTCTTCTTGATTCTGAGCCTGTACTCTTTGCCGCTCTGTTTTTTACCTTTTGATTATAGAGGCACACGATGCTTTTTATTTCCTTAGAAATTATTTTGCTGACTGCACCCATTGTTTCTGGGGAAAAATAGCTGTCTCTGCTAGCTTTGTGCATCCAATTTTTTTTTTTTGTAAAATATAACACAATAAAATATAATAAGATGAAACAAAAACTATCATATCAAAGTTGGACAGTAAAAAAACAACAGAAGGAAAAGAGCCTAAGAGAAAAAACAAGCATCAGAGAGCCACTGGTTCACTCAGGAATCTCAAAGAAATACTAAACTAGAAGCCATAAATACATATTCAAAAGACCTGCTGCAGACCCTTGCAGGCCCTGTGCCTGCTGCTTCTGTCTGTGAGTTCATACGAGCTTTGCTCATGTTGACTTAGAGGGCCTGTTGAGAATCCTATTTTGTATGTAAGTTTGAAATGCACTTAGGAAAAAGGAACACAAGAATATATAATGATCTTGGAATTCCCCCACTTATCTTTATTGTTGAATCTTTCCTTTCTCAGCACCCCCTGACCTAAGCCTATTATTAAAAATCTGTCTCTCCAAAATGGCATAGAAAAAAATGTTTACATTTTCTAAAGTTCTAGAGAGTCCATGATTTGTCTGAGTACCACTACTGTAAAATATTCCTTCAAGTTCTTCATCTCCCACATACACACCAGAGTCACAGGTATTTTATGTCGGGGTGGGGCTGTACATTAATGGGCTGCTGCTTAGAACAACCCATATTTCTGTTTGTAGGACAGAATCCACAATGAAAATCCAGAAGTCATATAACTCCCCAAATTTCTTAGCCTCGAAAGTCCTCGACTGTACTAAGTCAGAAAAAAAAAGCATGTTGAGGACTTCTTGCTACATGTTCTTTCCCATAACTATCGTTAGGTCTCTGGAGTTGCTATAAGCAAGGAAGAAGACAGAAAAAAGTGTGAAAGCTTGGAGCTTGCCTCCTACCTTTCCACAGTACTGTGTTGAGCCATGTTGGCTCTCACAGATCCTTTCTGCCTCAGGCCTTCCAAACCTGGGCTAGAATTGTGTCTGTCACCTGTTGAATCAAATGGGTGGGTGGGCCTTTCCTCCTGAAGGTTAGCATTGCACCTTAGTGCGGAAGTGTCTGTGATGATATGAAGAGTCTAGGAGGCCTCCCTAAGTCTGAAGTTTAAGCGCCCAGTAGTTGAAGTACTACCCTCACCACAGCTGAATGTAGTTGGATCAGGAAATAGGGTAATGTGGATGTAATTATGATGCAAATTCAGACAGAGGCATTCTGGAGTACAGTAGGTTCTTCACGGAACATGACTAGTGTTGTCCTTTTGAGAAGAGAAAGAGAAGAGAAGAGAAGAGAAGAGAAGAGAAGAGAAGAGAAGAGAAAGGGAAGGGAAGGGAAGCGGAAGGGAAGGAAGATGGGAAGGAGGGGAGGGGAGGGGAGGGGGAGGGGAGGGGAGGGGAGGGAGGGGAGGGGAGGGGAGGAGAGGAGAGGAGAGGGAGAGGGGGAGGAGAGGAGAGGGAGGAAGGGAGGGGAAGGGGAGGGGGAGGGAGAGAGGGGGGGAGGGGAGGGGAGAAGGCGAGGGGAGGGGAGGGGAGAGGAAGAGGAGAGAGAGGAGAGAAGAGGAGGGGAGGGGAGGGGAGAGGGGAGGGAGAGGGGAAGGGGAAGGGGATGGGAGGGAGAGGGAGAGGGAGGGAGGGGAGGGGAGGGGAGGGAGGAGGGGAGGGGAGGGGATGGGAGGGGAGGGGAGGGGAGGGTAGGGAGGGGAGGGGGGGGAGAGAGAGGAGAGGAGAGGTAGAGGAGAGGAGAGGAGGGAGAGGGAGGAGAGGAGAGGAGAGAGAGGAGAGGAGAGGAGAGGGAGAGAGGAGAGGAGAGGAGGGAGAGGAGAGGAGAGGAGAGAGGAGAGGAGGCGATCATGCACAGAGAGAAGACAGCCAATTTGAGAAACAGGCACCAAGAGGGAGGATATCAGAGGTGTTCAATTAACATTAACATCAAAGAAACACAAACACTGCTGAAAAGCACTAAAAGCTAAGAGCGAAAGTCTGGACCTTGTGACAACCTGATCTCAGATTTCCAAACTGTGTCTTTTAAAAGAATAAATTCACACTGTTAAGCCCCAGAGTGTATGGCCAGTTTGGTTTTAGTAGTTGCAGGAGAATTAGTACAACCTACACTGTTAGCAACAACAATGACCACGCATTCCCCTGTTTCAAGGAGAGATGCTTGATGGGTGCTACATGGATTTGTTCTCAGAGGAGTTTATTCGCAGGGACATCTGTTCTTCCCTTTAAAAAATATTATTTCTCTGCTTTTCCTTTTGGTAAACCCTCTCATATACCCCTTTCACGTTCTCCTTCCAATTCATGGCATACATATACATATACATATACGTATATTACCCATATGTATGTAGTAGCTAATTGTCACATCCCTAAATATAACCTGCTCAGTCTGTACAAGGTTACTTGTATGTATCTTTTCAGGGATGACCGTTTTTGCACTGGACAACCAATTGATGTGCTCTTTTTTGGGAAGACCACCTCTCCAGCTCTCGGGTTTTCTCGGTTGCTTACAGTGCTTTGTGATGAGCTGAGGACTTGTGGGTTTTTCCATATCTATGTTAGCTTGTCCATTGGACTAAAGACTTGCTCAACAAGAGGGAAACTGTGTCTGGTATTGAAAAACCTAGCTAGCTACTCAGTGTTAGTGAAACTATGGCTAGTAGAGAAGAACCTACAACTGCTAATTTACTAAACCAGAATAACCACTGTCTTAGTCAGGGTTTCTATTCCTGCACAAACATCATGACCAAGAAGCAAGTTGGGGGAGGAAAGGGTTTATTCGGCTTACACTTCCATACTGCTGTTCATCTCCAAAGGAAGTCAGGACTGGAACTCAAGCAGGTCAGAAAGCAGGAGCTGATGCAGAGGCCCATGGAGGGATGTTCTTTACTGGCTTGCCTCCCCTGGCTTGCTAAGCCTACTCTCTTATAGAATCCAAGACTACCAGCCCAGAGATGGTCCCACCCACAAGGGGCCTTTCCCCCTTGATCACTAATTGAGAAAATGCCTACAGTAGGATCTCATGGAGGCATTTCCTCAAACTGAAGCTCCTTTTTCTGTGATAACTCCAGCTGTGTCAAGTTGACACAAAACTAGTCAGTACAACCACTAGTAACAACTTTATAACCATTTGTCCT